>NW_024070212.1:84562057-84953890 GCF_014754425.2 Oryx dammah | reverse complement strand
TTCACAGTTCACGTATTGCTGAAGCCTGGCTTGGAGAATTTTGAGCATTACTTTACTAGCATGTGAGATGAGTGCGATTGTGCGGTAGTTTGAGCATTCTTTGACGTTGCTTTCTTTGGGATTGGAATGAAAACTGACCTTTTCCAGTCCTGTGGCCACTGCTGAGTTTTCCAAATTGGCTGGCATATTCAGTGCAGCACTTTCACAGCATCATCTTTCAGCATTTGAAATAGCTCAACTGGAATTCCATCACCTCCACTAGCTTTGTTCATAGTGATGCTTTCTAAGGCCCACTTGACTTCACATTCCAGGATGTCTGGCTCTAGATGAGTGATCACACTATCGTGATTTTCTGGTTCGCTCAGTTGTGTCCAACTCTTTGTGACACTATGGACAGGCTCCTCTGTCCATGGACTTCTCCAGGCAAGAATACTGGAGTGGGTAGCCATTGCCCTTCTCCAGGAGATCTTCCTCACCTAGGGACTGAACCCAGGTCTCCCATATTGCAGGTGAATTCTTTACCATCTGAGCCACCAGGGAAGCCCACCAAACTGGTTGATATGCACTAATTCAAGTGCAAGTGCCTTTGAAGGTATGTCCCATTATAACATTATTAATGAATAATGGAAGTCTAACATTAGATCAGCCTATATCACCTTGTCAGGCACAGAAAGAAAGTAAACACCTAGCAAACATTGGCTCCATGCTGAGTGGCTTTCTATGTGCCGTGTCTTATTAATCTACACATCGGCCCTGGGCATACGCAGTATAGTCCCCATTTTATAGTGTGGAAACACAGGCTCGGAGAGGTGATCTGAAAGCAGGTCACCCAGCTTGTGAGCAGCAGAGCCTGGGTGCAAACCAGGGTCTCTTGGTCTACCAAAGAGATGAATGGAAAAACATCTGTTGGAAGACCTGGGCCAAGCCTGCTGAGGAAACAGCCTGGAAAGAGATATTTGAATAATAACAAATCAATACAAATTCAACATCCATGATGTCTGGCTTTAGACACACTTTAGAGGCATCAACCATCCCCCACTGCCAGGGCAGAGGAGATGTGCCCCGAGTCTGTTCCCTCCTTGTTAGCTGTAGGAATTTACACAATCACTTCACAGTAACTACTGACAGCCTTCCTCTAAGAAGCCTCCTGGATCTTCCAAGTCATAGCTAGACATCCCCTTCTATGTGCCCACGTAGTCCTTGTAATTACTGATACACACATACCATATGCAAATGCCACACACACATACACACATAAGTATATGTGTGTATATATATAAAGCCTTGAGATTTCTGGAGGCACCTCGAGGAGGGCCTAAAAGCTATGTTATATGAAGAAGGTCGCAATGGGGGTGGTGATGTAGACTCGTTTTGTAGAAGCCTGAGTGGGAATGGCCAATGGGTGAATGCTCCAGAGAGATGGTTGTTAGACTTTCTTCAGAGTCAGCCTAAGGAAGAACTTCCTAGCAGTGAGAATTTCTCCAGGCGGCCCTGAAACTCTGAAAGCACAGGCTGCAGAGGCAGCTACAGAGGAGACCGCACCTCAAATGGAGAAGGGAGGGGATGAGACTAGACAGGTCCTGACAGATTGGAAAATCTGTTATGAAAACAGAAACCACCACAGATTAATTTCCTACAAGGCGCTTGGCCCATCATGTGATGAACTCATTTACCTTAGCCTGCAAGGTAGGTATAATCCAGTGCATGGACGTGGAAGCAGGGTTCAGACAGGTAAGTCATGTGCACAGGAGATATTAAGAGCCAGGATCTAAATATGAGCTGAGCCCAACCCTGGAGCTCCCTTAATAAGCCAGCTACCATTGCCTGCTCAGGGTTTATGTTCGGTCAAGCTTCACCCGTTTCACCAGCACAACTTCTTTTATTTTGTTTTGTTTTCACATGCCTTGGTTTCCCCTCCTGGGTCCCTAGCCTAGCAGGCAGCCCATCAGATACAGTCCGCTCTGGGAAAGTGGAGGCCTGACCTGGGTCATAGTTCCCAGATTGCCTGCTCCTTCCCCAGCCTCCCTTTGTCTCCTTCTAGAAGGAATGCATCATTTATCAATTTGTCACTGGACCTCTGGACACATTTATGGATCCACATGGCCTGGGAGGGGTAAGCAGGTGACACGAAGCATGGCAGCTACTGCTGAGAGAAGGTTTCAAAAAGTCTGTGGCTTCAGTTTCAGGTCTGATGACAGAAAAAAAAAAAAAAAAAAGAAAAATCTAAACCTAAACCCAATCCCAGCAGGCTGCCTGCCAGAAGTCTGAGAAACACAGTCCAGGCCAAAGCCAGTGTCGGCCAAGAGGGAAATTACAGGCCTTAAATGGGAGACAAGTCTGCAGAAAACTCCCAGTTGTGTTTGGCATAAGTTTGTTTGCATACATATGTGTTTATGTAGACGTGTTTTTCAAAGCACGTCTCTTTTTTATTTATGTATTTAGCCCTGAGACCCTTTTTAAAAACAATGAAGAAAGCGTACTTTAAAATACTTTAGCCCTGGATGATATCTGGGGCAATTCCATCTAGTTTAGTTAAAAGTCAGCCAGTATTTACTGAAAACCTATTTTGTGCCAGGCGCTGTACTTGGTGCTGGGGTCTAAAGGTGTGGAAGGTGTTGCCCTGTCCTGAAGCAGCTCATCCTCCATTGTAAGAAAAAGACATGTGTACAAGACCCCAGAGTATCCACGGGGCCAACATCTTTCAGTGAAGCGTGGCTGGAACCCAACAGAGGGGAGGTCTTAGTTCTTGGGAGAGAGGTGGTCTACAAAGGTCCTCACAGGCAGACAAAGGTGGCGGGGGGCCATTTCAGGCAAAGGGAAGAGTTCTAGACTCTCGTCTGAAGGCCAGAGACGTGTGACTTGCCCCAGGTCACTCAGCTAGAAAGCAGCAGCCTGAGGATTTGAATCCTAGTTTCGGATTCCTCCCAACCCCAGCAGAGAAAGCTGAACATTAAAGTTCTGCTACATGACTTGTCTGGAACCCCCTGTCCACTCTCTAGCTGAGTTATTTCATGTCCCAGAAAGGCTAATTTAATACCTACTACTGAGTTCCTATATGCCTTGATATTCCTAGGTATCAACATAGGCACTCACGCATTTTAATTTTTGTAAAGCAACAATTTGTGATTTCTGTGCCATTACTGCATTTGGTAAAGGAGATGAAAGGAGCAATAAGACTGTCTTTGAGGTCAGAGATGGTTTTAAATTCCTTTTTACTTCCCATCACACCTAGTAGGTATTCAAGAAATACTTGCAGAACTGACCAGGTTTGTCTGTGTTCATTCATGGAGGTATATTAGTAAGATATTGCCACAATAATGCAAGGTAACAGATTTCCCAAGACTCAGTTGCTTACAGCTATAAGCATTTTTTTTTCTAACTCATGGGCTTGAGGGGTGGCTGGGTGGCCTGGGTTCTGGCTACAAGTTTCAGTGATGCTGTGGGTCAGAGGTGGGTCTGTTTCACTTGTCTCATTCCATGGGCCAAGCTGAAAGGTAGCCTCTGGTCACTACTCTCATGGTTAATGAGCAAGTAAGCAGACAAGAATGTGGTATAACAGATGATATCTCGTCATATGTCAGTCCCAAACTGCCATACTGTCATTTCCCCTTTCTGCCCCTCATTCCTTTGTCCATGTTAAAACTCAGTATGGTTGGGTAGGGAAATATACTTGCCTACTTTAATGGGAAGTCATATGGAAAGGGTATAATTCTAATACAAAGAGCATAAAAAATTGGAGAAAGGTACTGGGCTACAGAGGTAGACTTGATTTCAAATTTGAGTTATTATTGCTTACCTGCTTTGGAGACTAGAGAAATCACTAACTGCTCTAAATCTCTTTCCTTCTCACATACTGAGAGATGCAAACACTAGAGCACACAATTCACAATACGCTGGTCGCCAAGTGTTTTATGAACATTACTGTATGGAAGGTAGGTTAGATAGGTGTTCAGCCCCCATTTAATGGATGAGGAAACTGAGACCGAGGGAAGTAACAGATTTACCCAAAGTCACATGTATTCAGTTTCATACCAGGCTTACATGTTCTACCTCTCCTTAATTCAAAGAAAGTGTACATACCATTTGCCATATAGAGGGTGCTTATTTCAGATGAATTTCTATCTTTTTTCCCCCTTATAGTATTGGAACCACCCAGGTCACTGGACTTTTACTTTCTGATTAACTTCCCCCAAGGGATAACCAACTGATGTGACTAGCTACCACCACCCATGTTTCAAAGTTCATTGTGGTTAAAAAAAAGTAAGAGCTATTATTAGTAGCAATTGGAGGGTGATCACACTTCCCAGTCACGAGTCTTTGGGAGGAAGGACACTTGAAGCAAAGCCTGGATGGCATTGGTGTGCAACGTGTTTGGTGCAGAAGTGAATTTCGTAATCACCAGCCCTGTCAGGTGATGCTGAGGTCTCTGCTCCCCGGATATCTTTCCACTCTGGGGCCAGCTGCTTTGACATCGCTAGGGAAGGACAGATGGCAGCTTCTCTTTTGCAAGACTTGATTCATGTGGCATGGAAGATACTAGCAAGAGCAAATCTTGCATCAGATAGACCTGATCTGAATCGGGCTGGGTGGCCTTACCCTGGGCAACACTTCCGTCCGCTTGCATGACCTCTCTTTCTGAGAGCCAGCTCCCTGCCCAAATGTCTTATTGTCCAGAAGACTTTCCCTGATCCTCTCCAGTCCTATGCTCCCTTAACACCCCAGGCATCCCCAGGCCCTTCACTCAGGTTATCCTATTACTCGCTACTAGGATACTGCTCTGATGCTTGCTTCCCACTAAAGTCCTCCTTCTTTCCTTGTTTCCAGGGCACATGAGCCACTCTAGGAACATTTATTTATCTAATAAATTCAATAATAAATTACTAAAAGCAGACGATTGCTTTGTAACCTTTCTAGGAAAGATTCATTGTTGTCTGGGCATCAAAAGCCACTTGTTTCTAAATCCTTGCCACTCCAAGTGTGGTCATTGGCTCTGCACCCTTTGGGAACTTGTAAGAAACACAGCATCTCAGGCCCCACCAGAGACCTACTGAATCAGAAGCTGCATTTTAACCAGATTTTACCCTCAAGCGATGTGCATACACATTGAAGTTTGAGAAGCACTGCTCTAAAGAGCTTTAGGTTACTTTTAGAAATCAAATCTTACTTTGGGATATTCAAAGACTACCGCAGCTGCTAAAGCCGGCTCCGTTAGTAGACGCAGCCTGATGGTTTTAAGTGTGCACACCCTGAGAGGGGACTTCACTGTCAGGGACTGGTGACCTGCTTGATAAGCAAGGGCTTTTGCCCAAGGCCTTCTAGTGGCTAGTTTCAAAAGCCTGCTGGATATACTCATGGTCCCCAGGGGGAGTTTTCATTAACTCTCTAACAGGGGCACAGGGGTGGTCAGTGCTTGGCATCTAGTCTCACTTCAGGTCTATGAGACAGGCAGTATGAGCTCCTCTTTTTGTGGAAGGAGGCTGAGGTCCAGGGAGGGGAAGTTACTTGCCCACGGCCACACATTCGGGGGTAAGTCGGGGAAGAGGTGCGGTAGGGATGTTCCCTTTGCTCCAGACTGACTCTCCAAGGAAACTACCCTTGTAACTCTGACAGTAAATCTTCAGTTTTAGTCCACATTCTGTCCTTCCCTCCTCTTTTGTACGGGACTAACGACCTTCTCTAAACCACGTGAACTGGCTCTTCTCTGTCCTCTTGACTTCATCTCATATTAGGTATGTCCATGATTCCCTCTGCTCTAGCCACGTTGGCCTGCTTTCTGTCCTTTGAATACACAAACGCTGGTGCCCATCCTAGGGCCTTTTCATTCTGCCTGCATATATCGAGATCTTTCTGTTTTCCTTCTTTGCATCGTTCAGGTCTTGTCCAAATGTCACGTCTTCAGAGAGTCTTTCCCCAGCCACCCTAGGAAAAGTCATCCTCTACCCCATTCCCTCCCCCACCAACTATCACTCACATTTCCATTATTTTTTTTTCCTCATAGCACTTAGTTTATCCAAAATTTCCATGATCATTTTTTTCAGATGATCCCTCCCCACACCCCTCCTTCTCCCTCCATTAGAATGGAAGTTCAGTGAAGACAGTCCCCGTCGGGTTAGCAGCTGTATCCTCATACTAGGACAGTACCTGACACATAGCAGGGCTCAGTGATACTGGTTGAAGGTATGAGCATGGGATCATATCAAAAATTACAACACAGAGTAGATGAAGTGTGGATTTTGCCATCTGATAGACCTAAATCAATTTCATGGCTTTTGTTAATTCTCACTTAACTACTATGAACCTCAGTTTCCGTATCTGTGAAATGGGGATAACAACCCAACTCAGAGAGGTGGTGAGGATAACATAAAATTGTATAGGAGATAGATCTGGGCATAATTCAGATCTTCAGTAAATTTAGGAAACCGTTCAAACCCACTCTACCCCTCACACCCTGAACCTTAACCATTATTGAACTCCTTATTGTTCCTCTGAGCACATCAGCCTGGTTCTCCCCTCCAGAGAGGTATCTTATCTGTACTGCCCTTCCCTTTACCTTTGAGTGTCTGCAAGTACCTACTCATCTTTCAAAACTCTCAATAAACTCTCCTGATCCCCAGGAATCTCCATTCTCTGCATCCTGCTAGGACTTCACCCAAACATCTAATCATAGCCCCTGTGACTCTGCAACATGAATTCACACTTGGATAAGGGGGAGGGTCTCCTCTCCTACAGGTGGAAGGCCAGTGAAAGTCCTGACATAAATTCACTGGAGAGGTACTCATTGTGATAAAGAGGTGTATTCGAATTACCCATGGACTACACTTGATTTTGACCCTAACATTGAATATAAACTCCACGAGACAAGAAAGTGTCTATTTTTCTTACTGCCAGTACACGTCACTTGCTCAGCCCTTTGGAAGGAGGCATCTGATAAGCATGTGTTTCTTCTCTGACTTGTCTGGGTCTCAGCTGAAAATGTAACAACAGTAAGCATGAGTTTTTGAACTCCTTTCACTTTGCTTTGCCTGAGTCAAGTATAAAAGAAAAAAAAAAAAAAAACCTAAAGCAGAAAGGGATGTAGGGAACTCTTATTCTCTTGTGTGAATATGTAAAACCCCAGCTTCAGGATGTCAACCAGGGGAAGCCATCTGATTCCTAGACTCAGATGACTCTGAGGTCTGCTCTTCATGAGAGCAAGGTCTGTTGTCCACTTGGGCTGTGGCATTATTGAATCACTGTGTTATAGACATATCATCTTTCTGTGACATGCTTGTGGTGTTGCAGAGCCCCTCAACACCCCTGCTTAGCGCCATGGAATCCCAGCTTGTACTCCTTTGTTTCTAGTCTTGGATAACTTAGCCTACAGAGCTGGGGAGTTGCAAACTAATCTCTGCCTATGGTGTCGTTTATAATAGACCCGTTGCCTAAATGGTGTGGGGTCAGGCGTGGTCCTGAAGCATTTCTTGGACAGTCTGACCCAGGCTAAGTGGAGAGGAGCAGTGATTTGGTCCTAATAGATCCTGAGGGCCTACTGTGTATGAGACGCTTTGTATACATGACCCTCAGTTCTCACAATGACCTTTACTAGGCTGTGCACTTTACAGGTGAGGAGAGTGAGACCCAGAGGAGTTAAGTGATTGGCACACAGTCAGCGTGGAGCAGAGCCCAATGCCTCGTCTTCCAGTCTAGAATCAAGGTTGGAGCCAAGGAACTCTAGGTTACATACCAACTGCTTTGATTGGAAGCTTGTATCCCCTACTCCCCTGACAAGTGGCAGCATGGGGGTTCAAACACTGCCTGCCTCGCTCCCAAATTCTAAGCTGCCTGCTAACCCGACACCAGCTCCTGTGCCCTCTTTGTTATCACTGAGGAAGCAATCTGCCTGAATCCATGTGGAGAATTAGAGGCTGTGCCACTCACTCACACACGCACACACACACACACACACACACATTGTCTGTTGTCTGAGACCACATCACCCGTCCTCCCTCTGCACTGCCCTGGGAAAGGACTTCCCGAGAATGGTGTCAGGATAACTTCTGATCCCCGGGTGACCCAGGCTTCCATTGAAACTGAGTGAGTCACTTTGGGAGGCCTCTGGCTCCTCCTCTGAAGTACTGTTTCTGTGTTTAGTCTGGTCTGCCTCCAGGGAGGAGATGATGAAATGGAGGATGGCCTTGCACAGCTTCTGTCACTTGCATGCCAATCTGTCCTTGTGTTTTCCTTTTGCCAGAGGGTCTCCAGAGCTGGGCTAAAACCCATCAGCTCAACACTGAAGGAAAAGAGCACTTATCTGCAACTCAAGCTGTAGAAAGGGGATAGTCAAGGGACTATTTCCTAGAAAGCCAGGCTGAAAAGGCCCTATGTTCTCTAAAATCAGGGAGTCACAGTCCTGCAAAGATTCTTAGAAAGCCTAAGTCATTGCAGCTTAATGGCTGGAATCAGGTCTATGACCAGGCCTGCTCTATCTCTTCCCACTCCCTCCCATACTAACTCAACATGGCTGTGATTTTAAAAATGAGATTATATGTGTGATATGCCTGGTCCAGAGAAGGCAAGCCATAAATCAAGAGTGGAGTGTGTGTGTGTGTGTGTGTGTGTATGTTTACCTCCTACATCCTCATTTTATAGACAGAGAAATGAGAGCCAGAGACAGAGGCTGTGATGCACATAGACACTTGGGAGATAATGACAGAGCTGAGTGTTCTTTAGCCTCCCAGGCCAGTGTTCTTTACTCCATGTCACAACCATAAGGATGACAATTGTTAAACATATCCCTAAACTATGGGGCATGGAACCATAAGAAAGATAATTCTCAGACAGCATAGGATGGATAAACTAAAATGAAATTGCTCTTCAAGCATTCCAGCATCTAAAGAACCCTTTGAGGTTCCATTGAGTCAGTGATGCCATCCAACCATATCATCCTCTGTCTCCTTCTCATCAGAGGCAGTATCAGAGTCATCTTCTAATGTGATCTCAGAGACCAGTGAAAAGGCCCTGCACCTTGAGGGACAAGGTCATTTCTGGAATAGTCCTTTATAATAGCAACACAATTACTGTGTGTTGCTAAGTTGACTTATCGCTTATAAGGGACATATGCAGTCCTTATCTCATAGATAAAAATGCCCTAAACATAGGGCACCTTTCCGTAGGGTCAGAGCAGTAAACGTGTGGCCAGTCATGATTATTTTCATTCAAGGGACGGTTAAATTCATGCCCATTCCACTCCCAAGACAAAAGGATTTCAGCCAGGTGTGGTTCAAGAGACAGTCAAGGGCAAAATTTGGTCTCATTGTGTACAGGCCCTGGAGACAGCACCTTTATCTATGAGAAAGTGAAAGTGAAGTCGCTCAGTCGTGTCCGACTCTTTGAGACCCGTGGACTGTAGCCCACCAAGCTCCTCCATCCATGGGATTCTCCAGGCAAGAATACTGGAGTGGGTTGCCATTTCCTATCTATGAGATAAGGACTGCAAATGACCCTTATAAGCCGTAAGTCAACTTAGCAACACACAGTAATTGTGTTGCTATTATAAAGGACTATTCCAGAAATGACCTTGTCCCTCAAGGTGCAGGGCCTTTTCACTGGTCTCTGAGATCACATTAGAAGATGACTCTGATATCTTCTCTGATGAGAAGGGGACAGAGGATGAGGTGGTTGGATGGCATCACCAATTCAACGGACATGAGTTTGAGCAAGCTCCAGGAGTTGGTGAAGACAGGGAAGCCTGGCATGCTGCAGTCCATGGAATCACAAAGAGTTGGACATGACTAAATGGCTTAACTGAATTTATACCACAGCACAATATAGGATGCAACTTGTTAAGCATATCCCTTAATTGATAATTTGGGGGAAGTATCCTTCACAATTAAGAATCAGAGATACAGCCCCAGCATTCTTTGGTGCTTTCTGAACATCCATAAAAGGCTCAGGCACTGCTTGGTCGTCCTTCCAGTCTGTGTTCAAATAATCCTTTCTCAGTGCAGCACTCCCCAAATTGCAAAGTCACCACTTACATATTCTATCTTCATTCCCTGATTAACTGTTCGTCTTCACACTTACTATCATGCAACATACTACATATCTTTCTCACTTTGTTGTTGCCTATGTTTTCTCATTACTTATTTAACAATATTCACATGCTCTAAATGCTGTATAAATATCAGCTCATTCGGTCTTCATAACAACCATAAAGGGAGATACCCTCTATTCAGATGAACAAACTGAGGTACAGAGAAGTTAGGTAACATGTCCAAAGTCACACAGCTTGCAAGTGGCAAGGTTAAGATGTGATCTCAGGAGTCTGGCTCCTGAATCCTTGCTCACATTCACCATGTTGTTCTACTCATAGGGTGTGAATCACATAAGGAAAGAGGATTGCCTCTTCATTCCCAGTGCCAGAATAAGGCCTGGCACACCATGGTACCCAATGATTATCTGCTGAATGAATGGATGGTGAAATCGCACTTCTACTGTTCCGTTGCTTTGAAAGCTGCTCTTTGTGAACCAAATTTGTGCATCATTGGAAAGCAGTGGGACAAATGGAAGGATCATGGGCTTTAGTGTCAGAAAAGAAGGGACCACAGTCCTCACTCTGTCAGTCACACATACAGTGTTACCTGACCATGTGGCCTTAACAGATTTGTCCAACTTCTCTGGGCCTTGGTTGCCTCAACTTTCAAATGCAGAGAACAGTGGATTCTTTGGGGAATTATGCCCTACAGTGAACATTCAGTGTAGATAAAGACTGAGATCCAGAGTAGGCATTCAGTAAATATCAGTTCTCTCCTGCCTTAAGAAGGATGGAGGAAAGCAAAGTGAAGTTCCATCTTCTTTTTGCTGAGCAAGCTCTTATTTTTCCAGAATGAATATATTAGAGTCAGAGTACGGGAAAAGCAAAGAGGACCAGGAGACAGAAAAATTTCCCTTTTCCCTTCTACCACAATTAAGACTGGAACAACTTCAGTCAAATCAGCAGTATATTTCTTTTGTTTCTCAGATAAAGCCGTATTGACGTCACTTTTTTCTCCTTCTGTTACCTTATTAAATTATGTTGCCTATAACATAAAACACTGGCTCTTCAGAAGTGGTTTCCACTGTATTATTGAGCAGGCAGGACAATTTCAATCTATCTTCCACCAGAAAACAAAGTCTGCTTTAAATTAGAGAGAACAAAGTCATACATCTGACGTTCAAATTTCCTATTCTTCCTAATTTGTAGACTGAGCTTCTAAAACTCTAAATATTTGTCTTACTTCTAAGACTGTTTTCTTCAAATCATAGGGATTCTGCTGTGCAACCAACAGAGAGTCCTGGGCTCAGGCTAAGTTGGGCTGTGGTCTTTGGATGTTGCTTCTGCGTTCTGGACCTGGAGAGAACCCTGACATCAGACGGCACTGGAAACATCCACAAACTGCCATCAGACAGAGGTCTCTCCTTCTGTAGGGGAGGTCTGGGGTCCAGGACCCTCCGGCGTGTGCTCTGTTCTCTTCCCTAGACCCTCCTACTGCTCAGGTGTGCATTTTGCCCAGGAGCCACATTGAACCAACTCTAAATTTCTGCACTGGCTTTGCACATGCTATTTCCTCTTCCCTCCTACTCTCTGACCTCTGAGATCTCCTACTCAATCCTCAGAAACAGTGTAGCTCTTCCTCTGGGACAAGACATTTGAGGGGCCTGTAGTTGCCAGGTCTGTGTCCTTTCTTAGCAATTATCCCTTTTCTAATCATCTTTAGATGATAGTCTTTTTTCATCCGGGAACTGCTTCAGAGTGAGGGTGATGCTATTCAGTTAAATATCTTTAGCCCTGGCATAGGGCCTGGTCTTTAGCCTGTGTTCAATGACTGATAGATTTAAAGAGCACTGGTGAAGTTTAACGGGCTTTCCAGGTAGTGAAGGTGAGGTGAAGTTGCTCAATCGTGTCTGACTCCTTGCGACCCCGTGGACTGTAACCTACTAGGCTTCTCTGTCCACGGGATTCTCCAGGCAAGAATACTGGCGTGGATTGCCATTTCCTTCTCCAGTAGATCTTTCTGACCCAGGGATCAAACCCGGGTCTCCCGCACTGGAGGTGGACGCTTTAGCCTCTGAGCCACCAGGGAAGCCCAAGTGGGAAAGAACCCACCTGCCAGTGCAGGAGACATAGTAGACAGGGGTTTAATCCCTGGGTCGGGAAGATCCCTGGAGAAGGGCATGGCAATGCATTCCAGTATTCTTGCCTGGAGAATCCCATGAACAGAGGAGCCTGGCGAGCTACAGTCCATAGGGTCGCAAAGAGTAGGACACAACTGCAGTGACTTAGTTTAAACTTTATGTGCAAATGAATAGTGAGTCGAGTCCTTAATCGCAAGAGCAGGAAGATGAGGGATGTGTAGACTGCTCTCTAGGGGACCCCTTGGGCCAATCTGGTCCAGCCCCTGTGATTTTGCACATGAAAAAGTGTGTGCTTAGAGATATCCCCACAGCTGTATGTGTAGCTGGCAGGACTGAGGCCTCCTGCCTCTCAATCCAGTGCCTGCCTGTATTATCAGGATAATCTCTTGTGTTCATGAGAAGAAGCTGCAGCAAAGGCACAGCTGGAGGAGTGGGGAAAGGCACCCTGGGATAAAATACTGAGAGTGAGCAAATATCACAGGAGCATGGCCTGCCATCTCAGTGGCAGGCTGCCTGGTGACCTGGTGGATGCTGATAAGAAGAAAGCAATGGGGAGGGTGATGGAAAAGAACCCTGGAGAGGAGACTTGGGCTCTTCAGGCAAGACCCACTGGCCTGAGTGAGCACAGGAGCCAGGAAAATGTGCCACAGAGCCATCCCCAAATTGAAGCCTTCTGGCTCCTTGCAGCCAGGCATCCAGTCAGACATGAAGGAAAGGGGACATTGCAAAAGATCTCTAGTAGGAGGAAGTGATTTGCATTTTCTTCTTTCAGGAGGCTGTTTCATTTAAATAGAATTTAGTAGAATTACTAAACGGGAAGTATCCTGAGCCTTCCACTGGTACTCAGATTCTGCTTCATGTAGAGAAGAAGGATTCAGACATGGCCACCCAGAGGGAGGTTTTTAGCAAGGACTCTCAATGTGGGTAGGAATGAATGTCACAGAATATATTTCCATCTATCGAACACCTGTTCTGTGCTGGATATTTACCTCAGCTAGTCCTCCTGACATTCTCCCAAGACCCTGGTGTAAACTCAGGTTCTCAGAGGGGAAATGACTTGCTGGAGAAGACACAGCAAGACAGAGCCTGCACTCAGACCCACAGCCCAGACTGCCGCTGCATCAGCTTGCTCCCAAAGCCGGCTGACAATCCCTGAACACTTCGGGCTCAGTGTAAGTGAGCTTCTCTTGTCTGTGGCTGACAGTCACCAGGCCAGTTCCCTTCCCTGCTTTGCAAAGCTCAGTTTTGCCCAGCTTACTCCCTGCAGTAGACTGTAGGGAGACTAGCCTCAGTGTCTGAGGACAAGCTCTGGTTGAATTCAGCTGGTACTCACCCAAAAACCAGGAACCCAGTAGATACTCCAAGAGATTCCTATGCTGGGATCTTTGTATATTAGTTCATTCCACCCTCACACCAAACTAATGAGGTAGGTTTTATCATACCCATGTCTGAGAATCACTCAAAGTGATTTTCTCAGTAGTTTGTTTTTTAAATAAAAGTGTTTCCTGAGTATGGTATAGGTAAGAAATATCCTATTTATTTGTACAACTGTCCCTCTGTATCTGTGGGTGAATGGTTCCAGGATCCCTGTGGATACCCAAATCTGTGGATGCCCAAGTTCCTTATACAAAATGCTGTAGTAACCGCTACACATTCTCCCATACACATCTCCTATATAAGTAATCATTTCTGTGTGTTTGAGCACACTAAGTTGCTTCAGTTGCCTCCGACTCTTTCTGACCCCATGGACTATAGCCCACCAGGCTCCTCTGTCCATGGGATTTTCCAGGCAAGAATACTGGAGTGGTTGCCATGCCCTTCTCCAAAGGATTTTCCCAACCCAGGGATCAAACCCACATCTCTTATGTCTCCTGCATTGGCAGGCAGTTTCTTTACCACTAGCGCCGCCTTACTTATCATAGCTAATATAAGGTAAATGCTGTTTAAATAACTGCAAGTTCAAATTTTGCTTTTTGGAACTTTCTGGATTTTTTTTGTTCCCTAAAATTTTTATCTACTGCAGTTGATTGAATCTGTAGATGTGGAACCCATGAATACGAAGAGTTGTCTGTACTTCTAAATCAAATCAATCTGACTCTCCTGCATTTGGCAGGGAATTTTACTCAGCTATATGAGTTGTTGTTATTTAGCTGCTAAGTCATGTCTCTTTTGTGACATCATGGACTATAGGACTGTAGCTCTCCAGGCTCCTCTGTCCATGGGATTTAACAGGCAAGAATACTGGGATGGGTTATCATTTCCATCTCCACAGGATCCTCCTGACCCAGGGATAGAATCTTTGTCTCCTGAGTCTCTTGCAATGGCAGGTGGATTCTTTATTGCTGAGCCACCAGGGAAGCCCATATGAGTTTAAGGCTGCCCCAAACCTTCGGGGTTTATAAGGAATGGAGTTTAGGGAAGAGTTCCATCTCTAGTCTTCAGCTCCAAGATATTCCAGCTACAAGGGTGATGTTAATGAAGCTTCAGCCTCAATGCCCCTCACTTGCACAGGACCCCTCTTAGAGGGGCCCTGGAATGTGTTTGCAGGTCAGATACTAGACAATTTCAGAAGTGTGATATTTTAACTTCAGTGGGTAAAGACTACTGCCTCCTTGCACCCACCTCCATCTCCTCCATCACCCCTGCTGGGTGAGTCGGAGTAGCTATGGACATTTTCAATTTGTAATTTTTTTTTCTTTTTTGCAAAAGCTCCCCAAACTGTATATGTTTCAGGTCCTGTAAAACCTAGCTCTGCTTTTGCTGTGCTACACTCACAGGGGGCAGTGCCCTTCCATACATGCCATGGGTAGCTTGTCTTGCAGTCCCCTGGAGCCCACAACTCTTCCTGTTCAGTCTTTTTACTTTTTACTCTCAGAGCTTCTGCCTCTTTGGGAGGGGGAAGAGTGCTATACGGGAGTGGGATGCAGCTCCCTCCTTCTGGAAGCAGCAGCTACTACAGTTTATTTTGCCATCTTGGAAAACCCCTTCCAGGGTCAGGCCATTCCCCTTTTGAACTAGCCTTGCCCACCCCTGCCCGCCCAGGATAATCGATCCCTATTTCACCAGAAAATAAGGGAGAGGATGTGTAGGGCTGCTTAGATACTCCGAAAGATAAGAGTGTCCTCCGTGCTTGTGAGAAAAGGTATTCCACAGTAATCAAGGAAGCAGACCAAACAATAGATGTATTGGGTTTTTTTTTTTTTGGCCTCTCACCAGGATGTGTAGACTGAAGGGGAGAGGGCTTCCTAGAAGAAGCGGCACTTGAACTGGGCTGTAAAAAAACAGAAGGGTTTCTGCAGGGAAAAATGGGTGGGGAAGCCATGATTGGAAAGGGTTCAGAAACCCAGATGCTTTATAAACACAGAGTCAGTGTCAGAGAACAGAGGAAAGGCTAGCAGTGAGACAGCAGGCATGGAGCATGTGGTTGTTTTTATTCTCTTAAATAAAGTTCAAAGCAAAGGTCTCTGATATCCCCTGAAGAGAGGACATCCAGGTTGTTTTCCTGCCCAGAGCAAAGTAAACAGGATTATGGGAACCTGTGATGGCCTCAGCAGGACACGGCTGCCCGGCTGGCCCCGGGAGAGAGGGCAGTGTGGAAAAGGCTGAGATTAGGCACCGCCCCGGCCTCTGGACTTGGTTCCTAAGGAAACGCCTCTGTTGGGACAACCTGTTTCAGCCGCTTGGAATCTATATCTTAGGTCAGAAAAAATGCACAGCCTTTGACCCAGTAATTCTACTTTTAGAGATACAACAAGAAGAGATAGTTGCTGATGTGTGTAAAGATACATGTGCAAGGATGTTCAACGCAATGTTGTTTATAGTAGAGAAAAACTGGTAGTAAATATCCAGCAATGGGGGCAAGTTAGGAGACTTAGAGTACATCTATGTGATGAAAAATATTAATTTTTATTTATTGACATGGAATATTCAGGATATTTTGCCAAATGAAAAGCTGACTGTAAAGCAATACTATTGGCTCTCAGTTATGTAATATATATCACACTGACATTCACTGAACACTTACTGTGTGCCAAGCATGGCTCGAGGCATTTAAAATACATTAACACCTTTAATCATACAACAAGCTTATGAAGAAGATATTTTTATTATCTAGACATTGCACATAAGGGCACTGAGACACAGAGTATTTAAGTAATTTGTCCAAAGTCACACAGTAGGAAGTGGCAGAACTTGAATGAGAAAAAGGCAGTCTGGCTCCAGAGCCCATATGTAAACCACTAGTCTGGTATGATCTCTCTTCCCCTGTATACGTGTGTTTGTCTAGTTTTCTCTCTCTTTCTCAAAAGATTTACACAAAAATGTTAGCTGTGTGTAAGTAATCCTCTCCTATGACAAAATAATGGAACGAGTGAAGAGTGTAGGTATTTTACAGTTATTACTATATTGCAGCTGGTGTAGGCCCTGGAGGACATCTTGACCATAAACATGGAGACCACAACACGTGCCTAGTTGGATCCTCCACTGGCCAGACACAGCGACTCCCCAATTCACTGATTCAGCAGAGAGGGAGTGCCAGTTCTGTGCAGGCCTATTCTGAGGATTCAGCAGTGAACAAGGCAAGGCACCCAAGCCAATTCCTTCATAAAGCTTACATCCTAGTGTGGGAGGCAGGGAGGCAACCAGTAAATAAATAGCTAAGAACAACACCAGCTGGAGTTCAACACTGTTGAGAACTGAAACTCCAGTGGTGTGACAGGGACCATTAAATGGTCAGGGAAGATGACCTTTAAGAGGTGGTATTTCAACTGAGACTTGAATGACCAGAAGGAGCAAGATCCATGCCTTTATTTCTGTATCTTCTCTGTCTCTCATCTATCTCTACCTACCTAATCTTAGAGAGAGAGAGAAAGCTCACTCAGTAAAATGTTAACATTTTAAAAAATCTAGGTGAAGGGTATATTAAGATATTTTATATGTGTTTAACATTTCTGTTAAGTCAAGACTATTATTTTAAAGAGTTTTTTTTTTTTTTAATGTGGACCATTTTTGAAAGTTTTCATTGAATTTGTTATAACATTGCTTCCGTTGTTTATGTTCTGGTTTTTTGGCCAGGAGGCATGTGGTATCTTAGCTTCCTGACAAGGGATCAAACCCACACTCCCTGAATTGGAAGGCAAAGTTTTAACCACTGGACCACCGGGGAAGTCCCCAAAACTACTTTATTATTTATTTGTTTTTAATTAAAAAATTTATATGTATATATTTTGGCTGTGCTGGGTCTTCATTGCTGGGCTTTACTCTAGTTGTGGCGAGTGTGGGCTACTTTTCATTGTGGTACACAGGCTTCTCATTTTGGTGGCTTCTCTTGTTGCAGCACACAGCCTCTAGAGTGCATGGGCTTTATAGTAGTTGCAGCTCCTGGGCTCTAGAGCACAGGCTCAATGGTTGTGGCACATGGGCTTAGTTGCTCCAAGGCATGAGGTATCCTCCTGGATCAGGGATCAAATCTGTTTCTCCTGCATTGGCAGGTGGATGCTTTACCACTGAGCCACCAGGGAAACCCCCAAACTATTTTAAAATAAATGTTTGAAAGTATATTAAAATAAGTATATAAGAATTAAAAATGACAATGCTACATCCAAAGAAGTAGTTGAGGGCTGACTGTTGAATGGCACGTGGTGGGTGAGGAACTCAAGGGGCAGGTGGACACTGGTGCCATTGGCTGAAGTGGGGGCTGAGGTTTGAGGAGCAGAGAGCAGCCTTCTTTGGCAGTTCTGTTAAATTGAGATGCCTCATGGCCACTGTTTATAAACTGCTGTACATTCATCTTTTCATTGGATATTCCCCTGTATTCTGTGAGTTACTTAGGAATGGAATGATATTTTTTTTCTGCCAGCGAAGAAATTGAGGGCAAGAGTGCAAAAATGATTGCATAAGGCCTCATGGTGAGTGAGTAGCAATTAGGGGTCAAAGTCAACTCTTCCAAATCTAGTCAACACAACACTCCAAAAGTTCAGTCATTGGAGACACTCCATGTGTGTTTTCTGCTATTCCTAAGACCATATGGATATTGAATAGGTTGGCAAAAAAAAAAAAAAAAAAAATCATGTATCTGGAGGAAGTACATGGTTCAGCCTTAATTAGATTGTCTGAAAGTGGTTGACACAACTCTATTTGTTAGAATCTGCCAAGGATCTCCAGTGGCCCCTGAACCCATCTAATCCCCAAGCTGTGCAACGTGATCGGTTGCTCCTGACTTCTCTTGCTGCTAAATTATTATTCCATTTTATTATTCTATTATTAAAGATGCAGGTAAAACTACCTGTCCCCATGCAAATATAGTTATGGGAATTAGCATCCAAGGGAGATGGTACAAATGAAAAGGCTTTGTGGTCTTCAGTGCTTTGCCAGACAGAACTTCTGACTGGGACTTGGGTCTTGTTCATTGCCTCCAAGCACACAGAAAGTGCTTCAAAGTTCTTTTAGAGATCATGGTTTATAACTGACTTGACTTCTGCTGACTCAGAGACCAATTTAAAATGACAAGACATTACAAAAATGAAACAAAACACAAGAGCTTAGAGAAACAAAGATGACTATCACCAAAGCAATACAAGGCCCTGTTACTTCATTTAATACCCCCAATGATATTTTGAGTCTGGTTTTACAGAATTCCCTGGTGGCTCAGAAGATAAAGCATCTGCCTTCAATGAAGGAGACCTGGGTTCGATCCCTGGGTGGGGAAGATCCCCTGGAGAATGAAATGGCAACCCATTGGCTTTCCAGTATTCTTGCCTGGAAAACCCCATGGGTGAAGAAGCCTGGTGGGCTACAGTCCATGGAGTCACAGAGTCGGACATGACTGAGTGACTTCACTTCACTTCACTTACAGAATTCTACAAAATTACAGAATTTTACAATTCTGTTAGTCTGGTTTTACAGAAGAGGAAACTAAAGTTTAAATCAAAACATGACCCTATACCTGCCATGAGCCTGTACTGTCTAATGTCAAAACCTGCTCCCTTTCTGCCACACCACATGGCCAGATTGACCCTCTCTGCTCCCAAAGATGAAAGCTAACCCAACCACAAGGTGCAGGACTCAGTTGCCTTGGAATCCACACTGTTTGTAGGTCTTCACCACCCCAAATCAACCATCTGCATTATTTCACTAGGATGGTATGCATGCTTAATTTATGTTGGCATGGAGCAAGCTATAAATTCTGCCCATGGATTCATGGAAGCCTCTTCTCACATTGGAGATGTTTATAGGAACAGAGAACATGGCCTCTGCATGAATATACTGGTCCTCTCTATGTCAACATCATCATAAATAGATGTATCCAGGATCTCTGCCTGAACTGTTTTCCACAGATATTCAGCAAGCCCATGAGGTGGGTCAGAATTACCAAGGAGGAAGAAAAAGGCTTTTGCTTAGTCTAGAATTTATCCTGACAAGAGGTCTGCTTGACTAGGGATCATGAAAAAATGCCCCACCCCACCCCACTCTCTTCTGTTGCTAACAGCTGAGTCTTGTCTTCCTGGATGTCCCTTCCCTTTTTGCAGCTTTGATCAGTAGGCTATTGACATGGGAATCCAGAGTTTCAGAGCTGTTCTCTGTTCTCTGCTCCGGGAGAAATGGGTCCACCCTGTGGATTCCATATACCTCTGCTCTCATTGCTCTTTTCAGTCTGCAAAGCTGCCCCACCCTTTATCAGAGTGGACTTTCACAAGGGTCATAGGAAGGGACTACTTTTAATAGCTCCATTCTGCAGATGAGGAGAATGAGGCACAGAGAAGGAAGGGCTCATTATTTGGCTTTACATTTCTCCTGGGGGTTTGGCACTAAACCTTGCCTTTCCCAAGGAACTTTATAGTGGCTGTAGTGGTTTATTACCATAGTATGGTTTATTACCATGGTATGGTTTATTACCATATTATCAATATCTGTATCCAGGAGAGGCCTGCCAGAAAACAGTCAGCATGCTTGTAATGGGTTCAAATTAAATAACACTTATGAAGATACTGGTAGCTCAGAGGTTAAAGCGTCTGCCTTGCAATGCAGGAGACCTGGGTTCGATCCCTGGGTTGGGAAGATCCCCTGGAGAAGGAAATGGCAACCCACTCCAGTATTCTTGCCTGGAGAATCCCATGGATAGAGGAGCCTGGTGGGCTACAGTCCATGGGGTCACAAAGAGTCGGACACGACTGAGCGACTTCACTTTCACTATGAAGATACTATTGTAGTGGTGTGGAAAGGGTTAAGGACCAGGGCTTCCCTGGTGACTCAGACGGTAAGGAATCTACCCACAATGCAGGAGACCTAGGTTCAATCCCTGGGTTAGGAAGATCCTCTGTAGGAGGGCATGGCTACCCACTCCAGTATTCTTGTCTAGAGAATTCCCATGGGCAGAGAAGCCTGGTGGGCTGCAGTCCATGGGATTGCAAAGAGTTGGACATGACTGAGCAACTAAGCAGGCATGAAGATACTATTGTAGCAGTGTGGAAAGGGTTAAGGACTAGCACATAGGCACTTACAACAGTTCTGCTACCTGTTTGGGCTGAATCTTGTCCCCCCAAAACTCATATGTCAAAGACCTAATCTCTGTACTTCAGAATGGGACTATATTTGGAGCCAGGGCCTTTAAAAAGATAACTAAATTAACATGGCTTTGTAATAGAGCCTGAAGTCAGGCAGGTTGATTCCTCCAGTTCCATTCTTCTTTCTCAAGATTGCTTTGGCTATTCGAGGTTTTTTGTATTTCCATACAAATTGTGAAATTATTTGTTCTAGCTCTGTGAAAAATACTGCTGGTAGCTTGATAGGGATTGCATTGAATCTATAGATTGCTTTGGGTAGTATACTCATTTTCACTATATTGATTCTTTCAATCCATGAACATGGTATATTTCTCCATCTAATAGTGTCCTCTTTGATTTCTTTCACCAGTGTTTTATAGTTTTCTATATATAGGTCTTTAGTTTCTTTAGGTAGATATATTCTTAAGTATTTTATTCTTTTTGTTGCAATGGTGAATGGAATTGTTTCCTTAATTTCTGGAGCCGATTATACAGAGTGAGGTAAGCCAGAAAGAAAAACACCAATACAGTATACTAATACATGTATATGGAATTTAGAAAGATGGTAACGATAACCCTGTATGCAAGACAGCAAAAGAGACACAGATGTATAGAACAGTCTTTTGGACTCTGTGGGAGAGGGAGAGGGTGGGATGATTTGGGAGAATGGCATTGAAACATGTATAATATCATATAAGAAACAAATCACCAGTCTAGGTTCGATACAGGATACAGGATGCTTGGGGCTGGTGCACTGGGATGACCCAGAGAGATGGTATGGGGAGGGACGTGGGAGGGGGGTTCAGGATGGGGAACACGTGTACACCCGTGGCAGATTCATGTTGATGTATGGCAAAACCAATACAGTATTGTAAACTAAAATAAAATAAAATCTGAAAAAAAAAGATTACAAAAATAAATAAATAAATAAAATGGGGTCACTCGTGTGGGCCCTAACCTGACTGGTGTTCTTATAAGAAGAGGATATTTGGACACAGATGAATACAGAGGGAAGATCGTGTGGTATCGCAGAGAGAAGAAGGGTAATTACAAGCAAAAGAGAGGGTCCTCAAAAGGTACCCTTCTGCTGACATCGTGATCTTGGACCTCCAGCCTCCAAGACTGGGAGAAAATAAAGTCAGTTAAGCCCCCAGTCTGTGCTACCTTCTTATGGCAACCCTTGCAAACTAACACACAATCTTCTAAGCTTGAAATTAAGGGAGGGGGATAAACAGCTCTCCTGTTTTCCCTCCCTGCCTCTGATATCCAGCTGGGACCTCCAGTGAGCTGAACCCAACTGAAAACCAGGTAAGGTAAGGGTATAACTAGTATATGATCACAGTGAGAGCTTGGGATAAGAGCTGAGCACATTCATTCATTCATTTTTCATTTAACAAATATTCATCCCCGTGCTTAGTCGCTCAGCTGTGTCCAACTCTTTGTGGCCCTAATAACTGTAGCCCACGAGGCTCCACTGCCCATGGAGTTGTCCAGGCAAGAATAATGGAGTGAGTTGCCACTTGTTAATCCAGGGGATCTTCCTGACCCAGAGATCGAACCTGCATCTCCTGCATCTCCTGCCTTGGCAGGCAGATTCCTTACCACTAGCAGCACCTGGGAGGAAGTATTAATCAGATGCCTACAACGGACCAGGAGTTAGTCTGGGTACTGTGAATACAAAGATAAATAAGTTACCAGCCTCTGTCCCCCTAGGGGCTCACAGTGTTGGAGAAAGCAGACCCTAAGAGGTGTTCTGCTCTGTAAATAGCCCACTATACAATGCAATCTATCTATTAGCTGATAACCTGCCATTTGAGCATGGAGTTGTGGCAGAGAAGGACTCACCCACTCAGCCAGGGAGGTGAGAACAGTACTACAGAGGAGGGACGTTCTGGCTGGCCCTTGAAAGATGCATGAGATTTTATGGAGAGATAAAGTGAAAGGTCATGCTTGGCTGAGGGATATTCGAAGACCCAGAGATGCAAAGAGGGGAGGGCCCCTTTGGAAGGAGAGGCTGAGAGATAGATGTAAACGGTGTGTAGTTAGAATCACTTTCTAACTGGGATGTCTCACAACACTGAGGTCTATGTTTTGAGTACTTTTGGCCACATGGTACTATGGCAAGAACAGAGTTCTGAGTCTTGTGTTCAAGCTCCAGTGCCAGAACCTGCTCCCTAGGTGATCTTGGGCAAATCACTCAACTCTTCCAAATTTCTTTCTCTGGTCAATCGTTCTGCCAACTCTGTTGAGTGTCTTCTCTGTTCAAAGGCCTGGAGCTTTAAAAGTACATGCACCAGCCCTGGGAGCCCAGAGTAAAGAGAAAGGCAGACCGTATAGTGAGCCCCTTTGGGCAGGTGGGAAGGCTCCCAGTTCTCTGCTCCAAGTGCTCTGGGAATACACAGGTTAACACATTGCCTTGCACATTTCAAGGGATAGGAAGGGAGACTGGAGAAATAACAGACGACCAAATCCTTGTAAACTGTTAATCTGACTGGGTGGCAGTTGTGGCTGCTGACTCGTTACGTAAGGGTTCTTAGGTATCCTCATTGTACTCCCTAATCATCTTTACCTTAACACCTTAGCTCACACCGCATCCACTTCATGCCTCTGACTACTGGAATCCTCCCTGTCCTTCAAGGTCAAGGTCCAGATCCACCTTGTTCAGGAATCCTGGCCAGAGGATGGGCACAGAAGTATTACCTTGCTCTCTATTCTGTCACATCTATGGGCTCATTGGATATTTATCCATTAGTAAAAGACACTTGGTGCTCTTCTAGAAACAGTGTCTGGTCCAGAGCTGTCTTGATCAGAGAATGCCAGAACTGGATGAGATGATGAGACCTTAAAAGGCCACTGTGGAGCCTCCATGTTCCAGCTTGTCCACCTGGCAGTCAGAGCAATCACTCAAAACACAGGCTGGAGTGTACTCCCCTCCTACTTAAGACCAGATGACTCTACAACTTATTGATCAAACAGGGATACTTTGGAGGACAAAAGGGAGTGCTTTATTATAATGTCAGGACAACAGGCTTAAACTGGGGTGACACTGAGCCAGCCAGAGCAGACAGTCCGTGTGTGATTTGTCTGCCTATTTTGGATTCTAGCCAACCTGCAATGTCCCAGCCTCTACTGAACAACTTATAGTTTAGCAAACTGGCCCCTTTGCCTTGTAAGTGCTGTTCCCTTTGCCTGAAATGGCATCCTCTTCACCTCGTCAATTTCATCTTGAAATCTCAGGTCAATGGTAGCTGCCTGTGTGAAGTCTGCTTTCCTCTGCACAGAGGGAATTACTTCCAATGCATGTGTCTGTCTCCTAGCACAAGGCTTTCCCCACCACTGAGCCCTGGCCTTTCAACTTGACTCTGAGTTCTCAGATGCTGTATCATAAGCACACTTGTTTCTCATCCACTGGTCCAGTGCTTGTGTCTGACCCCCAGGAAACTCTCAGTATTTATTATTAGTAGTAAACAGATGAGATAGTTTACATTTGCATATGTTGCTCTGTGTTTTCCCTCCATTCTTTTCCTATTTAATTTTTGATGTGTGAGTTAAATATCACAATGAGTGTGGACTGCTCAAAATATCACATCCTGGACATCAAGGTGTATTTTATTACTCCAGATTTCCCAGCAGCTTCAGAACCCTAGCCATGGATTTCTGTATCTCCTAGAGGAAAAATCCTCATGCTATACAGCTACATTCATTGAGTAAAAATTACCAAAAGTCTTTCAAAGCTAAGTGAGGAAGACAAGTGAATGATGGAAACGACAAGTGCCCACACTGGCTAAATAAATAAGCATAAAAGAAAGGGAGGAAAGTACAGAAGGAAGAAAAAGAAAGACTAATCTTATTTTGCTTCTCAACTAACCCTGAATAGGACTTTACAAAAGGGAGTTGGCAGAGTAAAAGGCAGAAGCATAGGAGAGGGAGAAGGGACCAGCTTTCACTGAGTGTACATTGCATTTAATGGACTAGGCATTTGGGATTTATATGAGCTCACTTTAATTTAAAAGGGGCAACACCCTACTAGGGCAGAGATCATCCTCTGGGTTTTACAGATGAGAAACTTTGGGGTCAGAGAAGTTAAAACATTTTCTCAAGGTCACACAGGTTTAAACTGTGGCTTGATGGGAAGTTGTCCCCAGGTCAGTGTGACTGTGGCTTCCCTGATCTGTCTCCATATTAGTGAGAAGCCTAGAGTCTCCCAGTAGAATTTTCAGAAGTCACACCCATTTGGATGCATCTCTTCTGCTTTTTTAAAATATGATAACACTTCTATTATTTATTTATTTAGTATTGGCTGTGGCCTATCACATGTGGGATCCTAGTTTTCTGATCAGGCATCAAACCCACAACCCCTGCATTGGAAGTGTGGAGTCTTAACCAATGGACTGCCAGGGAAGTCCTGGAAGTGTCTCTTCTGAGTGATTTTGTTTTTAAAAATCAGTCCCTTTATTTCATAATCACAGCTTACAGATACCAGAAGGACAAGGTCATGTCTTGTTCACAGTGATCAAATGAATAACTGATCACAGTGCCTGTCCCACAGGGTTTACTTGATACACATTTACTGAAGGTCTTAGCTCAGGTCCTCTGGCTTTCCATGGCTCATCACCCCAGCAGGCCCACTTCTCTGAGCCTTTTGTGTGGGTGCTTCTTGTGAGCTTCTGCAAGTTTCCCACAGCCAACCTTGTAGCACATTGGGATTCATTGTCAGGGTCCTTGACAGGTGTCATAACCTGTGTTAGGGGAGAGTGCTCCCATGGCAGTAACTCTGTCATCCCATTGCCTATTGCCCCTGGATCCATCCCCACACAGGAGCTCCTGGCACCTGCCAAGGCAGGTTGGCTCGGCCCTGCAGCTCCTTCAGGGTGTAGCATCTTTCCTGGAGGCCCAGTACATCTCTGGTGGGATAACGGTGTGGTGGCCTGGAGGGGAAGTCCTAAAGCTGATGTTTGCTGCTTTTTCTTTCTGAGGCCCATAGGAAGTTTATTGTGACTTATGGCTCGCCAAAATCCTCCGAGTCATTTGTAAGCAAGAGAGACAAGTCCATAATTGAGAAGATCAGGTCTCTTCTGTGGCCTAGAATGTCCAGGCAGGGCTGGAATGTCAAGGTTCTCAGGTTCTCAAGTGTTTCAACCCAGATGTCCTTACCCTACGTCTGAGGGTCCTGCTCCTTCCCAATCAGGGTACTGATCTTAGTCACACAAAGGTAGAAAAGGACAATTTTACTGAAATTCTGCTGCCCTTTCAATTACGTCCTGGGCCCAGTCCTCAGCTTTTTCTGTTCTCCTGCTATAGGAGAAAAGACTCTCTTGACATGTTGCCAAGGAGGACTCTGACTTTCCCACCTTGTCTTAAGTTAGTGATTAATCATTTCTAGGCTTTCTCCAATACATTGATAGCACTCAGTGAAGTCAACACATTCCATAGTTTTAATAATGGCAGCTTTCCCCCCAAATCTCTCAAATGTTTGACCTATGGCACCAGCGAGTGCTTTTCCTTGCACTATCTTCCCACCCCAGCTCACCAAGAGTGAAAATCTTCCCAATTTCAGGGCTTCAGGATGCCAGAAGCTATCAGTACTTTCTCCATCCCAGTGATGGTATCCTAACTGCCAGCCAGCTGACAGGTGACCCAGCTAACAGGTACATGCATGCTCAGCCACTCAGTTGTGTCCATCTCTTTTGCGACCCTATGGACTATAGCTTGCCAGGCTGCACCGTCCATGGAATTCTCCAGGCAAGAATACTGGAGTGGGTTGCCACTTCCTCTTCTGGGGGAGCTTCCTGACCCAGGGATTGACCTGCATGTCCTGCAGCTCCCGTACGGGCAGGTAGATCCCAGGTGCCTCCTGGGAAGCCCAGCTAACAGGTAACCCAGCTCCAAATCCCAGATAGAGCCATTCCTGCCACCAACAGCCTTAGGGTGTGTGTCTTGGAAAACAGACCCTGAGATACAAAGTTTATCAGTGGGTGCTTCTGGGAACACCCCTCCACACCTCCATGAAGGAGTAAGCAAAGCAGGATTGGGTAGAGACAGAAGTTGAGCTGGAATGCAGTTGCCCAGGACTAAGCCTTCTAAGTTGTCATAGTAGAGGCAAGGAGGCCAGACTCATGTACCTTCCACCTCAATCCACTGATGGGCACGAGTTGCTCATAGAAAGCAGGCACAGCTTTGCTCAAGACAGCACCCTTCATCTGATGATCTTTCTGGGAGAGGAAGCCAGCTGTGAACTGTCAGCAGTCAACACTCTTGGCAAGTAGGAAAATGGTCTTAAGGGGATAGCCGGGCAACAGACTACAGTATCCACTACACTGAGTGAATGATTGGATGAATGAATGTTCTGCTTCTCTAACTACTTTGAAAATCCTTGGGGACAAAATGGCTCTTCTATTTTGTTGTCTTTCCAGACCAGCACTGCTGGTTGCCCAGGATTATGCTGTGTATTTGGTACCCTTATGTTAGAAAGAACCTTTGAAAATACCCTTCTAGTTCAATCTGCTTATTTTCCAGATGAGAAAACTAAGATCCAAAATGTAAACAACTTGCCAGAAGTCCCACAGTGAATCTGTGATTGAACTGAGACATCACAAGTGTTGTTTCAGCTTCAGAAACAGAGACTGAAACACACATGGATTTCCTCTGATATATAAAAGAAGTCTGAAGGCCTAGAGCTGGTTGCAGCCTCCATAGTTATCAGCCCCCCGCCCCCCTTTTAGCACATGGTTTCCATCCTCAGGATCACCTCAGGTCTGAAATGGCTCCTGGAGTTCCATATGGCATGCCTGGTTCTAGCTTAGCAGCAGGAGAACTGGAAGAAACAACAGGACACATACTCTATCCATTTTCAGGAGCTTTCCCTGAAGCTCCAATTTCCCCCTCTGACTATGTATCATTGGCTAGAACTTTGCCCATGGCCTCTCCAACTATAATGGAGGCTGGAATTCTCTTTATTGTAGATGGCAATTTGCCCAGCAATTTGCCCAGCAGCAAGCACAAGTTCTATGTCTAAGCACAAAGGGGAAAATGGATATTTGGTAAGTAACTTACAGAATTTGCATCATTGGTAATGGGACTATAAAGAAGCATACATTTGGGGATTACACCTAGATCGGTCCCCTCTTAGATGCTGGATGAGTTGAAAGTTATTTAGTTAACCACTAGACCTTTAGTTTCTCCACGTGTAAAATAGACAGTGATCCCTAACCTCACAGGTATGTTGCGAACTGCCCTGTGGAAAGCACCTAGACCAAGGTCAAGTACATGAATTGGCAGAATAGCCATCCCTCCTTCTCCCAAGTACCAAATGACTTGTTTACAACTTAATGCATTACACCATATTGTTTTGTCCCAAAAATCCCTAAAGAACAGTTCCCACCTTACTCTTGGAGCACAGTTCAGTGGAGACATGTGTCCAGTTTTCCATCAGTTTGCTGGGAACTGTTTATAGGAAGAGAAAAGAAGTCTGATGTGAAGCTTTCAATAGGCTTCTCCATGAGTTCAGCTGGTGCAGATAGACATAACCACCCCCCCCAACCAAAAAACAAACAAACAAACAAAAAAACAGAGCATTTTTGAAATGAAATCCTTTCTTCTCCAATTCTTCTTACTCAGGAAGCCAGATCCAGAATCTAATCACTGCCACACGTGCCCCCTGGGCAGCTACTCCCCACGCGATGCAGCCACTGCTGGCCCTACATGGGCCTGCCTCTCTGCCCCTTTAGCTGACTCAAATCCTCAGACAGCTTCTGTTCATTGATCCAAGCTCTGCTGGAGGAGCTGGGATACAGACATGTGTAAGGTCCCTACTTCTGAGGAACCACAGTCAGGTGGGGAGACCAATATGTAAATAGATTATTTCACTTTAGTTGAATGCTCAGTAAAAGGAACTGGAGGTACAGAGCAACACCCAACCCTAGCTTGGGTTGGGAGCTCATAGAGGACTTCTCAGAGGTGGTGAAGATTGAACTGCCTCTCAAGGGATGAATAAGAGTCTCTTTAGTAGAGGAAGAAGATAAGGAATGGGGAGGGTCCCCAGGAAAGAGAACAGCAAGAACAAAGGCTCAGTGGAATAATAATATAGTTTGGTAACAACTGGATTGTAAAGGAAGAGACAGAGAGGCCTTGTTATTGGAAGAATCATTGGATCTGACAAAGTTTTGGTGACTTGCCTCATCTCACTTCTGACTAGGAACAGGCTATTCTGGAGAGCAGTGAGCACCCGATCAGTGCCAGATTCAAACAGTGGTGAATGGTGGGGGGTACAGTATACTAAATCTGGTGTAATTATTCTGTAATTGATCACTGCAAGAGTCACTTCCTGTTTTAGGATACTGTGATTCAGGATGCTCCCAGAGTGTGTTTCTCATGGATGTGTTTGCCTGAAAACATCTGGCCTTCAATTTCTTTGTGTTTTCTTGGCAGTCTCTGATTGTCTTTAAATAGAAAACACAGAAGAATAAAACCAGGCAACTTGGAACACCTTCACCGTGCTAAATAGCCATTTTTACACACCATCTCACAAGTAGTTGTGAGTAAGAAAGATGAGCCTAATTTTTTTTTTTTTAAAACCAGATGAAGACACCAGATCCAGTGGCCTGCCTGCATTTACACTGTTAGTGGAAAGATCACACAGTTAGTGATGGAATTGAATCTAAGCCTATCTGACTCTGAAATCCATGCAGCTCTTCTACCACCATCCTAAATGTCTTCACTTGGTTGGATAGAACTTTATTTTACTCCCTTCCTTCCTTTCTCACCTCAGTTTTAAATCCCTGGTCTTTTGGGAACTTTCCCTCCAGGATGACTTGAAGTTGGGATAGTAGCCAATTATTCCAGAGACTCTTAGAATTGGCTAAGGTTGGGTTCTCCCAAGGAGAATGGGCCTTTGTGGGAGGGTTCGTTTTTCTATTAGTGAGTTCTTGCCTCAGGTGGTTTGTAATGTTCCAGCATCTTGGAAGGTTAGAGCTACAAGGTCTACAGATGAACACCCCCCATTGTTTTACAAGTGAGGTTACCTAGGCTTCAAGTGGGTCGCTCAGGGAGAGGGCACAAATTAGTGTAATTTCATGAGAATGTTGTGTTGAGGTTCACCATCTCTCTTTTCCTAATGGGATTTTGGCTTCAGGAAGAGAGACACTCAGCCAGGCATGAGCCTAGACATGCAGACCTATGGTAGGAGTTTCCGTGCTGGTTCAGAGACAGGTGTGAATACTTGAAAGAGTGTGGGAGAGGAGCATTGGTTTTCTGCTGACTAGGGATCATCATTAGAGAATTGACTATTCTCCATGGGAAGCCCAGGAATAAAGGAATGTCCAGGGCTATGTCGACACTGCACGGTATTATACATCTTCAGGAAGGAAGGGAGCATACAGATCATTGAGTACAATCATTTTGTTTTGCAAATGAGGAAAACAAAGGCTCAGAAAGCGGAAGTGACTTGCGGCAAGGTCATAAAACAAGTGAATAATAGAACCAGGTTTCAAATCTAATCCTTATGAACCAGAAAGGACTGTGGGTCAATAATTAGAGCACCAGACATTTGGGTTCAGTCTCCGATTCTGCCACTTTTCTGTGTAGTAAGTGTAGCTGTGTGTCTTCAGCAAGTTGCTTAGCATCTCCAACCATCAACCTCCTCGTCTGTAAATGAGGTCCCTGCTCTGTACTCAGAGCGTTGTTGTGAGAATTAAATGTGACTCTAACATAGGTGCAAGTGTCTGGCACACAGTAGATCACGTCCAGGCCAGAGCATCCCACTTTACCTCTAAGGCTTGGTAAGATGGTGTTGAGGCAGGGGAGAGAGAGTTGTCATGATGATATGACCCATAAAGGTGTCAGGAAGTCAGGTTGTGAAGATGCGGGGAGGGCTGTGTGTCTAAAGCCCAGACGAGGCGTGAAGCTGCAGGACCCGGCAGTGGCCAGGGCCTGGGGGCTGTTCTTTTGTTGTTTGTTTGTCATGTGAGTAGCTTCTACTTCATCTTACAGCTGAAGGGAAAACACTAAAGGTTTTTAATCCAAGCAAATAGTATGGTCTGATTTGAGCCCTTTAAAGTTCCTTATAAGAACCATGTGTCTGATGAGAGTGGAAACCAGGGAACTCCCAGGAAAGTAATGCAATTTTCCAGGGGAGGTACAGCGAGGGCCTGAACCAGGACAGGAGCTCCTAAACATGGGGTTGGTGGCAGAGAGAGGAGGGAAAAAGCAACAGGGCCTGGAAACTAATGTGTCCTCACAGACACATCCAGAACAATGTTTGACCAAATGTCTGGACACCCTGTGGTCCAGTCAAATTGATACACAAAACTGCCTATCATACGTATTAAGTTTCCTGTTTTTTTTTTTTTTCCTCCTGTGTCTTTTAGCTTAGACACTAGGGCAGCCTGACTCCTGGAGCAAGGCAGTGTGCATGGACATTAATAAATCCAAGATAAAACTCTCTTCTTCTGGTTAGAGGACAAGGAAGAGTGGGCCCTGCAGGACCAAAGGTGTTTGTGTTTTGGGAGAAGGCCAAATTTCATTATTTTATTCTTTTTACTCTCTTGTCTTGACCCCAAGGCAAATCTTAGTCATGAAGTACCTTATTGCTGTGACAGAGGCATCTTATTAATCACTTAAAACTCAGAAAAAAAATTCTTTCTCTGATCATAAGAACTGGGGAAAGGGATCCTTGTTATCTGAAGACTCTCTTGGGGAATATCTTTTTATTTTCACTTTTTTTTTTTTCTCACTGATTCATTCCCAAACTCAGAAAAAAATTCTTCCTCTGATCATAAGAACTGGGGAAAGAGATCCCTGTTATTTGAAGACTCTTTTAGGGAATATCTTTTTATTTTCACTTCTTTTTTTTTTCCCTCAATGATTCATTCCCAAAGTGGTCTCAGTGATGAAAAATGTATGATAGCATGAGGAAGCTGCATCCTGGCTTACTATCCAGCACACCAAGAAAATGGGACTCTGGGTAAGGGAGAGAAAAGGATATCCAAGAAGAAAGAGCTCAAGAAAGGGGTTCCTTAAATTTGTGGATGAAATTCTGGGCTCACTCCCAGGCTGCACAGATAAGGGACTGACCCAAAGCAGCATAACAAAAGCCTGTGACTTAACTATGGTATAGAATACTTTCCAAGTCCCTGAAAGGCCCCTGGGTGATTCATACATGGGGTTGACCCTAATGGCACTGCAAAAGCCTTAAAAACGAAACTGGCTTTACAACCACGGCCCAAAGAAGGTAGGTTGGGACCTGTGATCTAAACTTACCCGTGTTAAGAGCTTGCTTATAAAACAAGAACAACAAAAACATTCTTCAGCCACTCTTAAGAGTCTCTTAAGTCTCTTAACACAATATTCAACATGTCTAAGATACAATTCTGGCTCTAGATTAGTGATCACATCATCATGATTATCTGGGTCGTGAAGATCTTTTTTGTACAGTTCTTCTGTGTATTCTTGCTACCTCTTCTTAATATCTTCTGCTTCTGTTAGGTCCATACCATTTCTGTCCTTTATCGAGCCCATCTTCACATGAAATGTTCCCTTGGTATCTCTCATTTTCTTGAAGAGATCTCTACTCTTTCCCATTCTGTTGTTTTCCTCTATTTCTTTGCATTGATCGCTGAAGAAGGCTTTCTTATCTCTTCTTGCTATTCTCTGGAACTCTGCATTCAGATGCTTATATCTTTCCTTTTCTCCTTTGCTTTTTGCTTCTCTTCTTTTCACAGCTATTTCTAAGGCTTCCCCAGACAGCCATTTTGCTTTTTTGCATTTCTTTTCCATGGGGATGGTCTTGATCCCTGTCTCCTGTACAATGTCATAAACCTCATTCCATAGTTCATCAGGCACTCTATCTATCAGATCTAGTCCCTTAAGTCTATTTCTCACTCACACTGTATAATCATAAGGGATTTGATTTAGGTCATACCTGAATGGGCCAGCGGTTCTCCCTACTTTCTTCAATTTAAGTCTGAATTTGGTAATAAAGAGTTCATGAACTGAGCCACAGTCAGCTCCTGGTCTTGTTTTTGTTGACTGTATAGAGCTTCTCCATCTTTGGCTACAAAGAATATAATCAATCTGATTTTGGTGTTGACCATCTGGTGATGCCCATGTGTAGAGTCTTCTCTTGTGTTGTTGGAAGAGGGTGTTTGCTATGACCAGTGCATTTTTTTGGCAAAACTCTATTAGTCTTTGCCCTGCTTCATTCCACATTCCAAGGCCAAATTTGCCTGTTCCTCCAGGTGTTTCTTGACTTCCTACTTTTGCATTCCAGTCCCCTATAATGAAGAGGACATCTTTTTTGGGTGTTAGTTCTAAAAGGTCTTGTAGGTCTTCATAAAACCGTTCAACTTCAGTTTCTTCGGTGTTACTGGTTGGGGCATAGACTTGGATAACTGTGATAACGAATGGTTTGCCTTGGAGATGAACAGAGATCATTCTGTTGTTTTTGAGATTGCATCCAAGTACTGCATTTCAGACTCTTTTGTTGACCATGATGGCTACTCCATTTCTTCTGAGGGATTCCTGCCTGCAGTAGTAGATATAATGGTCATCTGATATAATTCACACATTCCAGTCCATTTTAGTTTGCTGCCTTAGAAAGCATCACTATGAACAAAGCTAGTGGAGGTGATGTAATTCCAGTTGAGCTCTTTCAAATCCTGAAAGATGATGCTGTGAAAGTGCTGCACTCAATATGCCAGCAAATTTGGAAAACTCAGCAGTGGCCACAGGAATGGAAAAGGTCAGTTTTCATTCCAATTTCAAAGAAAGACAATGCAAAAGAATGCTCAAGCTACTGCACAATTGCACTCATCTCACATGCTAGTAAAGTAATGCTCAAAATTCTCCAAGCCAGGCTTCAGCAATACGTGAACCTTGAACTCCCTGATGTTCAAGCTGGTTTTAGAAAAGGCAGAGGAACCAGAGACCAAATTGCCAACATCTGCTGGATCATGGAAAAAGCAAGATACTTCCAGAAAAACATCTATTTCTGCTTTATTGACTATGCCAAAGCCTTTGACTGTGTGGATCACAATCAACTGTGGAAAATTCTGAAAGAGATGGGAATACCAGACCACCTGACCTGCCTCTTGAGAAATCTGTATGCAGGTCAGGAAGCAACAGTTAGAACTGGACATGGAACAGACTGGTTCCAAATAGGAAAAGGAGTACATCAAGGCTGTATATTGTCACCCTGCTTATTTCACTTCTTTGCAGAGTACATCATGAGAAACGCTGGGCTGGAAGAAACACAAGCTGGAATCAAGATTGCCAGGAGAAATATCAATAACCTCAGATATGCAGATGACACCACCCTTATGGCAGAAAGTGAGAAGGAGCAAAAAGCCTCTTGATGAAAGTGAAAGAGGAGAGTGAAAAAGTTGGCTTAAAGCTCAACATTCAGAAAATGAAGATCATGGCATCTGGTCCCATCACTTCATGGGAAATAGATGGAGAAACAGTGGAAACAGTGTCAGCCTATTTTTTTGGGCTCCAAAATCACTGCAGATGGTGACTGCAGCCACGAAATTAAAAGATGCTTACTCCTTGGAAGGAAAGTTATGACCAACCTAGACAGCATATTCAAAAGCACCGACATTACTTTGCCAACTATGTTCCATCTAGTCAAGGCTATGGTTTTTCCTGTGGTCATGTATGGATGTGAGAGTTGGACTGTGAAGAAGGCTGAGTGCCGAAGAATTGATGCTTTTGAACTGTGGTGTTGGAGAAGACTCTTGAGAGTCCCTTGGACTGCGAGGAGATCCAACCAGTCCATTCTGAAGGAGATCAACCCTGGGATTTCTTTGGAAGGAATGATGCTAAAGCTGAAGCTCCAGTACTTTGGCCACCTCATGTGAAGAGTTGACTCATTTGAAAAGACTCTGATGCTGGCAGGGATTGGGGGCAGGAGGAGAAGGGGACGACAGTGGATGAGATGGTTGGATGGCATCATGGACTTGATGGACGTGAATCTGAGTGAACTCCGGGAGTTGGTGATGGACAGGGAGGCCTGGCGTGCTGCGATTCATGGGGTCGCAAAGAGATGGACACGACTGAGCGACTGAACTGACTGAACTGAACTGAAGATATAATTGAAAATTAATCAATGTACAAAGAACCAGAAAAATCTCAATAACTCTCAAAGGAAAGGCAAGTAATACCAAGCTGACCCAGATGTTAGACTACTATGACAAAGCCTTAAGAGAAACTATTATGGCATGCTTTATGAAGCAAGAGCAAACATTATTGAAACAAATGGAAAGATAGGAATTTTCAGTAAATAAATAGAAACTATTGAAAAAAAATGGAGGGACTTCCCTGATGATACAGCGGCTAAGACTCTGTACTCCCGATACAGGGGACCTAGGTTTGATTCCTGGTTAGGAATTAGATCCCACTTACTGCAACTAAGCGTTTGTATGCTGCAACTAAAGATCCCACAGACTGCAGCGATGACTGAAGATCCCATGTGCTGCCAGTAAGACCAGTGCAATCAAATAAATAAATAAATACTAAGAAAGAAAAATGTGGAAATTTTAGAACTGAAAATACAATAACAGAAAAAACTCACGGGAGTAGGGGTGGGAATCAGTCAGTAAACTTGAACTTATATCTTAAAATACACAAGTTACCAAAACTCATGCATGAGGGAAAACACAAACTACATAGTCCTATATCTACTAAAGAAACTTAGTTTATAATTAAAAGCTTTCTAACAAAGAGATGTTTGGGCCCAGGTATTTCCACTGGTGAATTTTATCAAACATAAAAGATATAATTTATATACAATCTCTTTCAGAAAATAAAGAAAGAGGGCAATTACCAACTCATTTTCTGTGGCTAGCATGATCCTGATACTAAAACCAGAAAAAAGAAAAAGAAAATTAAACAAAATATTAGCAAATCAAATGCAGCAAATATAAAAAAAATAATAGTTCACTACTAAGCCAAATTAATCAAAGAAATGCAAGGCTATTCATCATTTAAAAATTAAAGAATGGCATCCATTATATTAGACTAAATAAAAACTACATAATAATAGATACAGAAAAATAATGTCCATTCATGAGAGACTATCAACAGACTAGTTACAGAAAGAAAGTCCCTGAATCTGATAAAGGACATTTACAAAGACCTATATTTATATATTTATATAGGAATAAATCTCAAAGATATAATATCGAATAAGAAAAGAAATAAGCAGGAGGCTATTTTTAGCATGATATCATTTATATAAAGTTTTATTACATGTGAAACTATTACATATTGTTCAGTAAAGAAATAGAAAATATTAAAACCAGAAAAGTGGCCACATCTGGGGAGCCATAGAAGGCAATAGGATTTGGAGATTTGCTCAAAAGGGAACACAGATTTACTATAATGACTGAATCTTTCTTTTTATAAAAATCTGAATCACAGTAAAATAATAAGATTTGAAGAGCAGAACAGAAGAAACATGACTGTTCGTTATATTTATTCTCTATAATAACTCTTGGTGCTGTACCTTGTATGGGTTTGGGCAAATGTATAATGATATATGGGGTTCCCTGGTGACACTAGTGGTAAAGAACCCACCTGCCAATGTAGGAGACATGGGTTCAACACCAGGGTCTGGAAGATCCTCTGGAGGAGGGCCATGGCGACCCAGCCCACTATTCTTGCCTGGAGAATCCCATTGACAGAGAAGCCTGGCAGGCGACTGTCCATGGGGTCGCAACGAGTTGGACACAACTACTCACCCGCCTGGTAAAAAAGTCTTATACCTTTTACAAATCTGGTAAAGTACTGTGATAAATGGGTACCCAGATCTTATAGAAGTATAAAGGCCTTAGGAAGAAGGGGAAAAGTTTGGGTCTTAGAGCCAAGAGAGATGCTGAATAGTGTTCCATTGTATATATTTACCTCATTTTCTTTTATCCATTCCTGTTTTGATGGACATTTAGGTTGTTTGCAGGTCTTGGCTATTGTGAATAGTGCTTCTGTGAATATAGGGGTGCAAATACCTTTTTGAAATGATAGTTTTGTCTGGATACATATGTTCAGGAGTCCCATTTGTAGCAATATTGATGCAACTAGAGATTATCATACCAAGTGAAGTCAAAAAGAAAAAGACAAGTACCATATGATATCACTATATGTGCAAGTACTATATGATATCACTATATATGGAATTTAAAATATGACACAATTGAACCTATCTATGAAACAGAAATAGAATCAGAGGCATAGAGAAAAGATGTGGTTGCCAAAGCAGGGGTGGGAGAGGGTAGGACCCAGAGTCGGGTTATCAGATGCAAACTGGTATATATAGGATGGATAAACAACAAGGTCCTATCATTTAGCACAGGGAACTATATTCAATATCCTGCGATAAACCATAACGGAAAAGAATATGAAAAAGAATGTATATACATGTATAACTGAGTCACTTCAGCTGACTTTGCTGCAAAATAATTTGCTTAATTATTTGTTTACCAATAATTAACACAACACTGCAATTCAACTATCTTCAATAAAAAATAAATTTAAAAAAAGAGAGAGAGAGGTCATGAAGGCATTGTAAGTGGCAGGGTTTGGTAAATGTTTCTGCCTCCCCATTACTTGGAGGTCAGATTGGCTAACCTGCAAGGGCACTTAATTTTCTCTGTTCTGTTCATGTTTAAACTCCCCTCAAGGCTGACATAGGGGTTTCTCAGGTGGCTCAGTAGTAAAGAATCTGCCTGCCAATGCCGGAGATACAAGAGACACAGGTCAGGAAGATCCCCTGGAGGAGGAAATAGCAACCACTTCAGTATTCTTGCCTGGAAAGTTCCATGAATAGAGGAGCCTGGCAGGCTACAGTCTACGAGGTCACAAAGAGTCGGACACCAATTAGCAACTGAGAATGCATGTACTTATACAAGGCCCACTCATGCTGGGCTTAGCATCTTCCAGAGCACCTAGCTGAGGGCCTGTGGGGCTGGAGTACTTGACCTCTAGAAGCCAAGGACTGGTCATGGTTTGATACATGCTTCTTACTCCTGGGGCACGGACATGAGAAATCAGCAGTGTGGTAAGATTTTCATAAAGTTAAGTTTATTCAGTTAAATAAACTTTATCATGTGTGTGTGTTTTTCTGAAGGACATGTGGTTAAATTTCTTCCTGTGTAAGAATAGTAACATTAGATGGCAAATTAATTGCTTTCCAAAGCTCTTGTTTTGCCAAATAAAATGTTGGCAAGAAATCTGTTGGTGCCTCAAAGTTATTTTTATATTTTTCTGATCAGTTAAATTAAAAAAATATCTGAGAACAACTGTCAGAAACAGCATAGGCTTTTGAGTCTCAAAAACATGTGCTTTCAATTCTGTCACATGTATGAGCTCTATAAGTGGGAGGCAAGTCACTGAATTTTGGTGAATCTTGGTTTCTACCCTAAAATAGGTTAATTATACTCACCTTGTGGATAATGTGAGGATAAAATGAGATAATATCTGTAGGCTTCGTACACATCCATGAGTGGATCAATTCAGGTTTGTTTTGTTGCTCTCTCTCTTCCTGGAGGGCACCAACTAGGCTTTATTTGTATGTCCTGACAACTATCTAGTTGGGACCTGGATCACAGTAGGTGCTTAAAAATTGTCTGTTAAAAACCACAATGAGATACCACCTCACACCCATTCAGTTCGGTTCAGTTCAGTCGCTCAGTCATGTCCGACTCTTTGTGACTCCATGAATCGCAGCACGCTAGGCCTCCCTGTCCATCACCAACTCCCAGAGTTCACTCAGACTCACGTCCATCGAGTCCGTGATGCCATCCAGCCATCTCATCCACTGTTGTCCCCTTCTCCTCCTGCCCTCAATCCCTCCCAACATCAAAGTCCTTTCCAATGAGTCAACTCTTCGTATGAGGTGGCCAAAGTACTGGAGTTTCAGCTTCAGCATCATTCCTTCCAGAGAAATCCCAGGGCTGATCTCCTTTAAATGGACTGGTTGGATCTCCTTGCAGTCCAAGGGACTCTCAAGAGTCTTCTCCAACACCACAGTTCAAAAGCATCAATTCTTCGGCACTCAGCCTTCTTCACAGTCCAACTCTCACATCCATACATGACCACAGGAAAAACCATAGCCTTGACTAGACGGACCTTAGTCGGCAAAGTAATGTCTCTGCTTTTGAATATGCTATCTAGGTTGGTCATAACTTTTCTTCCAAGGAGTAAGCGTCTGTTAATTTCATGGCTGCAGTCACCATTTGCAGTGATTTTGAAGCCCAAAAAGAAAGTCTGACACTGTTTCCACTGTTTCCCCATCTATTTCCCATGAAGTGATGGGACCGGATGCCATGATCTTCGTTTTCTGAATGTTGAGCTTTAAGCCAACTTTTTCACTCTCCTCTTTCACTTTCATCAAGAGGCTTTTAGGATGGCTTAAAAAAAAAAATCCAAAGAGAAAATAACAAGTAAGTGATGATAAGGATGAGGAAGATGTGGAAAAACTGGAAACTTTGCTTTCTTGGAGGGAATGTAAAATGGTGCAGTTACTATGGGAAACAGTATGGCAGCTCCTCAAAAAACAAAACAGACAATTATCATGGGATCCATCAATTCCCCTTCGAGACATAAACCTAAAAGGAATGAAAGCAGGGACTTGATCAGATATGTGTACACCTGTGTCCATAGCAGCATTATTCACAATAGCCAGAAGGTGGAAGTAACTCAGGTGTCTATTAACAAAATGTAGCATATACATGCATGGCATATCATTTAGCCAGAAAAAGCAGATATCTGACACATGCTACAACATGGATGAACCTTGAGGATATTATGCTAAGCAAAATATGCCAGTTACAAAGGACGAATACTATAAGAGTCCACTTGTATAAGGTGCCTAGGTAGTCCTACACATAGAGTCAGAAAGTGGAATGGTGACTTCTGCAGCTGGGTGAAGTGGGAATGGGGAGTTTGTGTTTAATGGGTATGGAGTTTCAGTTTTATAAGATGGAGAGGGTTTTGCAGAATGGAGATGGGTGGTGGTGATAATCACACAACGATGTAAATCTCCTTCATGAACTAACCTACCTTTCAAAACGGTTAGGGTCATAAATTTTGCATTTTTAACCATAATTAAAAATAAAAATTTTAAAGTTTAAAAACGGTCTGTTAAGTGAAGGAACTGATAAATGAGTAATGAGAAGAATCAAGCTACAAGGATGACTGAAGCAAGGGCCTTTTTAGCAAGGAAATACCCAGCAAGCTCACTCCACGGTGAACCAGTGACAGGCTAACCCGCGGTGGGGTGAGCGAAGGGGGGAGTGGAGGAATGAGGGATGGGGGTGCTGTCAGGAGGCAGATCACACAGGTTTTTGAGGTCCCTTGCACTTTAACTGAATAAGATGGAAGCAATGGGGGGCCGAGGACACACATGAGCAGATGTAGCAAGGAGAGCATCCAGGCAGGCGGGAGGAGGGGCAGGGCTGCCCTGGGCCCTCGGACTGAGTGTTCCCTGGGGACTCATGGCATCCTTTGGTCAGACCCCTCCACCCTTGAATGTCCTGATGGTGAGTTTGGCTGGACAGGGACAAGTATTGTCTTCCCCAGAGACCCCTGAATGCACATCACTGCTCTTGGTTTTTAACATGGGAGGAGGAAGTGTGAAGGGTGGGGGAGCGGTTTCTCTTCTCACACAATTAGATTAGAAAGCTGGTGGCTGCTCGGGGCAGGGACCCACCCACGCTAGGCCTCCATGGGAGTTGCCCCTGTGGGTGGCCCTGCTTTGCCCCGGAGCAGCTTGAGTTTTTTGGCTCTGACTTCTTCAGTTCTTCACATCCTTGAGAAAAGGCCTATGCTGAGCTTCACGTGAACACCCAAACCAGACTCCCTCCACGCACTTTGAGTCCTATGTTGTTCATTCATGCATTCTTTCATTTAGTCATTTGCTCACTGATCATGTCTTGAGCACATACTATGTGCCAAGCATTATTTTAGGCCCTGTTGTCGAGGTACTCAAAGAATCAATATGGGAATCAGACAGATAAACCTGAAATTATACTAGATGTGTTAAAGACTGTGACATACTGGTAATAAAGAGATTAAAAATAAGCTGGCTAATATTATTAAGTGCTTACTCTATGCCAGGCAGTATTCTCAATGATTTGCATATATTGACATTTAATCTCAGGAAAACCCTGTGGCGTGGGTGCTAGCATCACCCCATTTCACAGATGCTGATACTGAGGCACAGAGAGGTTAAGTGGCAAGAGTACAATGCAGCGAAGAAATGTTGTGTCCAGGAACCTCAAGCTGGGCAGTTCAGCTCCAGAGCTGCCTCTGTGTGAGAACTTCCAGGAGTGTGGGTAAAGTGCATCGCCTAGGGGTGGTGTCGTCTGCATGTCAGCACGTGACAGTAAGTTAGCTAAGCAGAGAAGACAAGGACAGAGGATTTATGAGGACTCTCACCAATCAAATTTCCACCCATCGAAACTTTCAAGAGTAAAGCTGAGAAGCATGTCAAGACAAAATCACTCCAGTTGGAGATACATCCCGTGCTTTGTGGACAACCTATGTCAGATCAAGTGGTACATCTTGTCTTTTTCATTTTTCTTTCACCAGCAAGACTGAGGATGCCCCAGAAATGAAGAAGTGACCTTTTTACTGAGTCTCCATGTGGCCATCCACATGCTGAGTATATTCTTCATTTAAATTTAACTATGTTACGAAGTGGATATTATCATTATCTTATCCAGTAAAAAGTCATGATTTTATAGAACTGGAAATTGATATTCAGAAAGTTTAATAACTTCTCTAAAGTCATTTAGGGGTACTTCCCTAGAGGTCCAGGGGTTATGACTTCACCTTTCAATGCAGGGGATGTGGGTTCGATCCCTGGTTGGGAAGCTAAGATCCAGATGGCTCATGGCCAAAAAAATTAAAAAACATGGAATAGAAGTAACAGATTTATTAAGGACTAAAAATGGTTCACATCAAAAAAATCTAAAAAACAGATTTGATTTAAAATAAAGTAATTTAGGGTTTAATTAACTCAGGGGGGAAAAAAAGAGACAAGCACTTCAGAAAATTCTGGGAGAGAAGAGGCAGGAGATGAGCTGGGAGAGAGGAGGGTCTGGGACAGGATCCCAGAGGTGAGATAGGGGGCTCATGTCTTTAGGTACTGCGAAACCGCTGCAAGCTCTTTAGGTCTAAAGTGATGTGATTACAATGACCCCTTTAGGATTTTTGCAGGAGTTTTTTTCACTGTTTGGGTTGACTAATACTAGCCAATATGTAAGCCATAAGGAATTCCTCTCTCTGAATGGCCTAGTGATTCACCACTTGCACTCTCTTCCCACTGAGCTTTATTCTCTAATCTGCACTGTGCTCTGGAAGGCTGACCCTTAGGATTGCATCTGGGGGCTCCCTTCTCTCTGTCTTCAGTTGGGTATGGCCAGTGACAGGCATCGGCAAAGGATTAAGGGGTGCAGGAGAGGCTGGGGCATTCCCCCCCAGCTGCCTCCCTGCTTCTGTGCCTCTGTCTGTCAGTGACTAGCTCCTCTAACACTATAATAGCTCCTGCCAGCAGCCTCTCTCCCTTGCTCCACCACTGACTGGGCTCCAGTGCTGCCTGGCCCTCCTCTTGTCCCATTAGGTCTAGGGGTGGTGATAATCCCCACTGCTGCAAGTATCTGGGTGCCTCAACATCCCTTACTGATTCCCTTAGCCCTGCCCCACCTGGATAAATTATCCCTTCATTACATCCTCTTGAGAATCCCAGCAGAATCAGCCTTCTTCTTTGTGCTACAATTAGTCCAGCCAAAAACTTGATAAAAATGGCCTTCTGTTGACTACCTACTGTGTGCTTGAGGCTTTGTATGCATTTTTCCCATTTAATACTCACCTAAGTCCATGCATTACAGATCATTTATATCCATTTTCAAGGTGAATAAACCAAGACAGGCACATACGCAATTGTTAAGTACCTTGCCCAAGCTGATGTAAGCCTCTTGTCCACAATCACACAGCTAGTCAGGAAACAAAGCCAGAATTTTGTCCTGGGTATCTGGACTTCAAAACTTATGGTCTTTCCACTGCTTCACATCACTGAGTAAACTGTAAATGCTTAATTTGTCGGACTCTGGAAATCCAGAACAGGCTGTAAGAATAAAATCTCTAGGGGAAGTGGCAATGGGGTATTTTGTGGAAGGATGTATGTTTCTGGAGGAGAGGCGGATCTTTAAGTACAAGTTCCGGAACGTTGCCATTCCTTCATTGACCGAAGACATGACGGGGAAGGATTACCCAGAATGCCTCGGGCTACACGCTGTAGCTCCACTGTGGAGGGAGCGGAGCCCTGAATGAGTTCAAAAAGAAGGGGAAGCGCGTCCCTCCAAGACCCGCAGCAGAAAGCGTAAGGGTTTATTTATAGAGAAGAATTTTATTATTATTTTTTAAAGTCACTGTGGGTTCCTGCACAAAGCTCAGGAAAAGGCACACATTCGTGGCCAGTGGTCAAGGGAAACCACCCTGTTTTCTTGGCAGTGCTGTGGCTGAAACAGCCCTTCCCAAAAACAATACGTGGGGGAAGGAAAGGCGAAACCAACAGGAGGTTTTAAAATGCTGTGGTTTGCTTTTCAGTTTGGGGGGGGGGGGGGGTGTGTGTGTGTGTGTGTGTGTGTGTGTGTGTGTGTGTTTGGGCTGGAGAAGGCTGTGGGATGGATTCTACAACTGGTCAGAAATGTATATTTCCCTTGGCCTGAGCGTTTCTGGAACTGCCCCTGGATGGCTCCTGCCTTCTCTGACCTCCACTGCCTCCCTCCCCTCCTCCAGGCCCATCCGGGAGTTAGTGATAATAAAGCTGCTTTGATACCGCCTTCACCTTAGATTTTAGTGGCTCTCTCTATTTCCCAAACTCACTCATATTGTAGCAAAAATGGCTGCCTTTATCCTAAGTACCTGGCTCTTGATCTTCATGATTTTATTTCATTTTGAGACAGTCCTTAACCTCATGTGACAAATGAAGAGACTGAGGCTCAGAAGATTAAACACCATGCCCCAAGTAACATGGCCAATGAGGAAGGAGCTGAGGTTTGAATGCAGGCTCAAGGCAAAGCTGGTGTCTTATGCTTTAGGACTGTTCTGGGGATTGGCATTGTGTTCCTTTTGCCAGATAAGGAAAGTGGAGATACATGGAGAAAATGCTACAGCCTGCTGGGTGAGTTGAGGATGAAACTGGACCAAATGCAGAATTCAGGTTGCCACCCAGGCAGGGCTTTGTCCACATTTGTGGTCTGTGGCTGCATCTCAGGAAAGGCTCCAGCTAGACAGATTATTATCAGGGGCCACATCAGCCAGTCACAGAACTTTTGTTTCAGACCCAAACAGGCACCCACCTTGGCTCTGATACAACCACAGCTTTGCTTGGTGATACCCGTCCATTCTTGGGCTTCCCTGGTGGCTCAGATGGGGAGAATCTGCCTGCAACATGGGAGAAAAGGGTTCTCCCTGGATTGGGAAGATCCTCTGGAGAAGGAAATGGGAACTCATTCCAGTATTCTTGCCTGGAAACTTCCATGGACAGAGGAGCCTGGCAGGCTGCAGTCCATGGGTTTGCAGAGTTGGACAAGACTAACTAACACACTCTTACATACATACCATCAGTTCTTAGGCATATTTTTAAAGCAAAGTTTCCAGACAATTGCTCTCCCTCCTCCTGAAAAAAAGTCAAGAAGTAGGTGGTGCTTGAATCTGACAAAAAAAACTCAACCTGAAGGACAGATCTGAATTTACCTCATGTTCAACCCCAAGAGGAATCAGGGCTGAAGAAAATGCTCTAGTTTGAAACACTGCTACATAGACTCTTGCTGTACTGTGCTTGGTGCCATGACCTCTGATTCATGTCACTCACAAGCTGTGTGCCCTCAGGCAAGTGACAGAACCTTGCTGAGGCTCGCTTTCCTCAGAAGACTGACTTAGGTTTTCATAGGCAGGAGCTTGTTCCTTCTAAAAACATGACTGGCTGTGAGGGACCCAAATGGACCTTCTGGGTCTAAGAGACACAGGACCAGTGCTGAAGAGCAAGGTGGTTGCTAACATTAATCGTTATTAAAACTGTGGGCAATTTTAAGCCATTGCAAAGAATAGTGCATATGTTTGGTGTTGGAAAAGTCTGTTCTTCTGTCACAGAATTTCAGAGGAAATAGGTTCATACAAGCCATCTTGTCAGACAAGCCTATGATGATATACAGACTGAGGTCTAGGGAACAGAAACCCCTCAGCGAGACCTTTCAGGGGCTTCAACCAAAATACCAGTGCTCTTTCCAGTAGGTCCTGCTGCTGCTGCTGCTGCTGCTAAATCACTTCAGTCGTGGCTGACTCTGTGTGACCCCAGAGACAGCAGCCCACCAGGCTCCCCCGTCCCTGGGATTCTCCAGGAAAGAACACTGGGGTCAGTTGCCATTTCCTTCTCCAATGCATGAAAATGAAAAGTGAAAGTGAAGTCGCTTAGTCGTGTCCGACTCTTAGCGACCCCATGGACTGCAGCCCACCAGGCTCCTCCGTCCATGGGATTTGCCAGGCAAGGGTACCGGAGTGGGGTGCCATTGCCTCCTCTGCCAGTAGGTCCTACTGCCATTTTAAAGAATTCCCTCATCTTTGTATGGCAATAGTAGCTAACTCATATCATTCTTGAGAGGATTAGAAGAAGTAAGGACTATGCAGATATTTTGTACACTAAAGCAGCATGTTTCTGACAAGAGTTATCCTTCATCTCAGACAGTCCTGCCAGTGATGTTGAAGAAGCAGCATGTGATGGACCCACAGGGAGGTCTTGCTTGAAATTGCAACTCTGCTTTGATTTGCTTTCAGTCAGTATATTGACACTGCTTAGAAATTGTAATTAACATGAAGGTAGGGGTTATCTGATTTCGGTTCTCATAATGGGTGTCTGAATGTTTAGAGAGACTGTTTTACCAGGACCTCAAATTCATACGTCTCCAGGAGTCTGGAGGTGAATTCCTCACTGTAGGTGATGAGCTCCTGTCTGCTCTAATACAAGCTGATTTTTGCCAGACAGGAATAAAATTTTGCCCCCTTCACCATGCAGATGGCTATTTGTTTTATATTAGCTGCAAGGATGGGTTCCAGAGTTTCTTTAAATCTTAGTTGAGTCCTTCCAAAAATACACCTCCTAGCCTCATACAGGCTCTGGGCCACCAGTGAGCATTTTCAGTCAGTTCAGGTGTTAATGTTGTGTGACTTCTGTTTCTCTGCTTAGCACAATATGGGCATCTTCTTCCTTAAGTCCGCTGAACACCAGGACTGTGTTACCATTACTTATGCCTGAGATTAGGGTTCTAGGTCAAGGATGTCAGTGTGTGGAAAGTACACAGTCTCCAGGCAGTGGCCCCAAGGTTAGGTCTCAGCTCTGCCATCTACCAGCTGAGCAAGGGGCATAATTACTTCAATCAAGCCTCAGTTTCCTCATTTGTAAACATATAATACCCACCACCCTAGTTTATGGAAAAGAGTAAATGTGGCAGATATGAGAGGCTTAGCTTATGGAAGATGCTCAAAAATGGCAACTCCCTTATCTTTTTATGTGGTTGTTAGTTGCTTTGTCCTGACTCTTTGCAACCACATGGACATAGACCTCCAGGATCCTCCATCCATGGAATTCTCCAGGCAAGAATACTGGAGTGGTTGCCATTTCCTTCTCCAGGGATATTATTGGCCCAGGGATCGAACCTGCATTTCTGTCATTGCGGGCAGATTCTTTACCATCTGAACTACCACAAAAGCCCAATAAGCCTTAGCTAATGTTCAAAGTTCAACGCAGGCTTCAGCGCTTCCAGACCTCTCTTGACCACAGGATGCCTTCCATTTCCAATTTCCTGTTGCCCTTCATAACTGACATTTGGTGGACAGTTCTTGACATCCCCATCTAACTTTCCATATGTACATGATGCTTTGCCTCAATAGGTCATCAGCTCTCCAAAGGCCCTTCTTTTTTCCTTTTCGTGAACTTAATTCCTTGCATTTTATTTTCCACCAGGCCTTGCCTTGTGTCAAGCTTTCTCACAACATCTGTGTATGGGAGGGAGCACCATAGACTGGAACCCCAGTGGGGCAACTGGCACATGATGGTGGATAACTGGAAAGAACTAGGTAAATGTGTAGTGTTTAGGTCACCAAGGCGACCAGGCAAGAGAGTGTGGTTGATCAAATTCAGTCCCACTTCCAGTCCTGGAGAAATAATGCCAAGGGCAGTTTTCAGGGGGAAAGCAAACCTGATATCCTCCAAAGATATCAGGTCCTAACCCCTGGAAGTGAATATTACCTTACATGGAAAAAGATGTAATTAAGTTAAGGGTCTTGAGTTGGAAGATTATCTTGGCCCAGGCGGGCCCTCAATGCAATCGCAACTGTCCTTATAAGAGAGAGGCAGAGGGAGATTCAACATAGGCAGAGAAGAAGAGAAAGAAGGCCAGGTGTGGATGGAAACAGAGAACGAGGTCTGACTACCATGGAAGAGAAGGTGTGTGTCAGAAAAAGAGGAGAGTAGAATCTGAGAGAGGAGATGCTGTGCTGCTGGCTGTGGAGATGGAGGAGGAGGCCACGAACCAAGGAAAACAAGGAATGCGGCAGCAGATGCTGGAAAAGAAAAGGAAGTGGATTATTCCCCTGGAGCCTCTGAAGGGAGCGTGGGCCTGCCAACACTTTGATTTCAGCCAGAGATACTGACTTCCAACTTCTGGCCTCCAAAACTGTAAGCAAATCAGTGTGTGTTGTCTTAAGCCACTGAGCTTGTAGTCATTTGTGACAGCATCCCAAGGAAATGAATAGTGCAAGCAAGAGAAAGAAGTAGAAGAAAAAAAACAAGGATAAGGTGTGGAGGGGCTTGAAATAGCCCTTCAGAATATTATCAGCGAACTGGGGTGCTCATCTCAGCTCTTTCATCATCCGGCTATTTCAGCTTGGACAAATCACTCTACCTCTTTGAGCCAGGATTTCCTCATCTGGAAAATAGGATAATAACCTACCTGTCATATGGAGAAGCTCATAAAGGCCAGCTGCTATTATCTTAATATTAAAGAATGACTAAATATCATGGCCATCCCCATGGAAAAGAAATGCAAAAAAGCAAAATGGCTGTCTGGGAAGCCTTAGAAATAGCTGTGAAAAGAAGAGAAGCAAAAAGCAAAGGAGAAAAGGAAAGATATAAGCATCTGAATGCAGAGTTCCAAAGAATAGCAAGAAGAGATAAGAAAGCCTTCTTCAGTGATCAATGCAAAGAAATAGAGGAAAAGAACAGAATGGGAAAGACTAGAGAGCTCTTCAAGAAAGTTAGAGATACCAAGGGAACATTTCATGCGAAGATGGGCTCGATAAAGGACAGAAATGGTATGGACCTAACAGAAGCAGAAGATATTAAGACCAGGTGGCAAGAATACACAGAAGAACTGTACAAAAAAGATCTTCACGAGCCGGATAATCATGATGATGTGATCACTCATCTAGAGCCAGACATCTTGGAATGTGAAGTCAAGTGGGCCTTAGAAAGCATCACTATGAACAAAGCTAGTGGAGGTGATGGAATTCCAGTTGAGCTACTTCAAATCCTGGAAGATGATGCTGTGAAAGTGCTGCACTCAGTATGCCAGCAAATTTGGAAAACTCAGCAGTGGCTACAGGACTGGAAAAGGTCAGTTTTCATTCCAATCCCAAAGAAAGGCAATGCCAAAGAATGCTCAAACTACCACACAAGTGCACTCATCTCACACACTAGTAAAGTAATGCTCAAAATTCTCCAAGCCAGGCTTCAGCAATATGTGAACCGTGAACTTCCAGATGTTCAAGCTGGTTTGAGAAAAGGCAGAGGAACCAAAGATCAAATTGCCAACATCTGCTGGATCATGGAAAAAGCAAGAGAGTTCCAGAAAAATATCTATTTCTGCTTTATTGACTATACCAAAGCCTTTGACTGTGTGGATCACAATAAACTGTGGAAGATTCTGAGAGAGAGGGGAATACCAGACCACCTTACCTGCCTCTTAAGAAATCTGTATGCAGGCCAGGAAGCAACAGTTAGAACTGGACATGGAATAACAGACTGGTTCCAAATAGGAAAAGGAGTACGTCAAGGCTGTTTATTGTCACTCTGCTTATTTCACTTATTTGCAGAGTATATCAGGGGAAACGCTGGGCTGGAAGAAGCACAAGCTGGAATCAAGATTGCCGGGAGAAATATCAATAACCTCAGATATGCAGATGATACCACCCTTATGGCAGAAAGTGAAGAGGAGCTAAAAAGCCTCTTGATGAAAGTGAAAGAGGAGAGTGAAAAAGTTGGCTTAAAGCTCAACATTCCAGAAAACGAAGATCATGGCATCCATTCCCATCACTTCATGGGAAATAGATGGGGAAACAGTGGAAACAGTGTCAGACTTTATTTTTCTGGGCTCCAAAATCACTGCAGATGGTGATTGCAGCCATGAAATTAAAGGATGCTTACTCCTTGGAAGAAAAGTTATGACCAACCTAGATAGCATATTCAAAAGCAGAGACATTACTTTGCCGACTAAGGTCCGTCTAGTCAAGGCTATGGTTTTTCCAGTAGTCATGTATGGATGTGAGAGTTGGACTGTGAAGAAGGCTGAGCGCCGAAGAATTGATGCTTTTGAAGTGTGGTGTTGGAGAAGACTCTTGAGAGTCCCTTGGACTGCAAGGAGATCCAACCAGTCCATTCTGAAGGAGATCAACCCTGGGATTTCTTTGGAAGGAATGATGCTAAAGCTGAAACTCCAATACTTTGGCCACCTCATGCAAATAGTTGACTCATTGGAAAAGACTCTGATGCTGGGAGGGATTGGGGGCAGGAGGAGAAGGGGACGACAGAGGATGAGATGGCTGGATGGCATCATGGACTCGATGGACGTGAATCTGAGTGAACTCCGGGAGTTGGTGATGGACAGGGAGGCCTGGCGTGCTGCGATTCATGGGGTCGCAAAGAGTCAGACATGACTGAGCAACTGAACTGAACTAAATATCATGGCCAGGTGGTGGAGGTACATTCCAACTATGCTTCTGTGGAACATGAAAGCTGGGCTGAGGCAGTCTACTCATGAAATTCAATAGGAACCCCCTTGACTCATTTCACAGAGGGAAAGGAGTCAAGCGGGATAGTTTTATTAATTTTATGTTTTGCTCTAATACTTTACTTTAGGCCTTTGGCCTTGCTTATAACCAAAAATCAGATAGGATAGCATATGACTTAGGGAGAAATTGCACATCTAGTCATTAAAAAAATATATATTTGGCCACACTGCAAGACATGTGGGATCTTAGCTCCCAGCACGTGTGCTACTTTGCTTCAGTTGTGTCTAATTCCTTGTGACACCATGGACTATAGCCTGTCAGGCTCCTCTGTCCATGGGGTTATCCAAGTAAGAATACTGGACTGTGTTGCATGCCCTTCTCCAGGGATCTTCCCGACCCAGGCATCAAATGCACATCTCTATGTCTCCTGCATTAGCAGGTGGGTTCTTAATCACTAGCACCTCCTGGGAAGCCCTTAGTTCCTAATCCAGGGATGATCTGTACCGCCTGCTTTGGAATTATGGAGTCTTAACCACCGGACCACCAGGGAAGTCCCCAATTAGTCATTTTAAGTTTAAAAAGGTAGAACAACATTCTACCTGTAGGTGTATTCTGCAGAGACCACCAAGACTCTGAGGCTCTGCAACAGATCCAGCCTTTGAGCTGTTGTTACAACCTTGCTGACCTCCAGATGTAATTCAGCCATCTTCCGGATAGGTGACCTTAGGGAAGCTCCGCATCTTCTCTCTGACCAGCTACCTCATCTGTAAAATGGGGATGCCCCCTTCCTCAAAGGGTACTTTTGTGGAGTGGTTGAAATGGCCACAGGACTGGAAAAGGTCAGTTTTCATTCCAATCCCAAAGAAAGGCAATGCCAAAGAATGCTCAAACTACCACACAAGTGCACTCATCTCACACACTAGTAAAGTAATGCTCAAAATTCTCCAAGCCAGGCTTCAGCAATACATGAACCGTGAACTTCCTGATGATCAAGCTGGTTTGAGAAAAGGGAGAGGAACCAGAGATCAAATTGCCAACATCCAACGGATCATGGAAAAAGCTAGAGAGTTCCAGAAAAACATGTATTTCTGCTTTATTGACTATACCAAAGCCTTTGACTGTGTGGATCACAATCAACTGTGGAAAATTCTGAAAGAGATGGGAATACCAGACCACCTGACCCGCCTCTTGAGAAATCTGTATGCAGGTCAGGAAGCAACAGTTAGAACTGGACATGGAACAACAGACTGGTTCCAAATAGGAGAAGGAGTACGTCAAGGCTGAATATTGTCACCCTGCTTATTTCACTTCTATGCAGAGTACATCATGAGAAACGCTGGGCTGGAAGAAGCACAAGCTGGAATCAAGATTGCTGGGAGAAATATCAATAACCTCAGATATGCAGGTGACACCACCCTTATAGCAGAAAGTGAAGAGGAACTAAAAAGCCTCTTTGATGAAAGTGAAAGAGGAGAGTGAAAAAGTTGGCTTAAAGCTCAACATTCAGAAAACAAAGATCATGGCACCTGGTCCCATCACTTCATGGGAAATAGATGGAGAAACAGTGGAAACAGGGTCAGACTTTATTTTTTTGGGCTCCAGAATCACTGCAGATGGTGACTGCAGCCATGAAATTAAAAGACGCTTACTCCTTGGAAGGAAAGTTATGACCAACCTAGACAACATATTCAAAAGCACAGACATTACTTTGCCAACAAATGTCTGTCTAGTCAAGGCTATGGTTTTTCCAGTGGTCATATATGGATGTGAGAGTTGGACTGTGAAGAAAGCTGAGCACCTAAGAATTGATGCTTTTGAACTGTGGTGTTGGAGAAGACTCTTAAGAGTCCCTTGGACTGCAAGGAGATCCAACCAGTCCATTCTAAAGGAGATCAGTCCTCGGTGTTCTTTGGAAGGAATGATGCTAAAGCTGAAGCTCCAGTACTTTGGCCACCTCATGTGAAGAGTTGACTCATTGGAAAAGACTCTGATGCTGGAAGGGAGTGGGGGCAGGAGGAGAAGGGGATGACCGAGGATGAGATGGCTGGATGGCATCACCGACTTGATGAACATGAGTTTAAGTGAACTCCGGGAGATGGTGATGGACAGGGAGGCCTGGCGGGCTGCGGTTCATGGAGTTGCAAAGAGTCGGACGCGACTAAGCGACTGAACTGAACTCAAAGTGGGTATAGAAAGTGCTCAAAAATTAGCAGCTTTTTAGCAAGGTCATTATTTGTCATTATTGTTGCCTAGTTCTTAATGAAGGTAATTAACTGTAGAAAAATCTCATCCCCTGTATCCTTAGTAAGTTACCTATAGTTTCTATAGGAATTTTGTGCCATAGGGGCAGTAGAGCTTAGTAGTTAAGAGAAATGAAGTTAGAGAATAACCTAAGTATGCACCTTATTCACACCACTGGCTATCAGGCCAATGGTATCAGGCCAATCATGGGAACTTTCCAAGCCTTTGTTTTATCTGTAATATGGACTGATCTTAATATTTATCTCTTAGAATTGTGATGAGAATTATACAAAACAATCTATTTAAAGGGCTTAGCCTGGGGACTTCCGTGGTGAGCCAGTGGTTCAGAATTTACCTTCCAATGTTGGAGGGCATGGGTTCGATCCCTGGTCGGTGAACCAAGACCCCAGATGCACGGGTGTGTGCATGCTGAGTTCCTTTAGTCATGTCTGACTCTTTGTGACCCTGTAGACTATACCCACCACACTCCTCTTTCCATGGATTTTCCAGGCAAGATTACTGGAGTGGGTTGCCATGCTCTCTTCCAAGGAATCTTCCCCACCCAGGGATTGAACTCATGTCTCCTGCGGCTCCTGTGTTGCAGGCAGATTCTTTACCACTGGGCCACCAGGGAAGTCCAAGATCCCATGTGCCAAGGAGCAATTAAACCTGTTTGTTCAAGAGCTTGTGCTCCACACCAAGAGAAGCTCACATGCTGCGTAAAGACCCAGCAGAGCCAAAACTAAAAATAATAATAAATAAAGGGCTAAGCCTAGCTGGCACATAGTAGGCCCTTAGTCAATATTTAATGAAGTAAATTCCCTTGCTTTCATTTTCATTTAAAAATAGAGGGGGGGAAAATGTCTGAAGGTTCAAGGCGAGGAGAGTTATAGGGCTATTAACCAAAGGTGAGAACTGTAACTTCGTGCCTGGCGTTCTTGTCACTTAAAAAGGGAGTGTTATTTCTAGAAGACTGAGTTAACAGGAAATAGGACCTCCCTCTTCCAGAAACCTGAAGTATTAGCCTGAAGAAAAATCCCTGAGCCAGGAGGCTGTTCCCTGGTGACCTTTCACAAGCAAATTTACCCCAAGCCTGGAGGGAAGAGGCCTGGGAGCCCCCTTTCCAAGCGCACAGCTGTGGGAATTTCCTCCTGGCCTTCCTGGGCCTGCCCTGCTGCGCCTGACTGGGCTCCTTGTTGCTTCTGTCACCCCTGAAACTGCTGTGGAAAGTTCAGCTTGAGCAGAAGAGGGAACTGGGCTGTTTTGATTTTTTTTCTCCCTTTCTGTTTGAAAGTCGAACAAACCCACGACTTGATTTCAGAAACTTTAACCCGAACCAAATGCTATTCTGTGTGGAGCACCCGGGGGGTTTTGACTTCATGGAGACAGCGGGCAGATCTCTCCAGAAATCAAACGTTACAGGTTCACACGCCACCAGGGACCACTGGAATGTGGCTTTGTTTTAGACTCTGAATTTATGGCCAACCCCTCCTTCCTCACCCCCTGGAACTTGATTTATTGTTGTGCAGACCCAGTGGCTCTCCTCCAACTTTATTTTTTCTTCAGAAGTAAACAAGAATTTTACAGCTCCATAACCTCCCCAACATTTGTTTGTTCTTTCTTCTGTACAGTGTGGGCCATGTTTGTTCCCTGGGAAAGTCTCTTCTCTAATTATTTTCACATTTCAGCAGTTTCTGCTGCTTCTTCTTTCTCCAAAGTTTAGAAAAATGCTGATGGGCAGATGTGCTTTGGGTGAAATTATGCCGTAAACATCTTCTCCTAGGTACCCGGGGGCCTTGGTGACTCAAGGCTCTGCTGCCTTTTCTTATTGCGTAAAGCTGAAGAATTGATGGTTTTGAACTGTGGTGTTGGAGAAGACTTCTGGGAATCCCTTGGACTGCAAGGAGATCCAACCAGTCCATCCTAAAGGAGATCATTCCTGAATGTTCATTGGAAGGACTGATGTTGAAGCTGAAACTCCAATACTTTGGCCACCTGATGCAAAGAACTGACTCATTTGAAAAGACCCTGACGCTGGGAAAGATTGAAGGCAGGAGGAGAAGGGGACGACAGAGGATGAGATGGTTGGATGGCATCACCGACTCAATGGACATGAGTTTGGGTAAACTCCGGGTGTTGGTGATGGACAGGGAGGCCTGGCGTGCTGCGGCCCATGGGGTCGCAAACAGTCAGACATGACTGTGTGACTGAACTGAACTGAACTGAAAGTATGGAAATGTGAACGTCTTGAGGTGCTCCTTTGGATAGCTGGAGGAAAAAATGTACATTGGGAAAATAGAGAAATGCTGTCGTCTTGTACCAGAAACAACTTTGTGTATATAATACTCAGCTGAAAAATAGGGTGCCTTGAAGGTTGAGTTCTCCTATAAGCTGAGATCTTTCTCCCTTCAAGCACAGATGGAAAGTTGGTGCATTTTTAAGGATATAAGAACTTAGGAAATCAAAGGCTAATATATCCTAGCAAAATCATGGATTATGGGACAGGTAGGGGCTTATTCTCACCCAAAAGTGTGCATCTAATCTTGATGTTTGCATACCCCAGTGTGAAGCCTGAAGAATCCCTCTCATGCTAACAATGGTTGGTTTTGGGTGAAATTGAGGCACAAAAAGATGGTGGGTTGTTTGCCCTTCACATACTTAGGGTCTTGCAAGTTTCAATACAACCTCTCCCTACATCCACCCCCAATAGCATTACTGCCTATTCTCCAGAATCTCAGAGCCACACGTCAAGTCAACCGTTGTTTGAGGTTCCAGACCTGTCCTTAAGCATCTCTCCTAGTTTCTGAGAGGAATCTCAAACACAACTGTCTAAAATGGAATTTGTCTTTACCTTCAGTCGTCACTCTCCCTGCATTTCCCACCTTGGTAAGGGGCACCATCATCCATTAAGGCCCCCTGTGGGAATCCTGGAGGCATCAGAACTCTTTCTCCTGTCTGATCTGGCCTTCATCCTGTCCACTCTACCTGTTCAATGGCCCTTAAACTGGCTTGCCCTTCTCCTTTCTCACAGCCTTTTCCCATATTCAGACTTTCATTGCCTCTCATCTAGCCCACTACTAGAGTTTCCTTGTTGGTCTCTGCCATGATCTGAATGTTTGTGGCCCCCTCAACCACCAAATCATATATTGAAATCCTAATGCCCAGTATGATGGTGCTAGAAGGTTTAGTGTTTGGGAAGTAATTAGGTCATGAAGATGGAATGCTCATGAATGGAATTAATGTCTTCTTAAGGGCTTCCCCGATGGCTTAGCAGATAAAGAATCTGCCTGCAATGCAGGAGACACAGGAGCCGTGGATTTGATCCCTGTGTCAGTAAGATCCCCTGCAGAAGGAAAAGGCAACCCACTCCAGTATTTTTGCTTGAAATATCCCATGGACAGAGGAGCCTGAAAGTCTATAGTCCATAGGGTTGCAAAGAGTCAGACACAACTCAACACAGCATGTGTGTGCACGCGTGCGCGCGCACGCGTGCACACACACACACACACACACAAGAGCCTCCAGAGAGCTCCCTCATCCCTTCTGTCAGCTAAGAACACAATGAGACATTTACAGTCTGCAAAGCAGAAGAGGGCCTCCACCAGAACCTGATCATATTGGCACCTTTGATCTTGGATTTCAAGCCTCTAGAAGCATAAGGAATAATTTTCTCTTGTTTATAAGCTCCCTGTGATATTTTGTTACAGCAGCTTAAATGGACTAAGACAGTCTAACCCACAAATCTCATTGCCTTTGGCCCCATTTAAAGGATTGCCTCCCAAGCTATGACCCAGGATCAGGTCATAGACAATACCAATGTCCCTCTCACCCCATTGTCCACACAGGTTGGCCCAGGCCTTGCAGCATGGCCAGTTCCAGATGTGTCTCCAGGCTTGTTCTATTGTTTGATGCCCACATCCACACACCCATCCACATGGTTGGTTAGTCTCACCAATATCTGTCATGCTCTTCCATGCTCCATGCTCCTCCCTAACTGGGAGTACTATTATGCTCCTTGTCTAGCTGGCAAAAATCCACTGAACCTTGAAGGCCTGATTCATCCATCAGCTCCTCCATGAAACCTTCCCAAATCCCTCTAAGCCGTATCACCTCTTCTCAAGTGTTTCCAAAGCAGTCTGTATACTTCTTTGCACTGTATTTTCATCTTGGTGTGTCCTCACCTATGCTCCCCATCTTCCATCCCTGTACCCACAAGGAGGGCAGGATGTGAGTCCTTCCTACTTTTCAGTTCAGTTCAGTTCAGCTGCTCAGTTGTGTCTGACTCTTCGTGACCCCATGAATTGCAGCACGCCAGGCCTCCCTGTCCATCACCTACTCCCAGAGTTCACTCAAACTCATGTCCATCGAGTCAGTGATGCCATCCAGCCATCTCATCCTCTGTTATCCCCTTCTCCTCCTGCCCCCAATCCCTCCCAGCATCAAAGACTTTTCCAATGAGTCAACTCTTTGCATGAGGTGGCCAAAGTATTGGAGTTTCAGCTTTAGCATCATTCCTCCCAAAGAAATCCCAGGACTGATCTCTTTTAGAATGGACTGGTTGGATCTCCTTGCAGTCCAAGGGACTCTCAAGAGTCTTCTCCAAAACCACAGTTCAAAAGCATCAATTCTTCGGCACTCAGCCTTCTTCACAGTCCAACTCTCACATCCATACATGACTACTGGAAAAACCATAGCCTTGACTAGACGGACCTTTGCTGGCAAAGTAATGTCTCTGCTTTTCAATATCCATGAAGCAAAATGGCTGTCTGGGGTGGCCTTACAAATAGCTGTGAAAAGAAGAGAAGTGAAAAGCAAAGGAGAAAAGGAAAGATATAAGCATCTGAATGCAGACTTCCAAAGAATAGCAAGGAAAGATAAGAAAGCCTTCTTCAGCAATCAATGCAAAGAAATAGAGGAAAACAACAGAATGGGAAAGACTAGAGATCTCTTCAAGAAAATTAGAGATACCAAGGGAACATTTCATGCAAAGATGGGCTTGATAAAGGACAGAAATGGTATGGACCTAACAGAAGCAGAAGATATTAAGACCAGGTGGCATGAATACACAGAAGAACTGTACAAAAAAAGATCTTCACGACCAAGATAATCACGATGGTGTGATCACTCACCTAGAGCCAGACATCCTGGAATGTGAAGTCAAGTGGGCCTTAGAAAGCATCACTACAAGCAAAGCTAGTGGAGGTGATGGAATTCCAGTTGAGCTCTTTCAAATCATGAAAGATGATGCTGTGAAAGTGCTGCACTCAGTATGCCAGCAAATTTGGAAAACTCAGCAGTGGCTACAGGACTGGAAAAGGTCAGTTTTCATTCCAATCCCAAAGAAAGGCAATGCCAAGGAATGCTCAAACTACCTCACAATTGCACATATCTCACACACTAGTAAAATAATGCTCAAAATTCTCCAAGCCAGGCTTCAGCAATACGTGAACCGTGAACTTCCAGATGTTCAAGCTGGTTTTAGAAAAGGCAGAGAAACCAGAGATCAAATTGCCAACATCTGCTGGATCTTCGAAAAAGCAAGAGAGTTCCAGAAAAACATCTATTTCTGCTTTATTGACTATGCCAAAGCCTTTGACTGTGTGGATCACAATAAACTGTGGAAAATTCTGAAAGAGATGGGAATACCACCTAACCTGCCTCTTGAGAAATCTGTATGCAGGTCAGGAAGCAACAGTTAGAACTGGACATGGAACAACAGACTGGTTCCAAATAGGAAAAGGAGTACGTCAAGGCTGTATATTGTCACCCTGCTTATTTCACTTCTATGCAGAGTACATCATAAGAAACGCTGGGCTGGAAGAAGCACAAGCTGGAATCAAGATTGCCAGGAGAAATATCAATAACCTCAGATATGCAGATGACACCACCCTTATAGCAGAAAGTGAAGAGGAACTAAAAAGCCTCTTGATGAAAGTGAAAGAGGAGAGTGAAAAAGTTGGCTTAAAGCTTAACATTCAGAAAATGAAGATCATGGCATCTGGTCCCATCTCTTCATGAGAAATAGATGAGGAAACAGTGGAAACAGTGTCAGACTTTATTTTTTTGGGCTCCAAAATCACTGCGGATGGTGATTGCTGCCATGAAATTAAAAGACGCTTTCTCCTTGGAAGAAAAGTTATAACCAACCTAGATAGCATATTCAAAAGCAGAGACATTACTTTCCTACCTTTATATAACTGCTATTTAGTACAGAATCTGGCATATGGGAGGGACTGGGTATGAGTGTGGAAAGGTTTCATGGACTGAATTGTGCTCCCACCACCCACCATGGTGGGGAGAGCTGGACCATAAAGAAGGCAGAATGCCAAAGAATTGATGCCTTAGAACTGTGGTGCTGGAGAAGACTCCTGAAAGTCCTTTAGACAGCAAGGAGATCAAACCAGTTAATCTTAAGGGAAATCAACCCTGAATACTTGTTGGAAGGACTGATGCTGAAGCCGAAGCTCCAGTATTTTGGTCATCTGATGAAAGCAGCCAACTCATTGGAAAAGTCCCTGATGCTGGCAGAAGAAGAGGGTGTCAGAAGATGAGATGGCTGGATGGCATCACCAAAACAATAGACGTGAACTTGGGCAAACTTCAGGAGATGGTGAGGGACAGGGAAGACTGGTGTGCTGCAGTCCATGGAGTCACAAAGAGTCAGACACAACTGGGTGACTGAACACACATCCCCCACCCTGAACCATATTTATATGCTGGAGCCCTAAACCCCAGTGTGACAGTGTTTGGAGATGGAACCATTGGGGGTTAATGTTGAGGTCAAGAGGATGGGGTCCTCCTGATCGGATTAGTGTGTTTACAGGAGGCAACACCAGAGAGCCTCCATCATGTGAGGGCCCAGTGAGAAGGCAGCTGTCTCCAAACCAGGAAGAAAGCCCTGGTTATCATCCTTGAGGCATGCTGATCTTAGATCAGTTCCTTCATCACAGACTTCTAGCCATCAGAGCTGTGAGAGATAAATTCCTGTTGTTTAAACCCTCCAGTCTATAGTGTTCTGTATGGCAGTCTGAGATGATTAAGGATATGTCACTGAGCCCATTTCAGGGGAGACTGTCCCCTGCCCCAGAATGTACTTGTGGTGATGAGGGTGAAAACATGGCTTCCAGCACTGTTTGGAAGACATGGACAAAACTTAAATCCAGGTCAAGGGGAGACTGAGACTCTGAATGGAGTAGGGCAGAGGCTACTGTCATAGGCTGCAAGTTAAGGACCTTCAGTGTCTCCCTTCAGAGTAAAGGGGGAAATCATCCTGGGTCCTATGTAACTACTGGTACCACACCCTGTCTAGAACCTCCTGCCATCATACACCACTACCATTTAGTCCCTCCTGCCCCAGATTCCAAGCCTGAATTTGCCACATCCCTAACAACACATGAGGAAGTCCCACTTTTGGCTGATGGTACACATTTTATCTAGGAATAGGGCAGCAAAGGGGCTATGAGGTTGGGGTTGGTGTCTCCTCTGCTAAGACTTGAATGAGACAGGAAAGATTCTAAGATCTGAGAGGTCTATACTATAGAGCTTAATTCATTTCTTCAACTCATTTTTAGAGAACCTACTATGAAGCCTACTAGGCTTCCCTGGTGGCTCAGACGGTAAAGCGACTACCTGCAGTGCGGGAGACCAGGGTTCAGTCCCTGGGTTGGGAAGATCCCCTGGAGAAGGAAATGGCAACCCACTCCAGTACTCTTGCCTGGAAAAGTCCATGGACTGAGAGGCTCCTCAGAGCCTGGTAGGCTACAGTCCATGGGGTCGCAAAGAGTCGGACACGACTGAGCAACTTTACTTTCACTATGTGCCAAGGATTGGAGCTGGGTAATGAGGATATAAAGATGAGTTAAACAGCCTCCTTGTCTTAGAAGATAGCATCTCTTGATTCATCTGGGAGTTTCCCTTCTGGGTCCTCAGCCTGAGAACCAGGAAATCTCCTGAGCTCATGCGTGCATCAGGCTACATATACATGATAGGTAGAGCTAGGCTGGGGGTAGGAAGTGAGAGAGCTGAAGGTTAGCTCCAGGAAGGTTGGAGTCTTGGCATTACCTGGGGCCCTTACTTTCTTTGCATCTCAGTTCCCTTGTCTATAAAGGAGGAATCTGAATCCTTGATTGTTCAAGATTGTAAGCATCTTCTGTGTGGTCAAGCCTAGGGATGTAAACCTGCATCCAGTACAGTGTCTACTTCAGGTGCTCAGTAAATACTAGTTGATTAAATGAGAATGAGTAAGTGGTTTCTGTTTAGTCTTAGAGGGAAAGACCATTCATTTATAGAGTTCCTGCTGTACTTAGCCTATATCACAACATGGCGCATGCAGTCACAGCTAACAGGACAAGGTAGGTACCTTGAGCTGAGACTCCATGTAGAGCAAATGGTTTCCTTCCCTTCTCCATTGCAGGGATAGCAGTTTCTGTTCAGGGATGCAGGAGGGGACTCTGTAGAGAAGGGGAGCTCAGAGCAGCCCTTGGGTAAGGTTGGCTCATACACTCTTGACCCCTCCCTACCAGGCTCCTTGGAGAACCACAGAGCTTCTAAGGAGGGTCTCCTTGTATCCCAGCCTCCTTCTTCCCAAGCATGGCAGGGACTTGCACAGGGATTATACATCATGAAGCCAAAACCCTTTCTTGAGATTTTCTGTAAATGGAGAAGAGGTGTTTGTGGTAGGGAGACTCTTTGGCCCTGTCTCTACCTCTGTGATTCTAGATATTTTACCACATCTTCCTTCCTCTGGGTCTTGGTGTGCCTCTTTTCTTCCTGCCTGTTCCCACTCTGATTGAAAGTGTTTCTCTCTTTCTCTCTTCTCTGTTTTTTTCAAAATGAGACAACTTCGAGACTCAGTGTGGTTGCCTTTAACCTGGAAGTTCTTTGATTACAGGCCCCTCGAGGGCAAGTATCCACCTCTGTCTGTTCACTGCAATGTACCTGACATCTAGCATAGGGACTGCACTCAGTAGGGACACCCAGACACTGTTGATTGAACGTGTGGAGAAGGCAGGTTTGCTTGGGAAACCTGAGCAGTGTCAAAACAAGACCTGGAAACTCTGAGCAAAGAAGCTATAGCTTGAGTCTTGCTTCAGCCTAAGCTATAAGGGAAAAGCAGAAAAACATGCTTTGAGATTTATAGACTGTCTATCCCAGATTCTGATGTGAGAAATCTGAGTAGAAGCATCTCCCAGTAACTAAGTGGCTCTGTCTATAAGCACATTCCCTCGGTTTTATCTTTTCCTAGCAACATGAAGACCTGGGGAGCAGAAAGTTCTAAGGAAGCCTGATGCTATAGGAGCATTTAGCGTGGAGTCCCTGCCTTCAGGGTGCTGGCAGTCACCCCATAAATGGCAGTAGTGCTCCCCCTTCTTGTGCTGTCTATGGATGCCTGTATGAACCTGCTCAATGTTTCCATAAAGTGAAGATGATCCCCAAGGCCTCTGCCAGTCTCAGCTGTTCTCAGAGTTGCAGTAAGGGAAGGGCTGATGATTTGATCAGGATTCCTTATCAGAAGCTGTTATTCTTGCTGGAAAGATGGGAAACAATCATTTGATTAATCCATTCATTGCTGGCAGCACTGAATGTGCCCCTGAGCTATATGCTGACTCATACAGGCCCTTCTAGAGGGGGTGCCTGGCTCAGGCAGGATGCTACCTTCACTGTGAATGTGGTAACCAACGTATGACTGCAGGGCACAGAAATCCAGGTCTCTAAACACAAGTATTCATATGGGAGTTAAACTATTTCACAACTTGAATTGTCAGGAAAATAGTACTTGGTGGCCTGATTCATCTTTATATTTCCCCCTTGGGTGGTGTTCCTACCCTCCAACACCTAATACTGACCAAAGCTAATGAGGTCAGGCAGCATATGCCCCCCAAACCACACATATTTGCCCATGTAAACACTCAGCATATATACATGTGTCACACAGACACATGCCTTAGACATATATAGATCACCTATATGTCCTACACACACACAACCTACCTGCATCCCGAGATAGTCTACTTTTGCCCTTGGACTAGCATTTGGCAATACACAGGGTAGCTGGCACCAAAATGGCTTCTGAAAGATGTTCATGTCCTAATCCTTAGAACCTGTGAGTATGTTATGTTATATGGCAAAGAAAATTGAGGTTGCAGATAGAATTCAATTTGCTAATCAGCTGACTTTAAGATAGGAGTATTAGTCTGGACTACCCTGGTAGGCCCAATATAATCACAGAGGTCATTAAATGATAAAAAGAGAAGGCAAAAGAGTTATTGTCAGTGTCAGAGTGACACAAAGTGAGGAAGACTCCCTCAGTCACTGATGGGTTTGAAGATGGAGGAAGGTACCATCACCCAAGGAATGCAGGCAGCCTCTAGTTGGAAAAAACAAGAGCGCATATTCTGCCCATAGAGCCTCTATAAGGGAACATGGACTCCACACAACATGATTTTAGCCCAGTGAGGGCTGTATTGGACTTTCAACCCCAGATCTCTATGGTCATTAATTTGTGTTAGTTTAAGCCATGAGTTGGTAATTTGTTACATACAGCAACAACTGGAAACTAACACCCACATAGACACACAGTCCTACCACCATGAAGCCCATGGTCTAGTGAAGGAGACAGAACCAAGGTTCTAGAATGCAGAGTAAAAAGATTGTAATAGGATCAGCTCAGGCTGCTGAGAAAACACCTAGGAGAGCTGCCCATCCCAGACATGAGCATGAAGGAAGGGTTTCTCATAGAAACTCCATGAGGGAGGGACCCATGTCAGAAACACCTACACTGTGCCTGCAGGTACTGTGTCCAGTAAATATGTGTTGGCAGGAGGAAAGAGGGAAGGAAAGAGGGAAGAAAAGTCAAATTGGGGCCTGATAGATAAATAGGGTTTAAGATGGGTAAATGGGAAGCAGGGGAAAGTATTTCAGGCCAAACAGACAACATGGGCAAAGATGTGAGGGCTATTCAGAGAACTAAAATAAAATTTAGTTTTCCTAGGACACAGTGCTCCACAGGGAATGGGGAAAGATGAGTCGGGTCAAGGTACAGAGCATAAGGGGCCTTATCAACTATAATTAGACATTTGGCCTGGATCCTATATGCAATTGGTGCACGCGCACGCTCTCTTTCTCTCTCTCTCTGTTTTCTGGTTTCTCTCTCTCTCTCTCTTTTCTCTTGGTTTATACTTTAATATCTTTTAAATGGAGGATGTATTCAATCTCATAAGCCAAATAAAGCTTATGGAAATATCACATCTTTGTCTCCCAGGTTATATTTCAGACACTCCCTCCGTTTTATCAATGCTCTACTACCTAAATCATCAGTTTTAATTTTAGGTAAGATGAGTGGATCTCGTAGACAAAGGACTCTGGACGTGTAATTGCAGCCAACTGGGTTCAAGCCCACACTCCTCTATTTACAAGCAGTATCTCTATAGTCTCTAGTTTCCAGTCTAAAAAAATGGGACCAGGAGAGTGCTCACCTCATGGGCTTTCTGTGAGGATCAAATGAGCTAATCTATGAATGAGTTTTCAAAGTGCTACGTATGCATCAAGTAGTCAATGGAAGCTATCTGCCAAAATCATTACTCGTGGTATAGTTACTCTCGACCAACCATAACCATTGTGCTGGTAAGTGTCCATGTCGCTCTAGGTCATCTCTCACTCTTCTGCATCCCAAGAGGCTGGCCTACATGGACCACATCAATGAGATCCTGGTCCTCTAGCTCCCAGTGACTCCAGCTTATGGGACGCCTCAGCAGAAGGTACAGAGAGTAAGACTGGTATGTTTGCTTTCCCCAGTCCCTTCCTTTCAGGGTTTCTGGGGCTCAGCTGATTTCCTTTATCAAAGATAGCCTCTTCTCAGGACGTCCTCTCCCCACAACTATCCTCTTCTGCTTCCAGGAACTTCTCCGTCTTCTTGCCCCTTTGAGACCGAATGATGGTAATGGCTTTCTCGCCTTTACCAGCCCCAAGGTTTCCTTCATACCATCTCCTGTTGATTTCCTTTGCACCTAAGTAACGGTCCTTTCATTAAATGTTCCCCAAATGACCCTGTTTGAGCATGTGTTCCATCCTTGTTGGAACACTGATCAAGATAACTTTCTTGGTAGGGAATATGGGTCTGCTGACTCAACAGGCCAGGACCTCACTCTGTTAAGGAAGCCCTTGTCCCTCTGGTCAGATGTGGACTCTTCACGGAGCTGACCACATTGTCACAAGACCACCTTTTTTTTTCATTCTGCAAGAAGCTTTGAAAATATAAGGACATTTGTAAGCTTAATATACATGATGACCATATTCTGTATCAGAAAATGAAACCAGAACCAAGTGACCCAGGAAGAAAACTGGGCTTCTGTGGGTTTCCAGCAGCCAGGGGCCCATGAGTCAGAGTGACTGGCATTAGGCCATGAAGGGAAGAAGGTCAGCGGATCTCGGGGCCACTGTAATCACGCTGCTGTCCTGAGCCATCTCCAGACACATTCTAGGGCTGTGTGGTCCCTTTAATCTGCATGCTTCTCCAGCACCATACTTGAGTAGGCTCTCTCCTGCTAGCAACACCACTGAAATGGAATTTGCAGGTGGCCTTCTGCCACTACAGCCCTGGTGTGACCCTGAAGAAACTGAAGTTCAGTTGTGTCTATCCTTACTCCCATCCAGGTGTGCCCACCTCCCTCTGCTCTCACCCTCCCATACATTGGCTCCTTTCTTGTTCAAACTAGGTCTTGTTTAGCCTGAGAGCTTGTTGTGGTCAGAAAATGAGTCTTAATATCCTTGGTATCCATCTCAGAGCCTGCTTTTAAAAAAAATTATTTATTTTTTAATTGAAGGATAATTGCTTTACAGAATTTTGTTGTTTTAGTGTCAAACCTCAACATGAATCAGTCATAGGTATACATATATCCCCTCCCTCTTGAACCTCCCTTTCATCTTTCTCCCCATCCCACCCCTCTAGGGTCAACACAGAACCCCTGTTTGAGCTTCCTGAGACATACAGAGCCTACTTTTTAGAGAGTCCTGAGTCTAACATGAGAGTGAGAAATACAGGCTTTGGTGCCAAAGAGATGAATCTTGGTTCCCCTAGCCTTTTATCCATCATTTCTCACATTACGTTGTTAGTATCTTCTGAGACTTTAAGATATTTCATTTTCATGAGCTATGTTTCTTTCATGTATAAAAATGAAGATAAAATTATCCTCCTCATAGGGCTGTTAATGGGAATTAAGTGAGATTAGAATATACAAAGACCTTAGCATATTAGCAAATACAGCAACTATTGTTGTTATTACACTGGTGAATGAAACTTTCTGAAATTAGAGACCCACATGTCTATTTGTCTATAATTTCAAAGCAGACAAGGACACAAGAGAAACATCAGAAGATCTGAACAATGTAGGAGAAGCATCATGTTTCCATGAATGTATCTATGTCTATGGAGCAGCAATTTCCTGTAGCATGGGAGGCCTGGGTCTTGAGAAGGGCTTTGGGTCTCAGATTTGCCAATTACACGTTGCTGACAGGAGGCATGTCACTCCACATCCATAAGCCTCAGTTTCCACATCTCCAAAATTGGTATCCACTGAAGGTTATTTTCTCATTGGATGATAATTGAGCATGTACTATGTGTCAGGCTTGATTCTAGGCCGTAAATGCAGCTACAAACAGACAATATAACCCCTGCCCTCATGGGGCTTACACTTTATTATTCGATAGTTGGGGAAGGGGCAAGGGGAGACAGACAATAAACAAGTAAACAGATCAATAAGCTAATTTCAGGTGTTAATAAGTGTAATGGGGAGAATGAAAAGGGACATTGGAATGTAGAATAACCCAGTGTGGGGACTCGGCTGGGTTCCTTGACTAAGGTGGTCAGGGTGAGACTCTCAAAGTAGGTAACTTTTGAACTTAAATAAAAATGGAGAGAAAATGCCACCCATGGGAGGATCTGGTGGGGAAAGAAATCCAGGCAAATGGACAGCCAGTGCAAAAGTCAGAGGTTGAACAAGCTTGCATACCCAAGGGCTTAAAAACAGACTAGTGCGGCTGGATCACTGTGAAAGAGACAAGGTCAGAAGGTCACGAGGATTAAATGAGATGATGTGACTGACCTGCCCAGAACAATGACACTGGGGGTATGTTTGGTGGGTGCTGTCTTTCTCCCAAAATCATATATACCTTGAGGACCTACTGTGTGTCAGTGTAAGATACAAAAATCATTAAATTATATTGCTATCTCTAAGGAGTTCATGGTGTAACAGGGAAGAAAAGACATCCACTTTGTAAAGATAAACAAAATGGGGCAAATGATGAGGCCTGAAACAACTGATAGAACCTGAGTGCTGAAATAAGTATAGAATAGATAGATATGGATGTGGATGTGGGCGTGGGATGCAGGTGTAGACGTTCCACATCAGACGTGGATGAGGCGGTGGATGTTGGATGCGGATGCTGTGCACGGATGTGGATGTTGGGTGTTGAACGGGTGAGGATGTGGACGCTGGATACGATTATAGATGCGGGATGTGGATATAGACGCAGCGTCATGGGATATGGCTGTGGATGGTGAATGCGGATGTTGGATATGGATTTTTATATTATATATATAATAGAATGAATAAATGATTGAAAAAGGTAGATACATACACAGGAGGCAGAGAATCTTGGGGTGGACGGCTGAGGAGAAGGCTTCTTTAAAAAGGCAGAGGTAGGTCGAGGTGGTGTTACAGAAGACGTGTCCACATTGGAAGACACCACCTGAGCTGGAACAGAGGGTTCCTGTGGGGAAGTAATGACTGGAAAGTAGGCAGAAGACTAACTGTGGAGAATTTTGGATTTGCCCTGTGGATCTCTCATGTTATTTATACTTGCACAATTAATAGACATTTCTGTAGCACATGAATGGACAAAGCATGTCTACATCAGGCCTGAGTTTCTATAAGCATATTCTATTTCCCAGTTTCCCCATGGGAAAGCAGAACCACAGAAACTATCTTTCTTCTGCTTTTCTCCATGACTATTTTTAAATCAGTCATTATGTCTTAAATTCAACAGTGAAACAAATAAACAAAAGGCTCATTTCAGGTTCTGGTAGAGGAAGGAGGATGGAAGAGCCAGTGGTGATATTAAAAAATGTCATAGATTTATGTCTTAATGTTAAAATTTGGATATGAAATAAAACTCAAGAAAGTTCAAAAAATGAAATTATTATAAATGTCAAAATTGGGGTAGCCCAGGAACACAGATCTGCAGACTGCCAGGACCCTCAAGATTTCTACTGTCCATTTGATTCTGTGCTGCTTCACAGTCAGAACTAAACAGATGTGGACACAGAACTCCCCACACAAATGATCTTCTTGCAGGACTGTGTTTGGCAAAGGAAGCTCTGGGAAAAGCTAATATATGCCATTGAATATAGTCAATATGATTTAAACTGAATACTTTTTAAAGCAGGGTTGCCAGTTGTCGACCAGAACTGCAAAACTTCAGGAAAAAGATTTTAATAATATAATATGGAACATGCAGTTTTGAGCAATATAAATTGTCAATGAGATTTTTCAGGTTGAATTAGTTGCAAATTATGTCACTAAAATTACCATAAAAATTGAGCCATTGTAAAGGTTATGGGCTATGAGACAATTACATTTGTGTAGTCGTCAGCTTAAAACAGAGTTTTAGAAGTGTTGATATTAAGCTGCTTTTGCTGACAATAATTAGATAAAAGATCACTTGCTGGCTGAAGTAATAACTTCAACCAAAGAGAAGATCCTTTCCCTCGTTCTCTATGGGAATGAGGCATGGGGCATATTTGTGAATTAGCATCCAGCTCTGACAGGCAGCTCAGGGGTCTACATGCAAAGGAATCCTCAAAAAATACTGGGTGATGGTGATGCCAAGAGAAGGTTGCAGCTCTTTTAGAAAGGGGTGGAGTTGAAATGGCAGAACCTTGTTTCCTCTACAGAATGTAACAATTCAGAAGAGCTTTTAAATTCAGGGAGTGAATCCATTTTGCTTTCCCTTGTTATGAACAAATCGGTTTGCCCTTGAGGCAGGTAAAAGCTAAGTGCTTGGCTCCAATACGGGTCTTGAGTTAGCCCTGAGCCCTGCATTTTGACAGAGAGGGTCCCTCTCACCCCCACCCTGAAAGCACTGCAGAGGCAGCAGTCTTCTAGTGTTGGCACTCAGACCAGGATTTCAACCTGCTCTGGAACACGTTTCTTGCACGTCTACCTAAAGGGCGCCAAAGCCAAAGGTCTGGTTCCCCCGAGAGCTTCTAGACCCAGAGGAGCCCCGTGTTGGAAGCCCAGGGCCTGTGGAGAGGAAAAATATGATTCCTTTCTCTCCCTCCTAAGTTTTTGAAGGTTCAGGAAAAAAAAAAAAAGCAGGTGCAAATCACAACTGAATTTGAAACCCCTGAGGAAGTCAGCAAATCAACTTAACAACAACAACAAAAAAGCTGATTATAGCAAAACCTGGAGAAAAACTACAGCTGTGGTATCTCCGAGCAATTATCAACTCCCTGGCTGATTTCAAAGGCCCCTCAGGAACTCACATAGATTGAATCCTCATGATCTTGCCTCATGTGAGGCTCGAGTGGGCTGTTCTCGAGCCAAACGTCTGCGGCTGTGGGTAAATATATTGATATCCTAGCAACTTGCGAAAGCCACAGTACCCTAGACAAGGGCTTGTTTTCGCTTTTTTTTGAACAGGAGAGTAGGTTTGAGGTGGGGGCCTGGAGATCTTTGGAACCAACTAAGAGGTTCTTGGTAAACACGTGAGTTCTCTAACTTCTGGTCATCCTTGGCTGCCCCTTGCAAATTGGGGTCATCTTCCCTTTCAGCCTTCCCAGGTTTTCCCAAAATGTGAAGTTTACTCTTTTTTCTTTTAAATGTAGAAGCCAGTATCATTCATTCACCAAACTTTCACTGCTTTGGGGTTCCAGGCGCTGTGTCTCAGCAGTCCCTAACCATTTTGGCACCAGGGGCCAGTTTTGTGGAAGCCAATTTTTCCATGGACCCAGCGGGAGAGATGCTTCAGGTGGTAAGATGAGCAATGGGAAGCCGTGGGAGCTATAGATGAAGCTTCGTCCACTTGCCTGCTGCCACCTCCTGCTGTGTGGCCCAGTGGCAGGGGGAGGGGTGGTTGGAGACATCTGCTGTGCGTGGCTATGAAAATGGAGTTGTTTAAGACATGATTTCTACCCTCAAGAAGCACACTGTCTAGTCAGGAAGACTTCCTGCAACATTCATACTAGACCTGCTGCTTTCCATCTTAATGTCCTTACACTTGGCTCTTCCTCTACCTGAACAGAATGCCCTTGCTTCCCTTTCTCCTCTGGGAGAGGCCTCCTCCACCCCAACCCAAGCCAAATTGTCCACACCTTTGGGATGCTCTGTGCTTTGGTCCCTCGTCTGTTTCCAATACTTTGGCTACCTGATGCGAAGAGCCGATTCATTGGAAAAGACCCTGATACTGGGAAAGATTGAAGGCAGGAGAAGGAGATGACAAAGGATGAGATGCTTGGATGGTATCACCGATGGACATGAGTTTCATCAAACTCCAGGAGGTAGTGAAGGACAGGGAAGACTGGCATGCTGCAGTCCATGGGGTTGCAAAGAGCCGGACACAACTTCAGCGACTGAACAAAAACTGTTTCACATTTTTCAACAAGAATGGGATGATCTGAGATCCTGTGTATCCCTTCTTCAGCTTGGACTGTTTCCTGGCACATGGTAGACACATGATCATTATGGGTGGAATGAATGAGTGAATGAATTCACAAGAAAGATATAGCATTCTGAAGCTTAACTGCTTCAGCTTAAATGCTGATTCCAATGCTCACAGATTGGGCAAACATAATTGAGTTATTTTGCTTCCCAAGACTCACTACTTCTGTCTATAAAATGGGAATAAGACCTGTTTCCCAGGGTTGTTGAAGGGATGAGCAAATTCTTAATATACGCTAAGCAAAATGACTGCCACCTGGAACTTCATGACTCATAGTCACAAGGAGAGTCATCACTAGCCCACAGTTACTGCTTGCCCACTGGGTGCCCTGCACTGAAGATATAAAATGAATAAGGAATGCTATCTGCTATCCATGAACTCTCAGCCTGGTCAGGAAGACAGATACATTAATGGAAATTAAAAGGGTGTTCTGCCAGTTAAGTGGGATTAGGAATGCAGAGGTAGGCACTTAACCCAGACTGGGGCCTGGGGCTGAGGGGCTAGATTGATGAGGAAGAAGTCACAGAAGTGAAACTGGGGATGATGAGATCCAAACGGAAAAACAATCCAGAATCTTGTAGACCTTCCCCAAACCCTGCCTTAAATATTCCAACATATGTCAGCATTTCCCTTCTTTCCTCAGCTCCTTTTTTCTAGCTATATTGTTTTTTCTTATTCTTTGGTTTCCACGAGTGTATTGCTTTATAACTTACAAAGTGCTTCCAAACAGTATATGGTCTTATTTGATTCTCCCAACTTCCCTGTGCAGCAGATAAAACAGGTAATATAACATCCAGTTTACAGGTGAGGAAATTGGAGCTCAGAGAAACTACACAGCCCCTGTTTGATATCAGCTAGATACAGCTCCCAGGGCTGAATTAAGTCTGATGTCTTCCCACTCCAACAATCTGTACACCCCATGAACACACCAGGAGCCCACGACCTCTGCACCTTTGCCACGCTAGTTCCTCCATCTGAAATGCCCTTCCCATCTCTTTGTCTGAATCCTTCTCTTCTTTGAACTCACTGTTCTAACCCTAACCCCCCTGGGAAGTCCTTTCCTGTCCATATATCCAGCAGGAGTCTCTTGAACTCCAAGAAGACACACTGTCTAAGCTGTAAGAGGACACTGACATCCTCTGGTAGAAGCTTTTGGTTCATTTTCATGTGCCCATGTCTGGCTCTCCTACCTGGCTGTGAGCCTCTGGAGGGAGAGGACCTTGTTAATCTCTGTAATTGACATATAGAAAATGCTCAGTAAATGCCTGTCGATTAAGTGAATGGCATCAAGGTTGTTAGCCAAGCTGCCTTTTAGACTGATGGGTACATACTTGCAGGAGAAGCAGAAGAGTTTTTATTAGGCAATCAGGCCCTGATGCAGAGGTAGAAGTGAGATGGAGTATCAATGAACAAAGAGTCTGACAGCAAGCATATGGATAATAACCATACAGATTGGAAAAGTTTCAAACAGAATAAAATACAATGGGAGTTAAGTGCAATGGGAGAACACAGGTGGTACATGGAGGGGATGGAAGAACCAACAAAGGAAGAGGCAGTTATTAAGAAAGTCTTGGAGCAGGAGTAGGAATTGACCAGGAGAATAACCAGTGGCAAGGTGGAGTGTAGACAGCGGCTCCCAGGTCTACAGAAGGATTAAAAAACAAAAACAATCCAGAATCATGAAAAGACATGAAATGGATATAAAAATAACATGGGACATTGTTTAAATGCCATCCTGAAGTCCAAGTAGATTCTGCTTTCTGGATGGATGGTTGGAAGGATGTTATGAACATTCACTCAGAATTGAGAACATAAGTCAAAGATAAATTCTTGACTCTGAATGCTATAATTGTTGGTGTCAGTAACTACGTGTTAACAAGAGCAATGTAAATTTACTCTTAAATATTAAGAAACAGTGACATCACTTTGCCAACAAAGTTCCATACAGTTAAAGCTATGGTTTTTCCGGTAGTCACATATGGATATGAGAGTTGGACCATAACAAGGGCTGAGTGCTGAAGAACTGATGCTTTCGAACTGTGGTGCTGGAGAAGACTCTTGAGAGTCCCTTGGACTTCAAGGAGATCAAACCAGTCAGTCCTAAGGGAAATCAATCCTGAATATTCATTGTAAGAACTGATGCTGAAGATGAAGCTCCAATCATTTGCCCACCTGATGTGAAGAGCTGACTCACTGGAAAAGACCCTGATGCTGGGAAAGATTGAAGGCAAAAGGAGAAGGGAGCAGCAGAGGATGAGATGGTTAGATAGCATCATAGACTCAGTGGACATGAATTTGAAGAAGATAGTGGAGGACACAGGAGCCTGATGTACTGCAGTCCATGGGCCTGCAAAGAGTGGGATACAACTTAGCAACTGAACAACAACAGCAATCAGGAACTAAAGGTGAGCAATTTTAAAAATTATTCTTAATACCTCCACTCAGATATAACCACTGTTAGTATACTGGTGTAGGTCTTTCCAGCCTTTCATATATCTCTCTTCCATATGTCTGTCCATCTAGCTATATATCTACTTTCCTCCATATCTATCTATAATCCGTCCATTTATTCATCCATCAATCCATCTGCTGCTGCTGCTGCTAAGTTGCTTCAGTCGTGTCTGACTCTGTGTGACCCCATAGACGGCAGCCCACCAGGCTCCCTCATCCCTGAGATTCTTCAGGCAAGAACACTGGAGTGGGTTGCCATTTCCTTCTCCAAAGCATGAAAGTGAAAAGTGAAAGTGAAGTTGCTCAGTCTTGTCCAACCCTCAGCGACCCTGTGGACTGCAGTCCACCAGGGTCCTCTGTCCATGGGATTTTCCAGGCAAGAGTACTGGAGTGGGTTGCCATTGCCTTCTCCATCAGTCTATCTAGATGTCACTAAAAATATGCTTATCTGGCACATTACATGTTGTAACCTAATTTTTTAACCAGTTATGCCTACATATTTTTAACTCAGATTCTAGTAGCTGCCTAATATTCCTGTGAAAGTACCAGAATTGGTATTACGATTTCCTACTTTTTTTTTTTTTGCCATTATCAAAGATACTTCAGTGAACATAGGTATTCTTTTTTTGGTCCAAAGTTACAGCAGGGAGGCTTTCTCTACAGCTGATGAGGTTCTGGGGGTTCTGGGTTGATTGAGCAAATCTTGAACTTGATATGGAATCAGGTTTAATCCTCTGACATAAATCATCTGCCTCCTGGAGTAACACCCCTTCATCTTCCCTGGACTTCTATCTGCAGCAGCCAGGCAGGGTGGAGGAGCCTCTGTATTGCACAGGTACATCAGTGGGGCCACTGGCAACTGCAGGACATCTCTAGCTGATATGCTTTGACAGCACCAGCTGTTCTGGCATCTTCACAGATGATGATTCAGAGCTGTCAACTAACACAGCTGCGAGAAAATGTCAATGATGGGTTTATGGTGTGTGGCAGTGGCTTCATGACCCATAGTTGGAAAAGCAGATGTCTTTGAAATAAGATTAGTCACCATAGCAAGAAGGGGAGAGAGGGATCTACCTTATATAGTAAAGACACAACCCGTTCTAATACTTCCTTGAAGTTCAAGAATTCAGTTACTCCCCAAAACTTGCAGGAAAAATATCAAACGTTTTCTTTTATTATGGGAGTATGTTGCTTTGGGCTTCCCTAGTGGCTCTGATGGTAAAGAATCCACCTGCAATGTGAGAGACCTGGGTTCGATCCCTGGGCTGAGAAGATCCCTTGGAGGAGGGCATAGCAACCCACTCCAGTATTCTTACCTGAAGAATACCATGGACAGAGGAGCCTGGCAGGCTGCAGTCCATGGGGTCACAAAGAGTCAGATGACTGAGTGAAACACACAGTCTCTCTCTCTCTCTCTCACACACACAGTTGCTTTACAATATTGTATTGTTTCTGCTGTGCAGGAAAGTGAATTAGATCTACGTATGCATGTCTCTCCTCTCTTTTAGATTTCCTTCCCGTTGAGGTCACCACAGAGCACTGTGTAGAATTTCTTATGGTATACAGTAGGGTCTCATTAGTTATCTGTTTTATACATGGTAGTGTATACATGTCAATTGCCATCTCCCAATTCTTCCCACTCCTTCTTCCCTGCTTGGTGCTCATACTTTAGTTCTTTACATCTGTGTCTCTATTTCTGCTTTGCAAATAAGTTCATCTGTACCATTGTTCTAGATTTCACATATATGTGTTAATATAAAATATTTCCTTTTTCCTTCTGAATTTCTTCACTCTGAATGACAGTCGGCAGGTCTACCCATATCTCTGCAAATGACACAATTGCATTCCTTTTATGCTGAGCAATATTCCATTGTACATATGTACCACATCTTTATCCATTCCTCCATTGATGGATATTTAAGTTGCTTCCATGTCCTGGTTATTGTAAATAGTACTTCAATGAAAATGGGTGTATGTAGCCCTTGAAATTATGGTTTTCTCCATATATATGCCCAGGAGTGGGATTGCTGGGTCATATGGTAGTTCTTTTTTTTTTTTCATTTAAAATTTTTATTTTTAGTTTTTTAAAGGAACCTCCATACTATTCGCCAATGTATCAATTTACATTCCCATCAGCAGTGTAGGAGGGATCCCTTTTCTCCACACCCTCACCAGAATTTATTGTTTGTGGATTTTTTGATGACCGTTTTGACTGGTGTGAGGTGATACTCCATTGTAGTTTTGATTTGCATTTCTCTAATAATTAGTGATGTCGAACATCCTTTTATTCAGTTCAGTTCAGCTCAATCACTCAGTTGTGTCCGACTGTTTGAGACCCCATGGACTGCAGCACGCCAGGCCTCCTTGTCCATCACCAACTCCCAGAGTTTACTCAAACTCCTGTCCATTGAGTCAGTGATACCATCCAACCATCTCATCCTCTGTCGTCCCCTTTTCTTCCCACCTTCGATCTTTCCCAGCATCAAGTCTTTTCAAATGAGTCAGTTCTTCACATCAGATGGCCAAAGTTATATTTAGAACTTATTTCCTTTAGGTTGGATTGCCTTACAGTCCAAGGGACTCTCGAGAGTCTTCTCCAACACCACAGTTCAAAAGCATCAATTCTTCAGTGCTCAGCTTTCTTTATAGTCCAACTCTCACATCCATACATGACTACTGGAAAAACCATAGCCTTGACTAGAGAGACGTTTGTTGGCAAAGTAATGTCTCTGCTTTTTAATAAGCTGTCTCGGTTGGTCATAACTTTTCTTCCAAGGACCAAGTGTCTTTTAATTTCATGGCTGCAGTCACCATCTGCAGTGATTTTGGAGCCCCCCCAAATAAAGTCTGTCACTGTTTCCCCATCTATTTGCCATAAAATGATGAGACCAGATGCCATGATCTTAGTTTTCTGAATGTTGAGTTTTAAGCCAACTTTTTCACTCTCTTCTTTCACTTTCATCAAGAGGTTTTTTAGTTCTTCTTCCCTTTCTGCCATAAGGGTGGTGTCATCTGCATATCTGAGGTTACTGATATTTCTCCTGTCAATCTTGATTCCAGCTTGTGCTTTATCCAGCCCAGCATTTCTCATGATGTACTCTGCATATATGTTAAATAAGCAGGGTGACAATATGCAGCCTTGATGTACTCCTTTCCCGATTTGGAACCAGTCTGTTGTTCCATGTCCAGTTCTAACTGTTGCTTCTTGACCTGCATACAGATTTCTCAGGAGGCAGGTAAGGTGGTCTGGTAATCCCATCTCTTTAAGAATTTTCCACAGTTTGTTGTAATCCACACAGTCAAAGCCTTCATGCTCATCATCAGAAAAAAAAAAAAAAAAACCCACAATGAAAACAGCAGAAGATCTAAATAGACATTTCTCCAAATAAGACATAGAGATGACCAAAAATACCAAACTTTTTAGTCAGGCAAAAAGGTAAGCAATGTGGTGGAAAGAGGATGGGCTTAAAAGCCAGAGCCACAGATTCTAGCTCAGCTCTGCTCCTTACTAGCTATGTGACTTGGGCAATGGCACTCTTCTTGGATTTATCTTTCTCTATCTCTGAAATGGTCATACATAGAAGATGTATACATGTTTGAATAATGAGTCAGTAAGAAGTCATATATCATTTGAAAATCACTAACTGGGAATCTGATGTGCTAGGGGACACAGCTGACTAGATAAACCTGACTTTGAAACTTATACTCTAGGGGAGTGGGAATGAGGGAGTCAGAACATAAAATAATCAAATAGACTGTTAAATAGTGATTCAGTGCTCAGTTGAAGACAAAGCAGTGGGATGGTCAAGACAAACTGGGTTGGGTTGGGTGGTCAGGAGATGATGACCTGGTAGCTAAAGCTGGAATGAGAAGATATAAAAAGCCACAGCTAGAACTGGGGAGAAACAATCCAGCCTGAGGGAACCACTATACACGGCCTCCAGGGGAGCTCGGTGTTCCATCAACTGAACACATCTTTACTCTGTGCTCCTCCACTCTACCACAGACACGTGCACATGCACAGGAAACCTACAGGCTCCACCCTCACTGGACTTGGAGTGAAGTGGAAGAAAAGACACTTATTTATTAAACAGGTGATTGTGCCACAGACTGATGGATGAGTACTGGGAGGATGAGCAGAAACTTGGGGTACTCCTGGAAAATATGTCAGAAGCCTCTAACCTAGCCTGGGAAAGCTGAGACACCTTCCCTGAGGAACTGCCATCGAAGCCAAGATCAGATCAAGCAACATCAAAACAAAACAAGCCAGAATGGGATTTGAATTTGAACTGACCATTGGTCTACCTGTCCATGCCCACTCTTTGACTGGCTACACTGGGATTCTGCTGGACTCAAAGTGATGTGGCAGAAAGTGTTTGTTCACTTTAGGAAGCCCAGGACATTGCAGGAAAAGTACGTGAGATACACTAAAGCAGCCAGTGAAACATTTGCATCATCACACTATCACCTATGGCGGGGGCTCTCCAACTTGGGCTCACATCAGAATCCCCTGGTGGGCTTGCTGAAACACAGAGTGCTGGCCCTGCGCTACCCTCTGGTGTCTGACTCAGGATGTTTGTCTGGGGTCTGATAATTTGCATTTCTAACCAGCTCCCCGGTGATGAAGCTGCTGCCAGTCTAAGAACCATACTTCAAGAAGAACTGACTTAGAGGGGGTGCATGAGTCTGTAGCTACGACTTTTAAGGCCACAGGAGTGTTTTCTGAAGAAACAACAGAGCTGAGGACAGGAGCTCCCAGGCCAGGTCATCTAGGGCCCTTCCAGAAGGATCCTTTCCAGCCAGGTTTCCCCTTCACACTTCTCCTGGCCAATGGACCCCAAAGAACAACAACTGTGGCTTTGGCATTTGTGTGCTAACAGGTCAATGCACTTAGACTTTCACTTCTTTTCTGAGAGAAACAGAGCTGGGCTTTGCCAAGCCAAATACACATACACCGAATGCACAACATTTCAGCTTGTCCTCTTGGGTATTGTACCTTCAATTCTTTTTTTCTCAGTCGTGTGGCTCCCAAGTGCAGTGAAAGTGAAAGCATTAGTCGCTCTCAGTCACGTCTGACTCTTTTGCAACCCCATGGACTGTAGTCGGCCAGGTCCCTACGTCCATGGAATTCTCCAGGCAAGAATACTGGAGTAGCCAGTGCCTTCTCCAAGGGATCTTCTAGATGCAGGGATCAAACCCGAATCTCCCACATTGCAGGCTGATTCTTTACCATCTGAACCAACAGGGAAGCCTTCCTAAGTCCGTATTAATTCTCTGCTGGGTCGGCTCCCAGAGATGCTGCTGTTGGAGCTTCTGGGCTCCAACAGTGTCCAGACAAACCTACCAGGCAGCATGTGAGGTGAACTAGAGTAGAGCAAGTCCTGGCTTTATTCCTGACCAATCACTTAGCAAGGATCCTTCATGGGAGACACTTCATCTCTCTGAGCCTTCATGGATGGTAAGGGAGGGGCAGTAGCTCACAGGATTGTTGGGATCTTGGCAAGAGGTGATAGATGTTAAGCCTTAGTGACATAGGAGAAACCCAGCAGGTTAGGACTGTCCCAGCATTCTGTCTTGTAAAGTGGTGCTTGGCATAGAATAGCTGGCTCATCTCCTACACTTCCCCAGGCCTCCAAAACACCCAAGAGTGGCTGGAGGGGCCATCGGTCAATGCCTATTGTATCCTCCTCTGTGGCATACTTCCAGGCCCTTGACATCTTTTGCCTAATGGCCTCCAAAGGACTTACTTGCCTGCAGAGGGCCCCTAAAAGCCCTCATCCACATTTGTAAAGCAGAGACCTGATTATGCCTGCCAAAAATTCTTCAGAGATTCTCCAGCATCCAGAGCAGGGATCATGTCCTCAGAGCCTACAGAAGGTAGAAGGAAATAGACATGAGTGCCAGGACCATGGAAAGGCAATGGGGGTGCAGTAGGGATTATGGCAGACCGAGACATCACTGTGTAAAGGCATTCAGACTCAGAATTCAGTAAAATCCTCCATGGGCCAAGGAAAGCTTGCCCTGGCACTGAGTGTAGTCTTGGATTACCAGAGTAAGAGAGTTCCCCTGGTGTGTGAAATCCAAGCTCCTTAGCCTGGCTTACAAGGATCAGCCTCCTCCTCTTGCTCTGCCCTGCTGACTTGAAATTCATACAGCTGTCCAGCTGCTCTCAGTTCCTCCATACATGCCATGCTGGTTCTCAGCTCTGTACAGTGAGTCTCCTACATATGAACCTTCAAGTTTTGAACTCTCATAAATGTGAATGTATGTTCCATCAACATCAGGCATGAATGAAATTCCAGCTTGCCACCCCCAACTCTGTCTCCTATTGTTGATGATCCTTCAGCTTTATCATTTCCTACCTCCTCCCCCTCCTCCAGGCAGTAACTCTTCTTGCCTGTTCACTAAATGCCAGCCCCTGTATATCAGCTGTTGTACTGTACTACTGTACTTTTCAAGGTAGTGTACTGTAAGATTGAAAATGTCTTAGTTTCTGTGTTTGTCTATTATTTACATATTATTTATGTGGAAAGTATTACAAGCCTATTACAGTTCAGTACTACATAACTGATTGTGTTAGTTGGGTACCTAGGCTAACTTTGTTGGACTTATATGAACAAATTCAACTTAAAAATGAGTTCTCAGAATAGAATGCTTTCATATGCAGGGGACTTACTGTACCTTGCCCCTGGAGGAGGGCACAACACCCACTGCTGTATTTTTGCCTGGAGAATCCCTTGTACAGAGGAGCCTGGCAGGCTATGGTCCATAGGGCACGACTGAAGTGACTTAGCATGTATGCATGTCCTGTACCTTGATCAAGCCTAGGGTGCTTTATTCTTACTCTTCACATGGCAAAATCCTGCCCATTGCTGAGAACTCAGTGCAGGCAATGCCTCCTTGGGGAAGCCTTCTTTGTACTTACTGCTAGTTCTGCTAGAAGAGTTATGAAACTTTTCCTGGTGCCCCAACAATATGTTGCTTTTCTCCTTTGTTAATACTCATCAAATGGTACTATTATTATCTCTTTTGTGTCTGTCTCTCTGCTAAGGTGGAAACATCTATGCTTGATTGCCAAATGTTAATAAGCTTTGTATCCAACAATCACTATTTGTTAAATGGATGATTGGGAGGCAGGTAGTACCCAGAGCAGTGCAGAATCTGAACAGTGGCCCAAGAGGTATACCCTTTAGCAACAGGAAGAAATTGGGAGAGGCATAGGACTGGTCCTTCCTCTCTCCCTTCCCATCACAAGAATGAACAGAGAACAATGAAAGCAACAGAACTGAGGAGCAAGAATGCCTTTGACTTTATCTCTCAACCACTAAAGACTGTCTCCTCTTATTGCTGATTCAACTCCCCAAGAGAGAATCTGATTGTTAGATCACTTTAGGCCCAAGGGACAACTGCCCACACCAGACTACCTTAAGATGCTAGCCAGACTGTTTTGGCCGCCTATGGTCAGGGGTCCTTCTTTAGTCTAACTGGGATAGAATCATCTGCAAGAAAGCATGGTACCTTCCATGAATAGAAGCTCTCTGGAGGGACTTTGAGTGTGGCAGGTGAGTTCTGTAGCTTAGGTGGTACAGGCTTCAGGATTGAGGCAAATGAAAATTGCAGGTGGAATCCCTCAGGGTCATGCAGGGGCCTCACTTGCCTTGCCCCAGTCCTAGTCCCCATGGGTCTGCTTTTCTGCATTACTTCAAGGAAGTCCCTGTCTCTCTGCCCTTCAGTTTCCTCATCTGTAAAATCATGGGGTCAAACTATTTGACCTGTTAGATTCTTTTTGGTTTTGAGACTCCTGTATATTCCCCCAGATTCTAGAACAGCCCACCTTCCTACATCTTATCCTCTGGACTTTCCCCCTTTGTCTGAGGGACCTGATCATCTCTTCATTAACAGCCCTGGTCAAGCCTGGTTTGACTTCCAAGGGCCCAGCTCACAAGCCACTTAGCAAAGCCAGTCATAAAAGAAAACTTAACATCTGTTCTGGGCTTTCACAGAGGGCATGCTTCACATTCCTCCCCTCAAAGCAAACTGCATCAAGCCTTGATCTGGGGCCAACCAAGGAGAAGTAACCCTCAGGGGGTGGGGTGCCATTCGGTGCCCAGATGAGGTCACTTAACGCATAGTCATTGGTAGCCCTGAGGAATGAAAGGTATTTGCCTTCCCCATTAATCACTCAAAAAAGTTATGAACATCTTGGATCAAACTGAAACTAAAATGTTGTAGACAAAGGGGCCCCTTTGACTCCCACTTAGTATCAAGTTGGCTAAAAAGTTCATTTTGAATGAACTTTTAGACCAACATAATTAAAGTCCAGATAGGTTTGTTCCTCTGAGGTTAAGTGAGAGGACCACAGAGGTAGGAAGAGGAGATAATGAGAAAAGGGAGGAGGAGGCAAGAAGGTGTTATTTATTTAGTCCAATGTCAGATCCAATGCTTGAATCCAAGCTAAAAATGTTGATTCTATCAGTCATCCTCCTCCAAAGGCAGCTTATTTCACAGTTGGATGGTAATGTTATTAGAAATACCTTTTATTACAATGAACCAAAATATATCTCTTTGATCCATCCCTATAGTAGTCAATATGAAATTGGAATAAGTCAATTTCTCTCCCAAATAGTTGCCCTTAAAGAATTTGAAGACACATCCTACTTGAATCTCCTATCCCTCATGTAAAAAGAAAAAAAAAAAACAAAAAACTCCATCTCTTTCAGTTCATCCTTATACATCATTTTCCAGCCACACATGCCCTCTGTTTCATCCTGACACACTCTTCTGGAATCATAGACCTTCTCACGGTGTGGGGCCAGAACCACACATGATTGTGCAAGTGTGCAGATCAGATCAATCATCTCAACACACAGATACCATTGGGTGATGATAGAGTCCGGAAAGAGCCCAGTTCTGCTGACTCTCAGGTACCTGGGGCAGATGGCAAAATACCAATAAAGCAGTAAGAGAGGGGACTAGCCTTTGCAATACACAAATAGTTGCATGGAATTTATCATGTGTCCCTGGGGGCTCCCATGGACCACACATCTGTGCAAAGCCAGCATGTCCATAGATGCAGAATCCAGATCTGAGCAACCAGAGGTGCTATCAGCCAATCAAACTGATAAAAATTCCATGGCTATTGTTAAAACCTGATAATATAGTGTAGGGGGACGGCCTGGATGAAGACTAAAGCCTGTTCGATTTACACGCATGTTGCCTAAACTGTCTTCCCTACCTTGATTACTAATAACCATGGAGATACTCAGTTCCCTTTAAGGTATATTTCCAAGAAACTATACCAATATGTCCACTCATTTTTCCTGGCTTCTCTTAGCCCAGTATTCCAGAAAAAAATTATTCCCTCATTTCATATGATACCATATTTTTCATTCTGCTTCTAACGATGCTGTGATTTCCTCTTTAAAGTATATATTAGTCCCATGAATATTGCACAGTATTACTATGGTAATGGAAAGGACTCTATTCTTGACTTACGCCTGTGGTTTCAGGGCTACATACTCAAAGACATCTCCCAGACTTTCACCCTGAACTATATCCTAAATCATGCCCTATGTGTTTCCCATGGTACCTCTCCCTTTTGGGGTCCCATAGGTGGCTTCTCTCATAGCTCAGTTGGTAAAGAATCCACCTGCAATGCAGGAAACCCTGGTTCAATTCCTGAGTCAGGAAGATCCACAGGAGAAGGGATAAGGAAGCCCCAGTATTCTTGGGCTTCCCTTGTGGCTCAGCTGGTAAAGAATCCGCCTGCAATGAGGGAGACCTGGGTTCAGTCCTTGGGTTGGGAAGATCCCCTGGAGAAGGGAAAGGCTACCCACTCCAGTATTCTGGCCTGGAGAATTCCATGGACTGTACAGTCCATGGGGTCACAAAGAGTGGGACCTGACTGAGCGACTTTCACTTTCACTTTCTTTCAGGTACTTGAAATTCATCATCTCTCTTCTCTACCCAGACTTTAAATAATCTACTATAATTAATGGTTCTGTGACCACTGCCAACTGAGTTGCTGAGAGAGAAAATTTGCATTTCTTGAGCATCTGCTGTGAAGCTTAACAACTGCACAGTACAAATATTATCCCTATTTTATAAAGAAGGAGACTGACATACACTGTCTCCTGCCCCAAGTTTGATCCTTTAACAGATGCAGTGGGCTCTGCTTTCAAAGTACATCCAGAATTCTAGCGCATTTGCAGCTTCCAGTCACCATCACCTCCTGCTGTGGTTACTGCAATAACCCCTAACTAGATCTCTCTGTTTCTATACTTGCTCCTCTAAAACTCAGCATTGTAAAGTCCTGTTAAATTTCTATCTCACTTAAAACAATGTCCTTCTCATTGTCCTGGAGGACCTACATAATCTGCCCTTGGTTCCTCTTAGAACTCATCTCCAACTGTGCTTTCTCCTACTCTCTCCACTCCATCACAAGCGCCTCCTGGCACTGCCACAAACACAGAGTTGCTCTTGCCTGAGGGCATCTATACTAGCTTTTCTCCTCATCTGGAAGGCACTTCCCCCAGACAGTCACATGGCTTACACCCTCATTTCCTTCAGCATCTCGCTTCAGAGGTGCACCCATCCGTAATTTTCACACTCTGCCTTCTCTCCTCACCTGCTCATTTTCTTTTTCTTTCTGATGCAGCTACAGCCAATATATAAATTCAGTTTTTATTTGTTTGTGGTCCAGCTCCTCACTAGAATATAAACTTCACAAATTTTTCTTCTTGTGACAAAATATATTTTGTCTTACAAATAGCCAGTGAAAGAATGGCTAAGAAAGTGGAAGTGAACGTGTTAGTTGCTCAGTCGTGTCTGATGCTTTGCAATCCAATGGACCGTAGCCCGCCAGGCTCTTCTGCCCATGGGATTTTTCCAGGCAGGAATACTGGAATGGGTTGCCATTTCCTTCTCCAGAAGCTCTTCCTGACCCAGAGATTGAACCTGGGTCTCGCTCATTGCAGGCAGATTGTCTACTGCCTGAACCACCAGGGAGGCCCAAGACAATGACCAAGAGGCAACTGGCTAAGTGGGGAGGGCCCAAGATACTATGGGATTCAGACCATCACCTACAAGAATTATTGGGAACCAGGAAGAAAATATGACCTGGAAGGACAGGATAAGGAAGGGAGTCATGGAGAATGATTACAACTATTTGAAAAGCTGGCATGCAGAGTAGAAGCAGATTTATTCTGAATTTTCCACTAGGTAAAACTAAGACTACTGAGTAACTTGCCAGGTGGACAAAAAGGGTGTGGCAGGCATTCAAGACTGAGAATTATTTGAGAACCGGGTTGATGCTGAGACATGGAAAGACATGGTTTGTTCACTGAATACCAATTACACCCCTACCCTCCAGCTACCAATCATGTGTAGCCAGAGGCCACGTGAGGCCACAAAGATAAACTAGGTGGGCTATATATGTCATGTCATGGAGTTTTGACTTACATTTTATTTGTTAATTTATGTAAACATCATATGCTCGCCATTTAATGAGCACACATTCTATCCTAGGCTGTCTCCTGGGTCATGGGGATGAAGAGCATGGAATATATAATCCCTGTTCTGAAAGGATAGTAATGGCATTGAGCAAGTTCCTAATGGCCTCTGCACATAACAAGTGCTCAAAAAATACTGGATGCCTGAATGCAGGCTAAATTTTTCTAGTTAACACTTATAACAATCCTATGAAACAAATGAAATTTTACCCGTTTTATACATGAGGAAACTAAAATTTAGAGTTTTCTGTCCCATCTTCATAGAATTGGTTAAATTTTGAGCCATCATTTAAATCCAGCTCTGTCTGGCATCAAAATATTTTCCTTTTCTGCCTCATGTCCTCTCATCACCTCAAAGGAGCTCAAACTCTTATAAATGCCTTCATAGCCAAGGAGGTACAAAAAGGAGGGCTGGATCTACTATCTATATCCAGGAGAGTTTTGAGGCAGGCCATGAAAAATGAATGAGTCTCTTTAATCTCCTTGGCCAAATAGTTACCATGTACCTATGTTCCCAGGACTGCCTTGCCACCAATCTCTGGGAAGGAAGGGTTGCCAAGACTGAATGTTCCAGCCTTGGGTTGTACAGTCTGAGGTTAGAACACCAGCTTTCACCTTGATTAGCTATGTGACCCTGGACATATCAAGTAATCTTCTTAACTCCCAATTTCCTTATCCACAAAATAGGGAATAAAAATTGTACCTCCTGATACAATCACTTCAGATCCTATGGCTATCATAGGGAAATGGAAGACTATAAACAACTCTATACCTACAGATTCGATAATTTAGGTGAAATTAACCAATTCCATGAAGGATATAATTTGCTAAAATTTGCATGAAAAGAAATAGATAACCTGAACAGGCCTGTGTCTATTAAAGAAATTATTAATCCTAATAGATCAGTTAATAACCTTCCAAGACAGAAAGCACCAAGACCAAATGGATTCAGTGGTGAATTCTACCAAACATTTTTAAAAAGTTACACCAAATCTCTATAATCTTTTTCAAAGTATAGAAGAAGTCAAAGGTATACTTCCTAACCCATTCTATGAGGTCAGCATTATCCTGATACCCCAACAGACGAAGACATTGTGAGAAAAGAAATCTGCAGACCAATAGCTCTCATGAACATAGATGCAAAACTCTTCAAAATATTAGCACATTAAATCCAACAATATATAAAAAGAATTATACACCACAACCAAGTGGGATTTATCCCAGGTAAGTAAGGCTGGTTGAAAATTAGAAAATCAGTTCAAGTAATCCATTACATCAACAGGCTAAGGGGAAAAAAAAAGTCACTTGATCACATGATCATATCAATAGATGCAGAAAACACATCCAACAACCATTTATAGTAAAAACTCTTAGTGAATTGTGAATAAAGAACTTCCTTGACTTGATAAAGAATATCTTCAAAAAACCCACAGCTAACATCACACATGGTGAAACACTCCAAGCTCTCACACTAAGACTGGGTACAAGACAAGGACGCCCCTCACCACTCCTTTCAACATGACACGGGAAGTTCTAGCTAGTGCACTGAGACAAAAGAGAAAAATGAAATAACAAGTGTGCAGACTGGGAAAAGAAAAACAGAACTATGTTTGTCTACAGGTGATATGGCCATCTAAGAAAACCTGAATTGCTAACAATCTTCTGAAACCAATAAGTGATTTTTACAAGATCACTTACTGTACAGATCAATGTACAAAGGTCAGTTGCTTACACACATATCAGTGATGAAAAAAAAATGGAATTTGAACATAAAAATACAATACCATTTACATTAAAGCCCCCAAAAGTTAAACACTTAGGTATAAATCTAACAAAATGTATACAAGATTCATGTGATTAAGACTACAAATCTCTGATTAAAAAAGAAAAACTAGATATATGCATAGGAAAATCAGTATTATAAAAATGTTCATTCTTTACAACTTGATCTGTGGATTCAATGTAATCTCAACCAAAACCTCAGCAAGTTATTTCACGGATATTGTCAAACTAATTCTAAACTTTATGTGTAGAGACAAAAGCTTCAACTAGCCAACATGGAGAACAAAGTTGGAGGACTAAAACTATCCAACTTTAAGACTCACTATATTAAGTTATAGTAATCAACATGGTGTGGGATTGGTGAAAAAACAGACAATAGATCAATGGACAGAGTAGAGAGCCCAGAAATCAACCCACATAAATATAGTCAACTGATCTTTGACGAAAGAACAAAGGCAATGCAATGGAGTAAATATAGTCATTTATACAAATGGTGCTGGAACAACTGGACATTCATAGGCAAAAAAAAAAAAAAACAACCCCACAAATGTCGACAGAGACCTTATACCCTTCACAAAAGTTTACTCAAAATAGATTACAGACCTATATGTAAAACTTTAAAGTATGAGACTCTTAGAAGATAACATAGGAAAGAATGATGCATAGATGTAGGTGTGATGGTGCCTTTTTAGATATAATACATGATTCATGAAAGAAATAATCATTAAACTGATCTTCACTGAAATTAAAAACTTCTGCTCTGTGAAAGACAACATCAAGAGATGGAGAAGACAATCCATGAGCAGGAGGAAATATTTGCAGATGACATCTGATAAAGGACTGTTATCCAAAATATATAAAGAACTCTTAAAATTCAGTGACAAGAAATCAAACAACTTGATTAAAAGTTAGCTAAGAGCTTGACAGATATCTCACAAGGAAGATATACAAATGGCAAATAAACATATGAAAATATGCTCCATTTCATATGTCAAATCAACTTAAAGCAATATTGATATACCACTACATACCTATAAGAATGGCCAAAATCCTGAATGCTGACAACAACAAGTGCTGACAATAAAATGGAGCAACTGGAACTCTCATCCATTGCTGGTAAAAATGCAAAATAGTACAGTCACTTTGGAAGAGTTTGGCAATTTCTTACAAAGCTAAATATATTTCACCATTTGATCTGGAGATAAGAGTTGTTGAAAATTTATGTCTAAAGAAAAACCTACACATAGATGTTTATAGCAGCTTTACTTACAATTGCCAAAACTTGGAAGCCACAAAGATACCCTTCAGTAGGTGAATGGATAAATAAACTGTGGTACATCTAGACAATAAACTACTATTCAGTCCTAAAAATGATGAAAAGGAAACTTAAATGCATAATTTCTAAGTAAAAGAAGTCAGTCTGAAAAGGCTACATACTTTATGATTCCAACTATAGGACATTCTAGGAAAGACTATGGAGGCAGAAAGATTAGTGGTTGCCAGAAGTTGGGAGGGGGCAGGGAGGGTGAATAGGTAGAGCACAGAGGATTTTTAAGGCAGCAGAAGTACTTACGTATAATGTTATAATGATGGATATATGTCATTATACATTTGTTCAGACCCATAGAATGTACAGTACCGAGGGTAAAGTATGGATTTGGGGGTAATTATGATGTGTGAAGGGGCTTCCGAGGTGTCATTAGCAATAGAGAATCTGTCTGCCAAGGCAGGAAACATAAGAGACCAAGGCTTGATCTTTGCGTGGGGAAGATCCCCTGGAGGAGGGCATGGCAACTCACTCCATTATTCTTGCCTAGATAATCCCATGGACAGAGGTGTCTGGCACAGAAGTCGGACACCACTGAAGCAACTTGGTACCCATGCATGAGGTGTTAATGTAGGTTCATCAACTAAAACAAACATACTACTCTGGTGGGCGATGTTCATAATGAGGTAGGCTATGCATATATGGGGACAGGTGGTGCATAAGACATCTTAGAACTGTCCCTCAATTCTGTCGTGAACCTTAAACTGCTCTAAGAAAAAAGAAATCTTCATGAAAACATTATACTTCTTATAGGAGATCATTAGGGAACTCAGTGATATAAATCATGTAGAATAGTTAGCAAAATTCCTGGCTCAAAATAAGTGATCAGTGACTCTCAGCTGTGGTTATGAAGGTAATGATGATGGGGGATATTCTGGCTCCAGTTGACAAAGCCAAGCACATGTCTGGTTAATAGGTCAGCTTAGAGGATTTCAGTAAGAAAATATTCAGAAAAAAAAAACTTGGACCCCCATCCTTCTCAACCAAGAAGGGTTTATTTTTGCTCTGTTCTAAATCTTTTTCAAATGAATTCTTTTAAGGAAATAACTATGACCTCTGCCTGGGGTCTAATCAGAATGCTTGTGTATATGTTAGTCGCTCAGTCCTGTCTGACTCTTTACAACCCCATAGACTGTATAGACCCCATACAGCCTGAGAGGCCCTTCTGTCCATGGAATTCTCCAGGCAAGAATACTGGAGTGGGTAGCCATTTCCTTCTCCAGGGGATCTTCCCCTCCCCAGGGATTGAACCTGCGTCTCCTGCACTGCAGGCAGATTATTTATTGTCTGAGCAACCAGGGAAGCCCCATCAGTATGCCTATAAATGTATATATTCAAGAACATTAATACAAAACACTTTTCAAAATACCTTTTACTTTGGGGATGCTGATGTGCATTTTATGTTAAGTCTTGGCTGTGCTCTAGGCAGCTGTTCTAATATTTCTGCTGAGGCAGGCAGGGTCCACCACCCAAATGCATTTCAACTAAGTGCGATTTGGTCTGGGACATCTTGGTAATCAGGGGAGACAAAGCAGATTGAAAGCATGTGAGCAGCCAGTTTCCCAATGAGATGAGACAGGCTCTGTTGATAAAAACCACTCCACACAGGGCATGGGTGGGATGTGGTAAGGAAGAGAGGGAAGCCCAGGGTCAGGTTGTGATGGGGAGGTAGGAGTTTGGTCAAGCCCAGGGTCTGTTTGGGATGCCAGCCATGAGAAAGCAAGCTTCGGCACAGCTGTGTCAGATGTGGACTAACCCCACATATTTATATTTCAAAACCCATTTCCTGGGGCGGATTGCGGGGGCGGGGGGGGGAGTGGATTTTGGGAAATCACAACATGTTGTTAAAGTCAGAAAATCCTTGCGTCTTGGTATTCTCCCCAGACTCCACAACATTCGGTATGAGGAAAACCTGAGAAATGACCCACTCTGACTTGAGAATCTAATATGTGCTTTTCTTACCTTTCCTCTAACTATCCCAGAAGCAATTACCCAGGTTCAGAGAGGAGCAGGAATTAGTATTTGAAGACCTGAATGTCCTAGAAAGGCCCTGGGAATCTACTGGGGAGCAGAGAAGGAGGGAGATCACTGTTTATGTCACCTTCCAAGTTGTGAGCAGGGCACTGGAAACTCAGCCAGAGATGTGGGCAGCCAGTGAACAGGGCCTGTTCCAGGTCATTCTGGACTTCCCATTTGAGATGAGGGAGGAGCAGTCATTCCTATTCCCTTGAAAATGATTCAGCCAAGGCCATCATGTCAACCTTCTGGACCAGGGAGCAAAACAATAACAATACTCACTCATTCTTCTAGAAGGAAGTTGCCATGACTTGTCCTTATTTTTGTTATATTGGAAGTACATTTGTCATATAGAATACAGGATACCTAGCTAAATCTGAATTTCAGATAAATAATGAAAAGTTTTTATATAAACATGTCACAAATGTTGCATGGGATAGACTTAAAAAATTATTTGCTTTTTACTGGAAATTAGAATTTAACCAGGTATCTTGTATTTTTATTTGCCTAATTTGGAAATTCCTTCCACAAGTCACTAGATAACATCTTACAAGCATCCCTTTGCAGAGGGTGGAGGGCAGTGTGACATAGCACAACTTTCTGTGAAGATGTGAGTGATGATGGGAGTGAGCCTCCCACCACTGAGGCTTCACTTGACAGTCCCCACCCCTCACTCTTCAGCTCCTAAGGACCATGGACCTTGAGCCAACTGCTTGGGTTTGAACCCTGGTTCTATAAATAGTTAGCTGTATGACTTTATGTTAAGGAACACAACTTCTCTCTGTGTTACTAGTTTTCTAATTTACAAAATGGAAATAATAATAACAGTAGCCTTCAAAAGTATTTTTTAAAACATAAAATTATACTTAGATCAGTGTTTGGCCCATAGAAAGAAATAAATGTTAATCTTTATCATTCTTCTTATTATTATTCCTCATAACTGTATATAAAAGGAGTTGGGCTAGTGAGAATCCTGTTGCCACATCAAAGCTAGGGCAGAATATTTTGTAGCTTTTTATTTTATATTGGAATGTAGCCAATTAACAACGTTGTAACTGTTTCAGATGCACAGCAGAGAGACTAACCCATACATATACATGCATCCATTCTTCCCCAAACTCCCCTCCCATCCAGGCTGTAGGGCCGTGTTTTGGATCACTGAAGCCTTTGTAGACCACTATAGTACAGAGAAGATGAAGGCTTTGTGGACACTGAGTGCTATCCTCTTATTTTATAGGTGAAGAGAAAAGTTGGCCAAGTGGCTGGCTCTAAACTTCACAGGTGGTTGACGGTATGGTTTTGGAGTGAAAAGGCAGATATTCCTTTGAATTGAGTTAACTGTAGACAACCTTTTGCTAGAATCACAGAATTACATGATTACGGAGCCACAGGCTACAGCTATGGCAAAATTTGCACCAGGGTCAAATTAAGATGAGAGATACTGACCCAAGAATCCATTGTTGATGAGTTCTCTTCTCAGTTCCGCCTTGATGTTTGCTACGTGTCTTTTGGCAAGTTCTCACCTTTTCTGGCCTTCAGTGTCTCATCTGTTCAACAGAGATAATCATCTTAGTTCTGTTCACTTCCTAGGGCTATTGCAAAATCTTTGAAAGGACTGACACTCTGGCCACCTCCCCAAAACTCACTACTCCTCTTTGCCCTTTTGGCCTCTCCCCAGCTCATCAGAGCACTACCTTCCTTCACGTCCTTGGCTTCTGTCCCTCAAAGGCCTGGGATATCTGGGCCTCAGCTGACTGATGACCAGCAGATTCTAGTAGGTGGGGTGAGGGTGCAGATGGCTCCTTCCTGCTGGTTTATAGCCAGGCAAAGACAGCCTCTGAACTCAGCTCCCAAGCAATGCTTCTTGAATTGAGCAGTGACTTTGCTAAAAAGCAAGTCTGATCTTGACACTTATCAACCTAACACTTGTGTTATAGGTGTTAAACTGGTCCCTTCCCACCCTGTTATATATTACCTTTCACCCCATTACCTCTGCTCAAATCCATTGTTTACTTGGCTAGTGAGAGTTTTTTTTTTATAAACTAAAACTTAATTAAGATAACTATCTGCTTAAAATCCATCATCCACTGCAGAGATTTGAGTTTGTTTGTGGGTTTTTAAAGTTTATGAATAGCCTTCAGCAAATCTGTGAACACCCTAGTTCTATTTGTGTGCACATCAACTTTGTTCAGATTCTCAGAGGGGTCTGTGACATCTCTCACACCACATACTTCCCAGTCGCTCCTCCTCCTAAAATAGTTTCCAAACCTCTGATCCACAGAATCAAGTCCAAAGTCTTTAATTTGTATGCAAAGCCCTTCTTGATATACTGTCTTCATTTTGAAGTCTCTTGTTCAACTGCTCAAACAAATCTCACTATTCCTCAACTTCTTGCCTTTGCTCAAGGTTTGCCCTCTGATTTGAGCATCTTCTCCTTCCCATTTTTCCTGCTGATCTTTCTCTCCTGGTTAACTCCTACTTAACTATTGTAACTGAATTCAAGAGTTCCCTCTTCCAGAAAGTTTCCTCTGACCCCCTCTTCCACCCCAAACTGGAGGAGAGTTCCCTCCCTGGGCTATCAAAGTGCAGATGCCTCCACTTCTCTAGAACTGCAATAGTCACACTGTGCTCCCATGAGAGGAAGGTCTTCGAGGATAAGACTGCCTCACTCATCCTTTCCCTCTTCTCTTTCCCTAAAGCCAGTGGTCCTCGGGGATCAGCAGCATCCTTACTACCCGGGATCTTCCTAGAAGTACAAATTCTTAGGTGGGTCCCACCCCAAACCCACTGAATCAGAAACTGGGGGTGAGTCCAGCAAGCTGGGCTTTAACAGGCCTTCCAGGCGATTCTGATGCCCACTCAAGTCTGAGAAGCAGTGACCTCAAGAGATTCTCTTATCTCTTGCCTGGTCCACTGGGACAGCTCCTCACTGAGCCTCCTCATCTGTTACTTTCCAATCTATTTCCCACACTACAGCCAGATTACTTTGTTGTAACATGGTGGCACAGTGGTAAATAATCTGCCTGCCAATGCAGGAGACATCAGAGATGCAGCTTCAATCCTTGGGTCAGGAAGATCCCCTGGAGTATCAAATGGCAACCTGCTCCAGTATTCTTGCCTGGAAAAGTCCCTGGACAGAGGAGCCTGGTGGGCTACAGGCCATGGGATTGCAAAGAGTCAGACATAACTGAGTGATTGAGTACACACAGCACAACATGTAAGGGCCCTGCTCAAAAGCCTTAAGTGGCTTCCTTTTTCCCTTAGAATTAAAGACAGATCCCTCACCATGGCCTACAGGATCCAGCCTTGGTTTTATCTCCAGCCTTGACCTGCTGTTCCCCACCACTAACTCTCCACCACCAGACACACTGGCTTGCTCTCATACTTTTAACTTCTTAGAGCAGCAGTCTCTTCCTGCCTCAGGCCTTGTGCTGGGACCAGGGAAAGGGCATAAACGAGTCACCTTCTCTGCCCTTGAGGAGGGGCAGTCAAGTAGGAGACACAGATATGGACACAAATAAACAGGCAGATTACAGGAAGCAAAGGAACAGAGTTGGGCATGTGTAGACAAGCAGCCAAGATTAATTCCATCTGGGGATTTCCTTTCTGTGGCCATTCCCAACTGTTTCAAAGCTCTAAGGGGAAGATTTCCCCATCTGAACGTTCCAGCTCTAGTTATTCCATTGCCCTGAGCCTCAGTCCCCACATCTGTAAAATGGGGCAGGGGCAGGCCACATCAGGATGCATGTAGTGCGCACTTGAGCATAGAGCGTGCCTGCTGCAGGGGCTCAGCAGGGCCATAGGTCTCCCTTGTTTCTGGAGCAGATCCAAGTTTAGATCTTGGGGACACCCGAGCCTCAACAGAAAATTGAGTCTGTCCTGAAAAAATGAGTTCAGCAGCAAGCTTGAGGTTAGGCCTAAAGAGAAAGGAAATTTCCCCTCCACATTAAGAAATCTCCCTCCTGTGGGTGTGGTAGTGAATGTGAAAGTAGAACCTCCCTCCTGGCCCCTGCGCTTACCAGAAGGGGCACTGAGGCTTGCAAAGGCCTTACAGAAAGAGCAGCTGCTGAACAGGAACTGGCGCCACCGGTTCTGGGAAGCTGGGGGCTTCTGGGGCAGAGCCCAGAGGCCCAGTGTTTACAAAGCCCAGAAGCACCTGCACCCAAACCATGTTAGACACAGACCAAATAATGGTGAGCTCTTGGCACATCCCCTAGAGAGAAAGCCAGGATCACTTCTCCAGAGCTCAGAGCTCTCAGCTTCCCAAACACTGCAGCTATGGCCACCAGGAGGAAGTGGGGGATGCAGAACAGGCTGAGTAGGTTAGATATTCATTTATTCATTCATTCACTCCTAAATTCTTCATCTGTCAGATGGGGAAAGGGAGTATTTTTGTTGTCTATTTGGAATACATATAGTGGGGAAGGATGGAAAATGTGTTGTTAGAGAGAGCAATAGAATAAATTCAGTCATTATTTCATATACCCTAACTAAGCCCCTGGGCCTCTCAGGTGGGTCAATTAAGAATCCACCTGCCAATTCAGGAGATACAAGAGGTACAGATTCGATCCCTGGGTCAGGAAGATCCCCTAGAGGAGGAAATGGCCACCCACTCCAGTATTCTTGCCCGGAAAATCCCAGGGACAGAGGAACCTGCTGGGCTACAGTCCCTGGGGTTGCAAAGAGTCAGACCCCACTGAGCAACTGAGAATGCATGCATGCAACTAAGCGCTGGCTATAATAAAAATAATAATGGATGTTTATAGAGTGCTACTTTACTCCTTATAACCACTCTTCTGAAGTAGCTTCTATTATTTCAATTTACAGATGAGAAACTGAGGCTCAGAAAGATGAACTCACCCAGATTACATGGCTCGTCAGTGATGGAACTGGGATTTGAACACGAGCCCACTGTTAACTAGTCCTGTGCTCAGAGCCACAGACAGAGCCTATAGCATATCTCTGGCACTAGAGTGGGGGATCTTCAAGGTCAAGAATAATCATCTGTTAACCTCTGAATCTGCTGTGCCTGGGCCACAGGCCAGGGTGTAGAAGCTAATCACGAAATGTGGGTGGGCCACTTTAATATTTATAAAGCAAGGTGAAACAAAGCAATCTGGTAGGGCAGATCGGGGAGCAAACAGAGCATTGTGAGTAACCAGTGATGTGTGTGTGTGTGTGTGTGTGTGTGTGTGTGTGTCTGACTCTTTGTGACCCTGTGCACTGTAGCCTACCTGGCTCCTCTGTCCATGGGATTTTCTAGACAAGAATACTGGAATGAGTTGCCATTTCCTCCTCTATGGGATGTTCCCAGACCAGGGATCAAACCCATGTCTCCCATGTCTCCTGAGTCTCCCACATCTCCTACACTGCAGCCAGAATCTTTACCTGCCGAGCCACTGGGGAAGCCTGATGTAACAGGTAGGTGCCTACAAAGGACTCCCGGAGCTTGTGCTGCATCAGCATGTACCCATTAGGGTCTCAACAGCTGATCATTTCATTTGTGTTTAGAAGAGGGCTTATCTGCAAAGATGCAGATGTAAAAGAATCACAGGGCGAGTACAGGAGCTTAGTAGCTGCTGAACTTTTCCCACAAGGGGAGGGAGCATCCTGCAGACTTGATCACCTTAGGAGGAGCAGTGAGGGACACGCCAGCTCCAGTGTGCTTGCACGGAGGAAGGCGTTCCCTCTTTCCTTCTGAAGTTCCCAACCAGACAAGCACCCACTAATGCCATCCCCACAGATCAGCTCCTTGGGCACAGTGCAAATGGAGAAAGCTGGAGTGTGGATCCAAAAAAGGGGAAAAAAAGATACTCTGCAGAGATGGGAAGGAGGTGCAGGTGTTTACTGGAAAGCAAAACTGGATGGGACATTCCCCTTGAGGGAAAGGAAGTGCCGTCACCTTGTCCGGAAGGCTTGGAATACTTAAATAAATCAGGACATTGGGAATGAGAGAGGGAGTGGTAGGAATCGAGATCAGAGAGACAGAGACTGGAAGGTAAAGCAGGGATAAAGGTAAAGTGCCTGTTCTGCAGGCACTGAGAAACACTGAAGGCGTTTAAGCAAGGAAGTGACCAGCATCTGTATGTTTAACATGTTATTATTAACTTTATGTAAAGACTTACAGTGCCCATTATAGATGCTTGGAAAATGGTGGCTAACTAAAGCGGCCATTCCCCAGTGAGAAAGCAGACTCTAAGAAATTAAGGAAGGTTGGGCCATATTGCAAAGGTCTGGCCTTGCCAGAGTTCAGCCGCAGTTCACTCTTGATTTCTGTGCTAGAGGATGATTGTGTGAATGAAAGTGAACTCTGTCTCTCTGCCCCACCATCAGATAAGGCCTGTGTAATCTAAATCCATTTTGATCTCAACAGAGATCTGTGTACACATGCACACACTTGGTAGCCATGGGCTGTGGACCTGGTGCTCTTGCTTGTGATTTGAGCCATGTTATCAATACTTGTGAGTGTAAACTTGGGAGATCAAAGCTATCCCGGTCAGAAAGGCTAATATTGAAATTCCAGGCTTGCAGGCACAGCTCTCAAATTCCATGGCTCAGAATCAAGTTCCCATACAATCAAATCAAACATTTGCTTGACAGAGTTGTAGGGCTCTGGAGTGTGGGTGGGGTTTGCATTTAGAAGAAATTGGGGGCACGCCCAGAATGGAATTCTGTGCAATTCCAGCTGAGGATGGTTTTTAGGTTAAAAGCTCTGTGTGACCCTAGTTGGAGCAAATGTATTTTCATGGCCCAGCTTTAATATCACAGAGGAGGTGTTTACAGTCTTTGGAAGTAATACATTCTGCTGCTCTCAAGAGGAAAGACCTGGAGATACCACCCCTTACCCAGCAAGGTAATATGAAAACTAGATATAATGGGCAGAACCTTCTGAAACATAATAGGCTCCTAACACATGGGTCTGTTTTTATAATTTGCCCTGATATTATTGTTCCTTCACCACCGCAAACATGCAGACCAGAGATGATACTCACTGGCGGTATTGAACCATCTTTATCTGCCTACCCTGTTCACTTCAGTAAACCTTTGGAGAGTGCCTTTCATATGCTAGGTAAAATGTAAGGCTTCTTTTGAGTGCAAAGCTGAATAAGATGGTCCCTCAAGCAAATCAACCAGTCTTAGACAGAAAATACACTTACTACGAGTTACACAATACAATATCTGTGACTTAGGGGTGGGATATACCCAAGTCTGTGGATTCACAGGTAACAGAAAGAGTCATTCATTTTTTCTTTAATTTTTGTTTTTAGTTAAAGGATAATTACTTTACAATATTGTTATGGTTTCTGCCTTTTATCATCATGAATCGGCTGCAGGTATACCTATGTCCTTTCCCTCTTGAACTTCCCTTCCCATCCCACCCCACTAGGTTGGCACAAAACACCAGCTTTGGGCTCCCTGCACCACACGGAAAATCCCCACTGGCTGTCTATTTTACATGTGGTAATATATATTTTTCAGTGCTACTCTCTTAACTCATCCCACCCTCTCCTTCCCTGACTGTGTCCAAAAGTCTGTTCCTTATGTCTGCATCGCCTTTGCTGCCCTGCAAGTAGAATCATCAGTACCATCTTTCTAGATTCCATATATATGCACTAATATATGATATTTGTCTTTCTCTTTCTTACCTCACTCTGCATAATAGGCTCTAGGCTTAATTGCCTTCTTAGAACTGAGAACCTTTCATCTTAGTAGCAATGGATTAACTTTCGTGGAAGAGCTGGACTTCCAAGTCTTTCCTAATGTAGTGTAATAAATAGCACTGGATCCCAGAAACTGAGGTTCAAATCCTGGCCCTGCCACTATTTGAGCTGTGTTATCTGGAATGTATAACTTAATACATTGTTGCCAGAGACACATTAATACATTTTCTGTTACCCAAACGTTAATGACGGGAGTGTTTCAATATTCACTTACATAACGAATCATTGGCCACAGGCATTAGTTTCTGCAAAAATCCCCTGGTCAATAATGTGTTAACCTCACTGAATCTCAATTTTCTTGTCTGCAGAATGGGGATAATTATAGGATCTGCCTCATCAAAATGTCGAAAGAAATAATGAGCTGTCCACGTAAGGCACGTAGCACTGTTCCTTGTAAAGATAACACCCAGTAGATCATTTAGACACCATCATTTCAAAAAGGAACTTAAAATTTCATCTTAAAAACAGCCCTTCTTAGTGTGCTGACATACAATCAAATCAATTATATCTTATATCCATGTAAACTGAAACATACACAATTGATAATATTTGATGAATTTTGACTTATAAAAATGGCAACCTCATAATAGCTTTTCAAAACACCTTCTGCAATATTTCATTTGTTCTCTGCAACAATTTTGTGAGTGTGTTAGTGCTATATGTTAAGTTGCTTCAGTCATATCCGACTGTTTGTGACCCCATGGACTATAGCCTGGAAGGCTGCACTGTCCATGGGATTCTCCATGCAAGAATACTGGAGTGGGTTACCATTTCCTCTTCCAAGGGATCTTTCTGACCCAGGGATTGAACCCATGTTTCTTATGTCTCCTGCATTGGCAGGCAGGTTCTTTACCACCATGATTTGGAGGAAATCCTCCCAGATTCCAAAAGCATCTCCTCCCCCAATTCACATGGATGCTGAGACATTATCACATTCAACGGCTGCTGCTGTTTGCCAAGGGTAAGCATGTAGCCTCATTGGACTAAACAGTTTCTTTTCTAAAAAAATTTTTTTTTCCTTTTCTGACTAGAGTCTTAGAGAACTTTGCTAGCCTTTCTCCAATAACTGAAGTTGCCTGGTATTAAACTCTGAAGCAGCTGGTGGCTACGTTTTCTAATTAGCATTTATTTTTCTAATTAGCATTTTTGAGCTAATCCTTCATTTATCTAATTAGCACTTATTGAGCACCTTCTATGCTCCAGGCACTGTGTTAGGGACAAGGAATTAACAAATGGATAAGATCCTTTCCATCAGTGAACTTTATTGTACTTAAAGAGATTGAAACTAAGCAACAAAATGAATCAGTTATGGTAAAGTGTTATCAATGCTTTGCTGGAACTACAGGGAAAGAACTAGGTTACACAGAGAGAGAAGGATACAGTCAACACACTGATAGATGGAGAAAATGGTGGAGGGGGCAGTAGTGGGATCTGAGTCCCTGGTTCCAGCAGCATCTGAGGCTCTGCTCTCTTGCTGTCCTCCTAATACCTCAGTTATTCAGCTTTCCTTGGATTTCATATTATAGTTGAATTCAGTTAGGTTTCTGTCAGCTGTAATCAGAAGCACCCATTGTAATATAGCAATCTAGAAGGGGGTGTGTGAAAATGAAACAAGGAAGGGAATGTTTGAAAAAGTGGATCAGAAACCTAAGCCACTCAAATCCTTTTCAGATATGTAGCTTAAGTACAGATCATAAATAACTAATGTAATCTGGGATACTGTGTGAGATTTAAGAAATAATTCATCAGCTTTCATCAAGTCATTGCTGTCATCACCATCTTTGACAGCTTTTTATGTTTAACAATATGAAAAGATCAATAGGATCAGAGTATCTGGAAGTTGAAAAGAACTTTAAAGATCATGAAATCGGAACTCACTTTACAGATGTGGAGATTGAAGCCCAGAGTGATACATGACAAGTTCAAAGTCATGTAATGTGAAAACAGCCAGGTTACAGTTGAACACAGGACGCCTGACTCTCAGTCCATGTTTAGGCTACCATGGATTCATTCATTCACTCATTCAAGAAACATTTTGAGTGTCTATTATGTGTCGGGCCCTATTCTAGGTGCTGGGGTCACAGCGGTTTCTGTTCTCATTGTTTCATTCTAATTCAGGGAAGACATACAATAAAATATATATATCAATAGAAAATCTTGTGGTCCATGTTAGAAAGAACTTAAAACAATATGAGAAAGTATGTATATGGGAGAGGAGTCATGTTATTCTAAACTGAATGGTCAGAGAAGTCTTCTCTGAAGACATGCTGTTTAAATCAGGATTTGAGTGGCTGGAGGAATCATGTGAAGATTAGAAGGAAGAATATTCCAAGGAGAGGTGATTGATGGTGCAGAAGTCCTGAAACTGGAATGAGTTTACTTATTCAAAGAACAGAAAGAGGGTTAGTGTGGTTGAGGCACAATGAGAAAAGGGAATTAGGGATTGAGATGAACTGAAGTAGGAGAGGTCAGCAGGGGCTAGACTGTAGACTTTAAGGCCAAGGTAAAGAAAGGATAAGGTTCTGACCCTAAGTGTAACAGGAAGCCATTTGGACAGTTTTAAAGAAAGAAGCAACATGACCTAACTTCTCTTTTGAAATGTGATTCTAACCACTTGTTGGTCAGTGAAGAGTAGAAATAGAGAGCCAGTAAGGCAGGTAAGAATGCTGGGAATCTCGACGAGGGTGGAGTCACAGAGGTGGAGAGAATATGATGCTTTTCAGGTATGCCGGGGGTGTAGAGTTGGTAGGGCTTGACAGTGGCTTGGTATGGCGGAGATGATGGATCCAGTCTGGATCAGTAGCCAAGTGCTGAGTTTTGGCCTTAAGAAACTGAACAGATGGTATTGCCATTCACTGTGGGTCAATGGGGAAGGTGAAAGATTGAGAAAAAAAAAAAAAATCAAGAGCTCTGTTTTACATATCATTCTGTACTCTTCCCTGATGGCTCAGACTGTAAAGAGCCTGCCTGCAATGTGGGAGACCTGGGTTTGATCCCTGGGTCGGGAAGATCCCCTGGAGAAGGGAATGGCAACCCATTCCAGCATTCTTACCTGGAGAATCCCATGGTCAGAGGAGCCTGACTACAGGCTGACAGGCTACAGAACATGGAGTCACAAAGAGTAAGACACAACTGAGTGACTGACACACTCTGTACTCTTGTGCCACAAGAGGTCTATATCGAAGGTCAAGAACTGACAAAGTAAGCCTGAAAAAGAATCAGAAGAAAACTTTCAAGGGCAAAGACCACTGCTCAGTTGCTACACACCTGGTCATTTGGTTCCCTTATTCCTCGTTGATTAATCCACATGGAGCAGCCTAATAAGTAATAATTATCATGATGGCAAGCTGCAGAGAGGTAGCCAGACACCGTCAAAGGTTCATCTCAGCATGAAAAGTCACCAGGTCAGGCCCTACCAGGAGATACAGAGCTGGACTGGGAGGGGCATTCCAGGCAGAGGGGAAGTATGTGCTCCGCAAGTTAGGAGATGTGGAGCATCACAGAGAGCTGAGAACAGAGAGCCCAGGCCCTCAGAGGGCATTTCAGTTTGTAGGTGAGAAGTAGGTGTAAGTGAATATCACCATATGAACAAGCTAAGGAGGACAAACAGACACTCACTTATTCATTCATTCAAACAAATCCTTCTGAAGCCCAATTTTCATGTAAAACTCTTGCAGGTACAAGGACATAACAATCAACAGAAGAAAGACCCTGCCTGCGAGAAGTTTACAAAAATGTAACCATGTGTCAGGAGCAGGTTAAGTGCTGCAGAGAAAAATGAAACAGTGTGTATTTTGTCTGAGTGTTTTGTTCTCTGCCAGAGAAAACAGGTGAGAAATCCAGTCCTCACTTGACTCATCCAGCTTTGCCCAGTGGCTGGCTGCTTCTGCACCAAGGAAGCCTTCTTGCTCTTCTTGGCACCAATCACTGGGGCTGAATGTAGGAGGGCAGGGGAGGGGAGAGTGAGGTCAGCGAGGTTGTGTAGAGCCTTGTAAGCCACGTCAGAACCTTGGGTTTTACTGAGTGTGAGAAAGGCACAGAGAGAGCGGTCCTGTGTCTGTTCCCAAGCAGCACTTCTTCACTGACCTGTCCCTGCCCCTGCCCTGCAGGTAGATAAAGAAATCAGAAACTCTTTCTCTCTAGTGACATCCACCAAATCTCCAGTTCTTTTTTGGTCCTTTTGCAGAAACCCCACCAGGAATTTTGGGGTATGTTGGAGAGAGGAATGAACCTACTATTTCATTCAAACCTAATAACAACCAATATAACCCACTCTATCCCTAAGGTTGTCATCTTGGTGGGAAGGCTCCTGGCCAAGGAACTTGGTCTTGGGTCTGCCCCTGTCTATCTGTGTCCCCTTGGTCAAATCAACTCCTCTGTGGGTCAAGGGAGATGAGTGCCTGTATAAAGGCTCAGACTTCATTCTCTGTAAACTTACTTCCTACTGTAGGATTTCTTGAACCCCCCCATCATTCTTTTCCTTCTCAACATGTTCCTACTCTCAGGCTTTGAAATGTGTCCACTGTTGAAAACAAGGACTAGGAGGTTCAGGGTGGAGAAGGGAGTCAGGGCTGGGCAAGTGAAGGGCTCCACGGGCTGGCCCAACACTACGGAGGCTGGGCAGCCAGAGTGCAGGGTCCCTCTCAGTGACTCGGGGGAAGTACTAGCTCGCCATGCAGTGGGGACTCTGACAGTCTAAACCCAAACCAGATGTGCAGCAGAGAGAGCAGGGCCTATTACAGAATGTTGTGAAACGGCCCAGGGGAGGTAAATAAGCAAAAACAGGCCAGTTGCCTAGCAGCACATACAACAAAACAAGCCAAGCTCCACTGGCATTGGCTCTCTGCAGTGGGGAGAAAGGACAGGGAGGACTCGAGCCTGATGAGGACCCAGGGGCCCTGCTCCCCAACGGCTTTGCCCACACCCGACAGGCGGCTCCTGCTCTCAGGGGTAGCAGGGTCTGCCCTTGGCCTCTGGGGCTTTGCACCCAGTCAGCCCCACAGGGCTGGGGACCTGGGATGAGGAAGAGACTGCACCCACTGCTGAGAGCTCTGCTCTAGTCCATCTACCAGGCTGGGGAAGAGATGGGCTAAGGCTATGAAGATCTGTTAAAGGTACACTGTGTGCCCACCTGTGCTCTCCACAGGACTCTGCCATTCATTCCTTCAGACGCCACATATTTCTTGACTGCCTGGTTTGCCCCAGGCACTGCGACTGACCCCAGGGAGAGACAGAAAGGAAAGGAGAGGCACACTCTGTTCTCCATCTATGGGAGGAGATCTGACCCTGAATAAGGAATCACAAAAGCAAATGCACGATTATAAATGGTGATAAGGACTGAAGGAGAAGGAAGGGCAGCGGGAGGTCATGAAAGAGGGGGCTGGGTTCGGACAGAGCATTCGGGGAAGGCCTCTCTTGGGAGGACAAGTTGAGACTTAAAGGATAAGTAGGTATTGTGTGCTGTGTGCCTAGTTGCTCAGTCGTGTCCAACTCAGGAATCGAACTGGGTCTCCTGTACTGCAGGTGGATTCTTTACCAGCTGAGCTACCAGGGAAGTCCAGGTGAAAAGAGGGGAAGGGGAGTCCCTGGGGGATTGAACAGCAGGTGAGAGGTCCCCGGCAGGAAGGAGTCTCTGCTTAGGTGATGGCAGAGGAGAGAGAGGGTCTGCAGAGGAGTCTGGGAAGGCGGGGGAGTGGAGAGGTAGGCAGGGGCCAGATCGCAGAGGCCCTTACATGATAAGGATGGGGGTTTTATTCTAAGTGCAATGAGAAATACTTGGCATTTATTTGTTGATAATATTGGGGGAGAAGCTCTAATGACCAGATTTATGTTTTTATAAGATTATTCCTGGGAACAACATGGCAGTTCTGAAAGGGAACAAGAGAGTGACTAGCAGAGAAATTCAAGATACATTTTTCTATTGACTTTAACATTGCAGGTTGTGCTGTGCTGTGCTTAGTCGCTCAGTTGTATCCAACTCTTTGCCATCCCATGGACTACACAGTCCATGGAATTCTCCAGGCCAGAATATTGGAGTGGGTAGCCTTTCCCTTCTCCAGGGGATCTTCCGGACCCAGGGATCGAACCCAGTTCTCCCATATTGCAGGCAGATTCTTTACCAGCTGAGCCACAAGAGAAGCCCAACATTACAGTTTAGGTATTATTATTTCATTTATAAATGCTGTGCAATTTGCCGAGGCTTCCCAGGTGGCGCTAGTGGAAAAGAACCCACCTGCCAATGCAGGAAACGTAAGAGATGCGGGTTCAATCCCTGGGTCCGGAAGATCCGTTGAAGGAGGGCACGGCAACAATCTCCAGTATTCTTGCCTGGAGAATCCCATGGACAGAGGAGCCTGGTGGGCTATGGTCTATAGGGGCTCAAACAGTCGGATGTGACGAGTGACATAGCACACAATCTGCCCAGGTCACACAACTCCCTCGGAGGGGCAGTTCATAAAGAACAGGCCTGAAATTGGAGCCCAGATCATCTAGGCTCCCATGCCCTTGCTCGGTTCATAGTCCTGCACCGACAAGGATGGTTTTCTTCCACGACCTACTAAGGATGCAGAGCTGAAGATGGTTGGCTCAGGAAAAGTGGCAAGGGTAGAGTCACAATAATATGGGAGGAGATTGTGTCTGGTATGTGTGTGAGAGAGAAAGAGACAGAGAGAGAGAAGACTAAGAGGAGGAGAAGGAAGAAGAAAGGGCAGCATGCAGAATGCTTGCACAACTTCTCAAAGTATTTCTGCCTCCATGTGGCCACTTTACAAGGCATTTCTGGTTGTTATCATAATTAGCCCTTTCCAGGCCAGTGCTTGCTTACCCCCAGCAATGATGGAGACATATACCCCTCCTCCTGTGGGACAGTTAAGGTAGCTTCTGCAGCTCAGCAACAAGCAGGTCTGCAAGTCAGGAGTCGGCATTTAATGCACAGTTTCAGGCCTGCATCCCACCTTGGTCCCATCGTGATTTGGGGCTAGTTTATGAACTTTTCCATTTTCAGTTTGCTAATCTGCAAGTCACACCCGTGTCATAGGGTTACCATGTTCAAGGAGATATTGACACTTAATGCCTACCATTAAAGCTGCACTCAACAGAGTGTCCATTTTTATCCCAGCAGCTGAAGACCCTTGTCAAAATTAAGCAAGGAGGTCTGTACTCCACAGGTACAGTGGACGTCTCCCACTCCTGCCATATTCTGCATATTACTGTCTGAGCCACCAGAGAAGTACCTCAAAAGTACAAAGGAGCCGTTTAAGTGAGAAAGAGATTCTACATATTAAGGGATGATGAACTCTCTCTGCATGGAAGAAGGATGAAGCAGAACAGGAGACCAGAGAACCCATCTGTGGGGCTACTGGTCTGGATGTTTGGAGACCTGAGCTCTTCTTCTGGCTCTACTGCTGACTTGCTGTGTGACTTTGGGTGAGATCCTGCCCTCTCTGAGCTTCAGGTACTCTCCCCTACAAAAGAAGGAGGTTGTACAGATGGAATTCTAACCCGGGGCACAGGAAGAAGACTCTGCTATTTATTTGGGGCTGCTCTAGTGGTGGGAGAGAATGGAGAAGCAAGACGCAGAAGATAGTCTCAGAGGAAATGCTTTTAATTAATTGGGGATTTTCCCCCATGAAAGCTCTTTAATATTTCCAAAGAATCTCAAGTCTGGGCAAATCTCTCCTATTCAATAGGGTTGCCTGTAGCCCCACAGATGGGTTCTCTGGTCTCCTGTTCTGCTTCATCCTTCTTCCATGCAGAGAGAGTTCATCATCTCTTAATATGTAGAATCTCTTTCCCACTTAAACAGCTCCTTTGTGCTTTTGAGGTACTTCTCTGGTGGCTCAGACAGTAAAGCGTCTGCATATCATGCAGGAGACCCAAGTTCAGTCCCTGGGTTGGGAAGATCTCCTGGAGAAGGAAATGGCACCCCACTCCAGTATTCTTGCCTGGAAAATCCCATGGACGGAGGAGCCTGGTAGGCTACAGCCCATGGGGTCGCAAAGAGTCAGACACAACTGAGTGAATTCACTTTCACTTTCATTTTTGTGCTTTCAGTGTTGGAGAAAGAAATAACAAATAAGCAAAAGTGGAGTGCCGGGTTGGAGCTGGAGACAGCATCATAACCCTCATTTAGTTTAATGAATATACACATGGGTAGAGATGCATGTATATGTAGATTAGAATAGATAGATACTGCCCACTGAAAGGGCCCAGAAGCAATGACATTCCAAGAGCAACAAGCACAACTTAAATGCCCAGGGCTTGGTTTTTATATACCATTCTCCAATAAAAGAAATTGGGATTCCTTGAAGACATACACGGTAAGCCTGGAGTATCATGCAGTGGCAAAAAAGTGTTCTAAACTACGCCAAAAATGGATGGAGAATGTCAAAAGGGCACAGGAATCAAACTGAAAAGAACTCTCAGTGCCCAAGGCTAGAATGATTTGAGGCACAACAACAACAAAATAGCAATTATAAACACAAAAAATAGCAATTATAAACACAAAAAATAAACTGTGTTGTATTGAACACAATAAAATAAATACCCATGAGTCCATACTGTGATAAATGATTGACTGAATAAATAAACAAGTTGGGGTGGGTCAGTTTTCTTTACAGACCATTTCCAATAAAAAGTATAAAAGAAATGAGAGAAGCAGAAAATCACCATGAGAACAGCACAGTAATAATTGCCTAGGGCAAGATTCATTGATGAAGGCTAAAATTAATGGGTGAACCCTTAAGGAAAAAAAGATATTTTGCATAGGTTCAAACCACCTTCCCCTAATTATGTATTAATTACCATGTTGGTTTTAACATTTGTCCTAAACTCCTTGATACTCCTCTGTCCAGAGGCGAAACATAATTCCCTGCTCTTGAGTGTAGGTTAGACTTAGTGACTAATTCATTTCCAATGACTAGAGTATTGAGATAAAAAAACAGCAACTTGCAATAGAGAAACTTGCCAGACACCACCTTATCTAAGTGTTCCAGGTTAGCATTACCGAGGATAAGTCATGTTGACACAATGTGCCCACTGATAGCGTGTGATGAGATGGCACATCGTTTATCTGTATCCTTTTCTCAAATCCATAACCTCAGTCTAATCTTGAAAGAAACATCAGACAAACACAAATTGAAAAACATTCTGCAAAATACTCGATCAGTATCAAGATCAAAGTTAAGAAAGGCAAAGAAATAAAGAGGAACCATCACAGATTGGAGGAGACTAAGGAGTCTGCCTCATAGATTGAATCCTGGAGCAGGAAGAAGGACATAGGCTGGAAAACTGTAGAAATCCGAGTCACATCTATAGTCCAGTTAATCGTAATGGACCAGTGTTAATTTCTTAGGGCTGACAGATGTATTTTGGTTATGTAACATCAGGGGGAGCTAGGTGAAGGTTATGTGGGAATCTGTATCATGTTTGCAAGTCTTCTATAAACCTAAAATTGATCCATAACAAAAAGTAAAAACAAAAACAAAGATATCCACCCCCCAACAAAAACCCTTTAGAGTGTAAAATCTTCTAGGGAAAAGGTTATAATGTATGCTTTCTCTCTATCTTCTCAGAGTTTCTGGCAGTGTGAAATATTCTCAAGGAATTCTTATGGAGAAAAGCTCTTTGGGAGCACAGTGTGTGGGTGTTAGTCGCTCAGTTGTGTCCGACTCTTTGTGACCCCATAGCCTGTAGCCCACCAGACTCCTCTGTCCGTGGCATTCTCCAGGCCAGAATACTGGAGTGGGTTGCCATTTCCTTCTCCAGGGGATCTTCCTGACCTAGGGATTGAACTCAGGTCTCCTGCATTGCAGGCAGATTCTTTACCATCTGAGCTACAGGGAAGCCCGTAGTGTGTTCTAACCCCATGTGTATCCTCAGTGTTAACTAGTGGTGGCCATCAGAGATGAATGTGGCTCTGGGATCCTGGAGAATGGCAGGGCAGGTGAGCAATTTAGGCTTTGCAGGGATTGACCATATATACCTTAGGAAGCTCACTTCGTCTCTGAGTCATATTCTCCATCTAGGAAATGGGGACAACAATACTGTTTGCCTTATTGGGTTATGAGGATTAAATGAGACAATGTATTGTGGGGAAGAGCTTTATAAATTGCAAAGCCCTATGTCAATATTCATCATTATGTTGACACACAGATGCTGATCAATCAGAAGTTCCACCTGAAAGGATCGGTGTTTCCCCAGCTCTCCACCTCTGACACACCACCTATGCACAGAGTCAGGGGTGCAGCCTTCCTTCCAGTGCTCACCTAATTCAGCCACTTGTCCATACACATCCTGGATAAGTTAAGCACATGAAAAAGTTCAGCCCTCTTTTCCTAATATGGCAAGTTCCATCTTTATTCTCTGCTTGCCTCTGTTCATGTGCTGGCAAAGAGAAATGAGAAAATCCTAATTTTTCCACAGCATCTAAGGCTTCTTTTCCTTAATACTATAAAACTCTATAAAGTTGCAATATGATTAGATGATAATAACAATGTCAGCCATTCATTGTGGGGTTCTCAGGGTAATATGTGAATTAGTTCAATATTCCTAAGATTTTCACCATTTCCCCCTGTTCTCCTATTTTCTTCCAGATATAAGTATTATCTTCAATCTGCTTTAATATAATTCCCTGTAGATTCAGTGAGCTCTGTAAGTCTGTGTTAGTTTATTTTATTCTATACCCTGGGATGTCCTGCTGCCCTAAGCAGGATAACATACTCCAGGCAGCTATTTAATCAAGGGATCACACTTCAGAGACAGCATTTCAGTTATATTTCACTCCATTTAATGTCAAAAGTTTTGTTAATGAGCACAATGGATGTTAGAAGTAGGTTTCAATGAATTATTTTAAAGATATGTGGGTTGGCTAAAATATTGTGGAGAGCACGGTCACTTCTATATGAATAGTACACAGGAATCTAGTGGGCTTTTTACTCTCCACTCTTTGGAAATGTGGATGAGGCTTCATTCTACAATACTCTGAGTTCAGCTACTGATGTAGAGGGGCTTCCCAGGTGGTGAATGGGGTAAAGAATCCACACAAGAGATGTGGGTACTATCCCGTTGGGAAGATCCCCTGGAGTAGGAAATGGCAACCCACTCCAGTATTCCTGCCTGGAAAATTCGAAGGACAGGCTACAGTCCATGAGGTTGCAAAGAGTCAGACACAACGGAGAGTCTGATCGTGAGCATGAAACTGGGCTTCTCAGAGCACTGACTGCATGAGCCTAAAAGCCCTCACCCCTGGGCTCTGAAATCCTTTACTTGTATTAGCACCAGAGCCATGTTCCCAGGAGCTGCCCTCAGCCCATGACTGCCTGCACCAGGGTGCTGAGATAGATACACACTAGGATAGGCTGGTTGTGAGCAGAAGACAGAGGACTCCTCTGATGAGCAGCACTGGCTCAGGACTCCCAACAACTCTGCCAAACATCCCTTGGGACTGCTCTGAAGTCTAAGACACTTCCACCCAACTTTCCTTCCTTCCTTTTTCTCTTCTTCATTCAGAGTCATACCAGCCTTCCCAGGATCCCCCAGCTCCTTCTTCATTTTCTCTCACGTGTTAAATTTCCCTAATAAATTCCTCACACATATAGATTTGTGTCAGCTTCTCAGAGGACCCAGAACAGTGTACACGGCACTGAGAGTGGTCCAAAGAAACAGACAGTAAAATGGGGAGTTGAAATGAGCCCGTCTCCCACACAGCCAAGGAGGGGACACAGTCGTGGCTGACAGGTGAGGCACAGGTGGTCCCTGCACTCAGGTGGTGGCCTCACGGAGAGGATTTCACCAGTGGTGACCTGGGAAAATGTCCTGGTGATGGGAAATGCTGTGGCAGGTTCAATGACATAAACATGTGAAAAATAGGTATAGTGCCTAAAAGACCAGGAAGTTGGCTGGTTACTCCTAAGTTGTATTAACACCCCAAAGAAAGATACTGAGAGACGGCATTTAATAAGCAGCTAGTGTCCAAGTAGCAGGGTCATCAGCTTGTAGAGAGGCCTGTATCCCCTGTGACCGAAGGGCAACCCCAGCTGAAGGACATGCTGAAGCCCTACCTGTGACACCTGCAGAGCTCCAGACATGTTTGAATGCCTAGTCAAGGAAGGGCTGTGATGTCAAGGACAGTGTCCTGGTGTGAAAACCTGGGACCCTGAAGTATGGGACAGGGACATCTGGATGGGTCCCCCTGAATGTGTTGACTCTGCTCACTTCTAAGCCAGTACCTATGGTTAGATCTGCACATAACCCAGCTGGAGGTGTGCTGGCTTTAGTAAGGGAGGAAGGAGACCACACACTTAAAGAGTTGCAGGAATGAGCTGTTCAACACCAATAGGAGCCAAGAGACTACTGCTGGGATTAGATTTTGAGGATGCTTGATGAAGAAAGGAATAAACCAAGAATTCATTGACTCAGGGGAACATTTAGGGGACATGGGTCTTAACATTCCAGGAAGGACCTCAGGATGGGGCAAACTCACCATAGGGATGCCTGTTGCTGCTGCTGCTGCTGCTGCTGCTGTTGCTGCTGCTGCTAAGTCGCTTCAGTCGTGTCCAACTCTGTGCGACCCCAGAGACGGCAGCCCACCAGGCTCCCCCATCCCTGGGATTCTCCAGGCAAGAACACTGGAATGGGCTGCCATTTCCTTTTCCAATGCATGGAAGTGAAAAGTGAAAGTGAAGTTGCTCAGTCGTGTCCGACTCTTTGCGACCCCATGGACTGCAGCCCACCAGGCTCCTCCATCCATGGGATTTGCAGGCAAGAGTACTGGAGTGAGGTGCCATTGCCTTCTCCAGGGATGGCTGTTACAAGCCTGGAAAAACAGATGGGAAGCTGTAAGGGAAATGAAACTGCCTGAAGTGTCCCAGCAAATGGAAGAGGAAGTAGAGAAGCAGAGAGAGGGAACACACTATAATATAATATATAAGGCCATAATCTCCACCTGAAGACACTCTGTTCCCCAAGGCCACCAGGAACACATTGGTGAGAGGAGCACAGGATTCCTAAGTTCAGAGGTGACCTCCTCTGCAGGCTGTGGATGATGGCCATAGAGATCATCACGGAGATGGGCTCCTTAATCACCCTGGGGGATGGCGCCTCACCCACCCACCCACCCAAATAAAGGAGGTCAGGTGGTGATGCTTAACCACCAGAAACCAGGAGACCACAATTGCTGTAATGACCAGCAAAGTCAGAGGGGCAACCAAGAGAGACTGACCCAGGGGAAGCTGAGATGGTTAATAGCATATGATGTCCACAGGGGCAAAATTAATGGACATTTAACAAGGATGATGCTTAACATCTATTACAAAGAAAAACAAACATGGAGGGCTACCAGTTGAGGGTGATCCCCCTGATAAAAAGCCATGATCTTTGTTCAGTTTCATACCTGAGCCCTTTTTCAGATCCAGAGCTCATTGGTGCAGAGATGGCTGTAATCTTGGAAGAAAAACCCTGGAGGACCATGACAAACACATTCTGTGATGCTCTCCTTAGCCCCTTCTTAAATGGACCTATGCCCATGCATATGGGTGACTATTCTGGGGAAAATGGGAATATCAGGATTTGTAGGATTACTGATTACAGGGTCTGAGTGACATCAATATCCAGAGGTCCAAAGCACCATCACAGCCCCCTGTTATAGTGGGGGCTATATGGCCCCACCCATAGGTGAGGCCTCTCATACTGGCCATGTGACCAGCGTAGCCATACTCAAAAGGGCCTGCACACTCTGGGATTGCTGCTTTGACTCTCTTAATTTTATCTTTGATTTTGTTTCGTAAGCAATGTCTAATGACACAGGGGAAACCAGCATGACCCTCACCCACCACTGCCTTCCCAGGACAAGTTCTCCATTACCTGCTGCTTGTCCTCCAGGGCCCACCCAGACTCCTTCTCCATGTCCTGCAGTCACTGCTCTCCTCCAACCTGGGAGAGACCTGGACATGGGCAGAGGAAAGGTCAGCTCACAGCATCACAGAGGATCTCAGAGAAGGGCATGGAAGCAGCCATCACTGCCTTGGGCTGGCAATACCACAGTATACCTGGTGGGTGACAGGCCAAAGGTGTGTCTTGCTCACCCCTGATCTTGGTACCAAGCATATTGCATGTCCTGGGGCAGAGGTTTAAAGATCCTTGGAGGTGGCCTGTGTGCCATGAGCTGGGATGGTGGGTCTTGGGATGTGAAGACACCCAGCTCAACATCCTCATGTGCTGTGCTGGGCTTAGTCATGTCTGACTCTTTGCAACCCCATGGACTATATCTCCCCAGGCTCCTCTGTTCATGGGATTCTCCAGGAAAGAATACTGGAATGGGTTGCCATGCCCTCCTCAAGGGGATCTTCCCAACTCAAGGATTGAACCTGCATTGCAGGTGGATTCTTTACCAGCTGAGCTACCAGGGAAGCCCCAACCTTCTCTTACTCTTCGTTATCAGACATGGTGCATCAGTCCAGTGGCTGGTGAGAGGAACCCTTGGAGACATCAGGCCAGTGTGCCCTACTTTGAAGGCTGGCTTGTACTCACACTGCAAGTATCTCCATACCCACAAAGCTTGTATTGTCTGGTTCTGTGTCTGCAGGGATCCTTTTTTCTCATTCTAACCTTCATGAGTCTGGCTTATATTTGTCTCTTGTAGCCATCTTGAAGCACCCTTAGGGACAAGCTATGAAATACAAATAAGTTGTTTTGGTGATTCTGTCTACAAGTTCACTCTGATATTTACATTGAAAGCTGGCACGATGGATGATAAAATTAATGCTAATCATTTCAAATTTTTATTTATACCTTAAATAGCAAATAAAAACACCATAACAAATTGAGACAACATACAGAAGAAAGGAAGATCTTTATGTGTATCATGAATGACACTTTTTTTTTTTGCTTTTTGAACAAGGGGCCCTGCATTTTCATTTTTACTGGGCTCTGCATATTATGTAGCCAGCCATGTCTATAGGAGACAGGTAATAAATGAAATTCTGTCTAACATCTGACTCATAGTAAGCCCAGCGGGCCCCTGGATTGACCCAGTGGTCATTTTCTCAGTTCATGAGTATATAATTGTGTGTGCTCAGTTGCTCAGTTGTTTCCAACTTTTTGTGATCCTTTGGACAGTAGCCCACCAGGCTCTGTGGAATTTTCCAGGCAAGAATACTGGAGCAGGTTGTCATTTCCACCCCCAGGGGATCTTTGCAACCTAGGGGTTGAACCTGAGTCTCTTGTGACTCTTGCATTGGCAGGCAGATTCTTTACCACTGCACTGCCTGGGAAGCCTGAGTATACAATTGGAATTTATATGTTCAGCAATTGGAATAATCCCACATCAGATCCCTGGATTGTGATCAAGGGCTACCATGGCAGGAAGACAAAAGGAATTACTCTGAAACTGCTCCCCACCTCAGCCAAGATAGTAAACCAAAAGCAATCACATCCTGGGGGAGTGGAGAATTAGTCTCCCCATTAAACCTTTAAAAATTGCAGAAGTGGTGGTCCTGTGTAATTCACCAGTCTAGACCCTGCAGAACAGACCCCGCAGAAAGCTGATCGATCCTGAAGAGTACTGCAGACTCCGTAAGTAGCAGCCCTGAGTGCAGTAGCTATGCCAGACATGGCCTTCAGGCCAGAACTGACTGATAAGACCTCAGGGATACGGTATACCACTATCGATTTGGTGAATGCATTTTTTTCCTTTCAACTTAAAAAGAGAATCAGAAATGATCTGTATTCTCATGGGACAGATAATAGTATTCATTTTTCTCAGGAGTATGTGAATTTCTCCTGTGCTTAGTCAGTTAGTCGTGTCCAACTCTACAGTCCAACCCCATGGACTATAGCCCACTAGGCTCCTCTGTCCATGGGATTCTCCAGGCAAGGATACTGGAGTGGGTTGCCATTTCTTTCTCCAGGGGATCTTCCTGACCCAGGGACCAGAGCTGCATCTCTGGCGTCTCCTGCATTGGCAGGTAGATTCTTTACCACTAGCACCCACCACCTGGGAATTCTCCTGGCCTCCATTGTAATGTAACCTGAGAGATGGGACACTGATCCATTACAGCAATCGTATCATGTTGATTGGATATGATGGACAAGCAGCGGCCAGTAGGCTAGAGACCTTGGTAAGACACATGTGCGTCAAAGGGGGAGCAAATCAACCCTACAAAGATTCAGGGATCTGTTCCTTACAGTGAAGTTGATAGACATCAACTTTGGATAGCCCCTCCAAAGTGAAAGACGAAGTGTTGCATTTTGTGTCTAATACTACAACTGCTCAGAAATGGTGGTGATGTCTAATTGACCCTTCATGTAGGCATCCTTCCCTCCAGACCTGAGGTCAAGGGCTGCAGCCTCTGATGCTGGTGAGTTGCTCATGGTCTCGGACAGAACTTCCCCATCAATAAGATATCTACTGGATTGAGCAAAAAGTTTGTTCAGCTAGTTGAATATGTTCTTCCATAAAGTTCTTCATGAAAATGAAAAGTGAAATGAAAAAAACTTGAAACTGAAAGAAAGTTTTTGGACAGTATTTTGGTGATAGCAGGACCTGGGGTTTTCATTCATAAGCGGCAGCATCTAGGTTCTGACCCTCATCTTATTTAACCCAGGATTCTGACCTGCATGTACCACAGTGTGGGAGAGATGCTGGGAAACCCTGTTCTAGTCGTCTGCTGAGGAAAAAGGAAAAATCTTTCTTTTTGGAGACAAAGTCATGCTCCTATCCCAATATGAAAAGAACTCTCTGATATTAGACAGCTAAAAAAATGCCCACTCTTTTACTAAAGTGAAAGTGTTAGTTGCTCAGTCATGTCCAACTCTTTGTGACCCTATGGACTTGGAGCCCACCAGGCTCCTCTGTCCATGGGATTCTTCAGATGAGAATACTTGAGTGGGTTGCCATGCCCTTCTCCAGGGGATCTTCCTCACCCAGGGATTGAACCTGGGTCTCCTGTATTGCAACTCGGTTCTTTATCGTCTACTTTTATTTTTTTAAACACCTACTATGTGCTCACTGTTTGGTCTAAGTAAGCCAGGTCCCTCTGATTAATACATACTGGGGATGGTTAAACCATGTCCTGAATAATTTGGACTATCATGGGCATGATGTTTCTTGTTTGTGTCATTTCTGGTCATTTTCACTTTGCAGCTCATTTTTTCCAACCAAATTTAGGCTGATGGCTTATTTGTATAATTCCCTGTGCAGAGACATGGTCTTTTTTCAGAATCCCAGAACCTGCATGGTGCTTCTCCCTGGAAAATGCTTCAAGATTCCCAGTGAAGATTTTCCTAGCCTGTTATCTCCAACATTATATCATCTGACAGAACATACGGGCCAAGGTGATTGTACCACAGCTCAGATCTCCTGAGAGCTTCTTAGGATACAGTTGGGAGACAAAAGCACACCAGCTATGTTAACAGAGAGAACTTCATGTAAAGAACTGTTAACTAGGTGGTAAGAAAAACTAAGACAGAAAGAAAAGCGTAACAGGAGGTAAAGACTGCAGAAAGCAACTACTACCTCCAGCACTGGGGAAATGAAGGAAGAAGTTGGAAATATCAAAATGTAGAAACTTGAATGTGGGGCTGAATGAGGACTGAAACACAAAGTGGGTGTTGCTCTGCTGGGACTGAGGTCTTGAGCTTGGAGGAGTTCTGTGTTGCTGCAACCCAGACCTATGGGTGCCAGCAGCTAGTGCTGATGTTCCTGGGCGGATGCAGTGAGGCTAATTCTCCAAGAATTGGAAAATTCCTACCTGGCTTCAGCTGGAAGGAATTGCTGCTGCTCTGCCCAGAGATGGGGAGGAGAAGGGGAAAGGTAAGTGTTAACACTGTCAGGAACAGGAAGAAAACAGGAAGAAGCAAGTCTCTCCTTCCTCTGCCAGGCTTACAGTTAGAGTTAGGTTGGGGTTAGGGTTAGGGTTAGGATTCTCTCTAGGATCCCCTATACAATACTTTGCTGATAAAGGTCGGTATAGTCAAAGCTATGGTTTTTTCAGTAGTCATATATGGATGTGAGAGCTGAACCTTAAGAAAGGTTGAGCACTGAAGAATTGACGCTTTCAAACTGTGGTGCTGGAGAAGACTCTTGAGAGTCCCTTGAACAACAAGGAGATCAAACTAGTCAAGCAATCCTGAATGTTCATTGGAAGGACTGATGCTGAAGCTGAAACTCCAATACTTTGGCCACCTGATACAAAAAGCTGAGTCACTTGAAAAGACCTGACTCATTGGAAAAGACCCTGATGCTGGGGAAGATTGAAAGCAGGGGAAAAATGGGGTCAACAGAGGATGAGATGATTGGATAGCATAACCGATTCACTGGACATAAGTTTGAGCAAGCTCCGGGAGATGGTGAAGGACAGGAAAGCCTAGCGCGCTACAGTCTGCGGGGTCGCAAAGAGTCAGACATGACTGAGTGGTTGAACAACAATTACTAGAATTCCGTATCGGCAGAGCCTAAAAAGTGAGCTGTTGGCAAAGGAGGCATTTGGTTTGGAGAGTGCCAATCCAGTGTCTCAAAACAGAGAACTGAAGTGTGGGGAGGGGGATGAGGGGCTGTAAACCAGAGACAATACCTTCATGACTTAGACACAGAGCCATCCCTAACACTGGTGACAATCATTTGGTATCATAAAGGATGTGCATGTGTGTGTGTGTGTGTGTGTGTGTGTGCATATGCTCAGTCATGTCCAGCTCTTTGCAACACCATGGACTGCAGCCTGTCCATGGAATTTTCCAGGCAAGGATACAAGAGTAGGTTGTCATTTCCTATTCGAGGGGATCTTCCCCACCCAGGGATCGAACCTGCATCTCTTGTGTCTCCTGCATTGGCAAGTGGATTCTTTACTACTAGTGCCACCTGTGAAGCCAATCATAAAGAATAAACTTTTAATTTTCTTAAGTGTTCCATTATAATAGCTGATATTTGTGTATCTCACTGTAGTTTTTCATTTGTTTGTTTTTAATTGAGCCTAGTATCTCACTTAATCTTTTGAAAATGATAGGAATCATACTTTCCCTGTGGAAGATAATGGTTCCCAGAAAGCCAAGCACCAAGCTAAAGATATACAACATATAAAGACAGACTTCGGTCCCTTTTATCTCTTGTCCAGCCTCTTACACTACACCATACTGTCTTCTAAAAATTTGGCCACAAAGCAAATGCATTAGTGACCATATTATCTTTATTAGAAAATCCTCAACCAAAAATTAATTCAGGTAAGTGTATTAGTAATTATCATTTTAATTCTCCCTCTTGAGAAACCTGTATGCAGGTCAGGAAGCAACAGTTAGAATTGGACATAGAACAACAGACTGCTTCCAAATAGGAAAAAGACTACATCAAGGCTGTATATTGTCACCCTGCTTATTTAACTTATATGCAGAGTACATCATGAGAAACGCTGGGCTGGAAGAAGCACAAGCTGGAATCAAGATTGCCGGGAGAAATATCAATAACCTCAGATATACAGGTGACACTTATGCCAGAAAGTGAAGAAGAACTAAAGAGCCTCTTGATGAAAGTGAAAGAGGAGAGTGAAAAAGTTGGCTTAAAGCTCAACATTCAGAAAACTAAGATCATGGCATCCAGTCCCACCACTTCATGGCAAATAGATGGGGAAACAGTGGCTGACTTTATTTTGGGGGGCTCCAAAATCATTGCAGATGGTGATTGCAGCCATGAAATTAAAAGACCCTTACTCCTTGGAAGGGAAGTTATGACCAACCTAGACAGCATATTAAAAAGTAGAGACATTACTTTGCCAACAAAGGTCCGTCTAGTCAAGGCTATGGTTTAGCCAGTAGTCATGTATGGATGTGAGAGTTGGGACTATAAAGAAAGCTGAGCACTGAAGAATTGATGCTTTTGAACTGTGGTGTTGGAGAAACTCTTGAGAGTCCCTTGGACTGCAAGGAGATCCAACCAGTCCATCCTAAAGGAAATCAACCGTGAATATTCATTGGAAGGACTGATGTTGAAGCTGAAACTCCAATACTTTGGCCACCTGATGCAAAGAGCTGACTCATTGGAAAAGACCCTGATGCTGGGAAAGATTGAGGGCAGGAGGAGAAGGAGACGACAGAGGATGAGATGGTTGGATGACATCACTCAATGGACATGAGTTTGGGTAGACTCCTGCATTTGGTGATAGACAGGGAGGGCTGGCGTGCTGTGATTCATGGGGTAGCAAAGAGCCAGACAAGACTGAGTGACTGAACTGAACTGGGTAAGTTAAATTTCATCCATTCATTTAACAAATATTTGATGCTATAGGAGAAAAAACCTTAACTAGAATAGTGTATCTGTCCTCAAGGATTTTCAGTCTACCATGGGAGACAAAAAATTATAGTGTGTAGGAAGAGTTACTCTAGGCGTGGTATAAGATGCCAGCAGAAAGAAGAGCCATCCTAGTTCATCAGGAGAAGGGAAAGGAGGGAAGGGAAGTTAGTGAGGGTTGTGGGAGGGGATGATAGGGCCAGCGGTGTGCCAAACTTTCCTCCCAATAACTGAGCAATGCCTCCACAGAGAAATTAAGGAGGAGAAAGCCCCTATTTAGAAAGCTCCAGGTGACCAAATTTCTAGCTCTCTGTGTTTTCATTCTCCCTCCCTTATCTCTGTGAAGATCCTTTGCTGATGTCACCATTAACTCTAGATCTCCACCTGAGAAGACAACACCCAGAAACCTGCTTCTCCACGTGAAGGGAAGTGAAGTCGCTCAGTTATGTCCAACTCTTTGTGACCCTGTGGACTGTAGCCCACCAGGCTCCTCCATCCATGGGATTCTCCAGGCAAGAATACTGGAGTGGGTTGCCATTTCCTTCTCCAGGGGATCTTCCTGACCTAGGGATCGAACCCTGGTCTCCCACATTGCAGGCAGATGCTTTAACCTCTGAGCCACCAGGGAGGCTCCTCCACGTAATCAGCCCAAATGCATTACCTCGCCACCTACCACACTGAGTGGCTGCAATGACTTTGAGCTGAAGAAGAAACCAGATCCTTTCCCCAAAAGACTCCTGTTCATGATCAAGACAGCTGAGCATGACTTTTGGCAGGTGGTCAGATTCCTAAATACTTTACATCATTAACAATGATTCTTTTTTGGGGGTCACTTACCAGGGCACTTCCACACCCTATGTTATTATATTCTGTATTGTTTGAATTTTTAACCATCTGTATTACATATGTAATTTAACAAATGATATGTGTAAGGATATACCCAAAACACTCAGAAACATAAGTCTTGTCACTCAAAAGAGTATGATGCTTGTAGCACATAGGAGGGAACTTCTGAAACAGATTCTCACTTCAACTATATTCCCAAGTCCATCAGCTTCACTAAAACTTTTGAGAAATACAGAGTCTCAGACTAACCCTGGGCCTGCTGAATCAAATTCTGCACTTTAACGGATTCTGAGGTGATTCCTATGCATATTAACATCTGATCTAGTATAGCAAGTTTCAGGATTTCAACTGCTGAGGCAGCAGGAAGGACAGCAGAAACTATTTAAGTTCACACAGCTCCTCAGCACCAGAACTGGGGCTTCAGTTCCTATCTTTAGACTCCCAGACCAGGGCTCTTTTCATGCCTTTAGGCTGCCTCTCCAGCATGTGGTCTTCCTAGAACCTCAACTTATTTTTGTATATTTTATAAGTGAAGGCATTCTGGGTCTCAGGGTAACAGAGAAAGTGAATATCAGGTCTCAAGACAACACAATACTTCTGGGTAAGATAAAGCACTGCAGTCTAGAAGTTGGGTCTACCATCCCTGGATGGAACCCCAAATCATATCCTAACGGTGTTTGAGAGAAGGCCCAAGTGGATTCAGGGACAAGTAAGGGTAGGAAAGGGCTTCCCAGGTGGCTTGGTGGTAAAGAATCCTCCTGCCAATGAAGGAGACACAGGAGATGTGGGTCCAGTCCCTGGTTCCAGAAGATCCCCTGGAGAAGGGCACAGCAGCCCACTCCAGTATTCTCGCCTGGAGAATCCCATGGACAGAGAAGCCTTGTGGGCTACAGTCCATGGGTTTCCAAAGAGTCAGACCTGACTTAACAACTAAACAACAACAACAAAGGTAGGAAAACTAGCAGAGCCAGTGACATCAGGGCGACTCTGGAAACTCAGGGGCAGGGGAAATGTCCAGGAATCCCTTAGTTATTGGTTCTCATTTGTATAGGTGGTGGAATGAGTCAAGTGCTGGCTGCTGTGTTACAAAGAAGGGAATCACCTCCAATTGAGTATTCAGTGCTTATATGGATACCATCACGGACTCGATGGACATGAGTCTGAGTGAACTCCGGGAGATGGTGATGGACAGGGAGGCCTGGCGTGCTGCAATTCATGGGGTCGCAAAGAGTCGGACACGACTGAGTGACTGAACTGAACTGAACTGAACTGAACTGAACTGAACCAACTAAGCTGTTCCCAATTTGAGTTTAGCTTCCTGTGCACTTACCCAGAGTAAATCATCTCAGGCTGCTGGCATGACTAAAGGAAGACAGACTGGGCCTACAGTGTTGGCTGCTCCTCCGGATGTGAGGTCATCCTCAGACTTGGGTATATCTGACTCAGGAAAAGTCTGCGTCCAGCTCCAACCAGCAGAAGAGCCAGATCACAAGAGGGCCTCCCCAGGGCCACATGTCTGGAGGCAAGGAGTCCTTGCCTGAGACCTTGGGAGGCTGAAGGTACAGGCTGAGCCAAAACTACACAAGAAAGGCTATATGTCAGAAATACTGTTCAGAAATGGGCTCCAGTGGAGGGAGAAGCCAGTAGGAAAGAAGAATGGTATGGTTAGTAGCTAAGAGGTGAGTGATAGAGAAAGGGTCAATTCTGCCTCCAGCCATCTCTATTTGTGTGACTGTGCATGAGTGCTTTCTTTTTTCAAAGGTATCATATATCAAATCATGTAATATTATTGCAAGTTAATATATCTTTTTCAAAATAAAGCACTAACTTCTACAAGGAGTTGAATATAAAGTCATTCCCTGCTATGGTCTGCATGTGTCCCTCCACCCCAAATTGATTTGTTGAAATTCTAATTCCAATGGGATGGTATTAGGAAATTGGCCTTTTGGGGGTAGGGGCTTAGGTCATGAGGGTGGACCCCTTATGAATGGGATTAGTGCTCTTGGAAAAGAGACCCCACTAAGCTCACTAGCCCCTTATACCACATGAAGATACTAAGAGAAGTTTGCCACCTGGAAGAGAGCCCTCTTGTGACCACGCTTGTACTCTAATCTCAGACTTCCAGCCTCCAGGACTGTGGGATTATATTTCTGTTGTTTACAAGCTTGGAATTTTTGTTATAGAAACCCAAAGACTAAGACATTCCCTCTTTGCTGAGATCATTTTTGGGGGATAGGATAGGGTGAGGGAACAAGTTGTTTTTGTTGTTTAGTTGCTAAGTCACGTTCAACTCTTTGTGACCCCAAGGACTACAACCCACCAGGCTCCTCTGTCCATGGGATTTCCCAGGGAAGAATACTGGAATAGGTTGCCATTTCCTTCTCCAAGGGATCTTCCTAACCCAGTGATTGAACCCAAATCTCCTGAATTGGCAGGCAGATTCTTTCCTGCTGAGCTACCAGGGATGCCTTATATTTAGGCCTACAGGGGAACTTACTCAGGGTTTCAGTTAGTGAGTGGTCAAGTGGGATTCAATACGGTCTTATCCCAGAGTCTAAATTCTCAGTCAGAAAGCTGTGATGTTTCCTTCAAGATAAGGCTCCAGCATCATCTGCTTAAGTCCTCCCTGAGCAGTGTCCCCTCGTCTTTCCTTTGCATGTAAGACCTGATTAAACAGCTCTGTTCTGCCTTCCCTCAGAACTCCAGGCTTTCCTCATTGAGCTTTGCACACTGTGCTATAAATTGTACAGGAAAATTCTTTGAGATTAAGGGCTGTATCATATTCAGCTATGACCACAGCATATAATGAATGCTCAGGAGAGAATATCTATTGAGTGACTCTCAGGATATTATAAATCTACTTTGCCAGATAGGGTGGATTAGCACTCAAAGTCTGTCTCATCCTCATTCTAGAATACATCGCTATAATGTGGGGGCTAGAAAGACAAAAGGTATGTGTCCTAGACTCCCTTGCAGCTAAGCTCTAGGTGTGATTTAGGTTTGGCCAATCAGGTGCACAAACATGAACTCTGGAAAGCAGACACGAAAGGACTAGCTTCTGCTGCCTCTGCTGCTTCAGGGGCAAGCTTAGCTGTGAGGATGCTTGAATTTTTGGTAGCATCCTTGGTGGAGAACTCTGTCCTGGGTTGCTTGTTTTGTGGGGATCAAGAGACAGGGCACCAGGGGTTCATTCTGTTGATGGGGACTGTAGCAGGCATAACCTGGCTCTTCCTTGTCTTAGTTGCCCTGGAGCAGCTTTGGAACCAAAGTTTCCATTCCATAGAAGGTCCAAGAAGAGATAGAAGGTCTCTGTCTTACCCAGGACTTTGGGCTCATTTTTAAAAGATTAATCTAAATTCTATTTATTCAGTCTTTCCCTGACTCAAGGATAGAACCCAGGTCTCCTGCATTGCAGGCAGATTCTTTACCATTGAGCCACCATGGAAGGCCCTGCCAATAACTCCACTCCAAAGCCATTTAATACTAGAGGTTTTTAATTAGGACATTGCTTCAGCCATTTCCCCAGGACAAATACAGTCTCTTAAACAAGATAAAAGGCAGGCCAGTAAACTACAGTGCCTCTGCCCCTCAAGGTCATTCAAGGACTCAGTTTTCTTTTTTCTTGGTGCCCAGTCAGCTCCCTAGAATGCTGCCCTCATCCCATGGTTGTAGTTTTTTACCACAGCCATGCCGTGTTCCAGTAAGTGAGAAGTAGGAAAGAAGAAAAGGAAGGGAAGCAGCTTCCTTTAAATGAAGTGAATGAAAACTTCACACATCCCTTCTACATACATGCCATTGGCCATAACTTAACCAGAGACTTCCCCTCATTGCAAGGGTACTGACAGTTAAGAGTGGATTAGAGGGACCTGAGAGTGAAAATAGTTAGTTTTTGCAAGAGTACAGGTCTTTGGATGCTTAATTTCAGATATTTTTCACCACACCACAATGTGTACTTTGAGGTGTTGGGGCTAAGCATTGGCAAACCACATTTTAGGCTAGGCTAGCTAGTGACCTTGAAGAAGGAAATGGCAACGCACTCCAGTGTTCTTGCCTGGAGAATCCCAGGGACGGGGGAGCCTGGGGGGCTGCCGTCTCTGGGGTCGCACAGAGTCGGACACGACTGAAGCGACTTAGCAGCAGCAGCAGCAGCTAGTGACCCATTAAACTCTGCCAATAGGGGGTAAAAGAGGGAGCCTGCACAGCTGGAGGGGTTAGAGGGGACTCCTTCCTGTTTACTTCCTGTCTCTCTAGGGCTCTTGTCTGTGTTACTGAGCAATACTTTACCCTGGCAGCAGGAGTTCCTGCCAGGAGCAATCGTTGAACCCACTTTGTAGCAACACTCACAGAAGCAGCCTCACTGTGCCCCCTCAGTGATACCAGGCAACCCAAGTCCCTTCCTCAGAGATCTGGGTCCCCAGCCAATAGGACCCCTCCTTCAAGCTCAGAAACACCATCATAAGGAATTACCCCTTCTTACAATCTAAGTTTCATCTCCATAAGCTCCCTCTCATGCATTTCTAAGTTTTAATAATGCCAACCTCTTACCCAAACACAGTGAAGGTCATGTATGACAAACTCACAGCTGATGTGCTAATCAATGGGGAAAAACTGAAATCTTTCTTCTGAGATCTGGAGCAAGGCAAAGATGCCTACTCTCACCATTGCTATTCAACAGAGTACTGGAAGTCAATCAGGCAAGAAAAAGAAAGAAAAGGCACCAATCAGAAGGGAAGCAGTATACTTCTCTCAGTTTGTAAATGACATGATGATACATACATGCAAAACCCTAACAGTTCTACATACAAGCACCTGCCTCCCCCACAACACAAGGAACCTTGAGCAAGATGAACAAAGCTGGATGCATCATACTTCCTGACTTCAAGTTATATTACAAATTTATAGCAATCACAACAGTATGGTGCTGGAAGAAAAACAGACATGGAGACCAATGGAACAGAATAGAGAACCCAGAAATAAAGTCATGCATTTACAGTCAACTGATCTTCTACAATGGGGAAAGGATAGAGCTTCTTCAACAAACGGTGGTAGGAAAATTGGATATCTACATGCAAAAGAAAGAAACTGGCCCCAACTTCATACCATACACATATATTTACTTAAAATGGATTAAATTCTTAAACATAGAACTTAAAACGTTAAATCTCCTAGAAGAAATCAAGGAAAAAAATCTTACTGACCTTGATACTGGCAAAATTTTTTAAAATATGACACTGAAAGCACAGGCAACAAAGCAAAAAATAGAGAAGATCAAATTAAAAAGCCTCTGCACAGCAAAAGAGACAATCAATGACATGAAAAGGCAAACTATGGAATGTAACAAAATATTTGCAAGTCATATCCGATAAGGGTTAACATCCAAAATATATAAGGAACTCCTACAACTCTTTGCTAAAAATACAAATAGCCTGATTTAAAAACGGGCAAAGGGCCTAAATACACTTCTTAAAAGAAACTCAAATGACAGAGGTATGTGAAAAGATGATCAATATTTCTAATTATCATTAAAACCTCCATAGGATATCACCTCATATCTGCCAGAACAGTTGATATAAAAGAGACAAAAAATAATAAGCACTGGGAAAGATGTGAAGGGAACCCTTGTGCCAGTGGGTGGGTATGGTAATTGGTGCAGTCATTATAGACAACATATGGCAATTTCTCAAAAAAGAAATAACAATAAAATTACCATATGAACCTGCAATCCCACTTCTCGGTATATACCCAAAGAAATAAAAAGTAGGAACACAAAGAGATATCTGCATTATTCACAACAGCCAAGACATGGAAACAAACTAAATGTCCTTTGATAGATGAACAAATAAAGAAAATGAAGTGTGTGTGTATATACACAGTGGAATATTACTCAGCCTTCAAAAAAGGAAATCTTGCCATGTGCAACAAAATGGTTGGAGCTGAAGGGCATTATACTAAGTGAAATAAGCAAGATACAGAAAGAAAAACACCACATGATCTTACATATAAAATCTAAAATAGTCACACTCACAGAAACAAAGAGTAGGTCAGTGGTTGCCAGGAGCTAGGGGACGAGGAAATGTGGTGATGTTGGTTAAAGGGTACAAAGTTTCTGTTATCTAAGATAAGTTCTAGAGATCTAATGCACACATGGTAATGAGAGTTAACAGCACTGTTGTTGCTCTTCAGTTAAGTCATGTCTGACTCTTTGCAATCCCGTGAACTGCAGCACTCCAGGCTTCCCCGTCCTTCACCATCTCCCCAAGTTTGCTCAAACTCATGTCCACGAGTCAGTGATGCCATCCAACCATCTCATCCTCTGTCACCTCCTCCTCTTGCCCTCAATCTTTCCCAGGATCAATCTTTTCCAATGAGTCAGCTCAATGCATCAGGTGGCCAAAGAATTGGCCCTTCAGCTTCAGCATCAGTCCTTCCAATGAATATTTAGGACAGATCTCCTTTAAGATTAACTGGTTTGATCTCCTTGCAGTCCAAGGAACTCAAGAGTCTTCCCCAGCACCACAGTTAAAAAGCATCAATTCTTCAGCACTCAGCTTTCTTTATGGTCCAATTCTCACATCCGTACATGACTACTGGAAAAACCATAGCTTTGACTAGACAGACCTTTGTTGGCAAAGTGATGTCTCTACTTTTTAATACACTGTCTAGGTTTGTCATAGCTATTCCTCCAAGGAGCAAGCATCTTTTAATTTTGTGGCTGCAGTCACCATCCACATTGATTTTGGAGCCCAGGAAAATAAAATCTGACACTGCAGTGTGTACCTAAAATTGCTAAAACCATAAATCAATAAATCTTAAATCTTCTTACACACAAATGGTAACTTTGTAGAAATAATAAATATGTTAGCTGTTTTGTGGTAATCATTCCACAATATATACACACACCAAAATACCAAGTTGTACACCTTAAATATATATATACTTTATATATGACAATACCATCTCAATAAAGCTGTTAAAAATTGCAATCAGAAATACAACAGAGCTACATAATAGCAATGTGAGCACACGTATGACTCTTAACCTCTGTGAATCCTAATTTCTACATCTGTAAAATAGGTACAGTAAACCTCTATTGAAGATAGTTATTGTGAGGAACAGCGCATGCTGGAATGTCACAATTCATGGCAGGTATTATTGTTAAAATATCTCCCACAGAGAGTGGTTGATTTCAGATGACTAACAAGTATTCTTTTCTTAAATATTTTATTTTTACTTTATTTTACTTTACAATACTGTATTGGTTTTGCCATACATTGACATGAATCCACCACGGGTGTATACAAGCTCCCAATCCTGAATTCCCCTCCCACCTCCCACCCCATATCATCTCTCTGGATCATCCCCATGCACCAGCCCCAAGCATCCTGTATCCTGTATCGAACGTAGACTGGCATTTTTAAAACATGTTCTGTAAATGTTAGTTTTATTTCTCTTTTTCTTGCCAACCTTCAGATACCTCTGATTCTTGACTTCTGTCCTCCATGTTCCCCTCACTTTCCTACACATTCAACTTTTCCTCACTTCCTTTCTCTCCCTCCGAAACCATGACCTGGACAGCATCAGGAGGAAAGCACTCAGCACAATACCTGACGTTGTCCACGTTCAATAGTTAGTTGTTGACTGTCTTCTGATCTCTGCTTGCTAACTGCTCACTCCTTGCTCTTCCTGGTTCCTCATGTCCTCCAAATATCTTTGCTTCCCATCCCTGCATGACTGGGCCCAAACATCCAGACAAAAAGACAGAGAAGAAGGTGAAAAGAGGACACTTTTCATCCACCCCTGGCTTTCTCCTATTTTCAAGGCCAGTGACACTTTGACAACCAGCTTCCCTTTAACCTTGGCCAGCTGGAGCCATATAAGCCCTATTGGCCACCCCGGGCTGGCAGCTAATACTCATTAGCAGCTGATTAAGGAGTAATTAGTGAGCCCAGTCAGGGCCATTAGCATTTCTAAGTTCCCATTTGTAAATCATATTAATAACTGGTTTGACTGAGGTGCAGAAGCAGTTGGTGTGGGGAGATTCAGCTACAGCTCCCACTGTCGCACATATTAGGAATTCCTGGGGACCTCTGCAGGTCAGATGGTTTCTATCTCTCTGCCTAACCCCCATCCCACTACATGCACACACTATCCATAGGGGTGATAGTTACCAAGAACTCAAAACCTCTCCTGCAGTTCAGAAGCTCAAATATCTCCTTCTAGTAAAAAAAAAGACTTGGTCACCCCGAAGAGAACAGAGATTTGGAGCTAGACCTGAGTTAGAAACCCGCACTTATCAGTTTGGTGACTTTGAACAAGTCATTTAACCTATCAGTTTCATTATTGAAAAACACTCTGTCTTTAGGCAAGACTTTTAAGGAATTTTCTAGCAAATCAAAAGGGTATTTGATGGTAAAAGATCGCTGTTTGCCAGGGTTCCGGGCAAGAAAGGAGAGGTGAATAGGTGGAGCACAGGGGATTTTTAGGGCAGTAAAACTAGTCTGTGTAATACTGTAACAGCCAATACATGACATTACGTATTTGTCAAAACCCATAGGGTGTACAAGGAGCAGTGGCTGCGTGGGTGCAGGAGGGCTGAGAGGAACTACTCCACGTTTAAGGTCAGGAGGGGCGGCGGTGAGGAGATACCCCTCGTCCAAGGTAAGGAGCAGCAGCTGCGTTTTGCTGGAGCAGCTGTGAAGGGATACTCCACATCCAAGGTAAGAGAAACCCAAGTAGGACAGTCAGTGTTGCGAGAGGGCATCAGAGGTCAGACACACTGAAACCACAATCACAGAAAACTAGCCAGTCTGATCACATGGACCACAGCCTTGTCTAACTCAATGAAACTAAGCCATGCCGTGTGGGGCCACCCAAGACGGGTGGGTCATGGGGGAGAGGTCTGACAGAATGTGGTCCACTGGAGAAGGGAATGGCAAACCATTTCAGTATTCTCGCCTTGAGAACCCCATGAAAAGTATGAAAAGGCAAAATGATAGGATACTGAAAAAGGAACTCCCCAGGTCAGTACATGCCCAATATGCTACTGGAGGTCAGTGGAGAAATAACTCCAGAAAGAATGAAGGGATGGAGCAAAACAATACCCAGTTGTGGATGTGACTGTTGATAGAAGCAAGGTCTGATGCTGTAAAGAGCAATATTGCATAGGAACCTGGAATGTTAGGTCCATGAATTAAGGCAAATTGGAAGTGGTCAAACAGGAAATGGCAAGAGTGAATGTCAACATTCAGGAATCAGCAAACTAAAATGGACTGGAATGGGTGAATTTAACTCAGGTGACCATTATATCTACTACTGCGGGCAGGAATCCCTTAGAAGAAATGGAGTAGCCATCATGGAAAACAAAAGAGTCCAAAATGCAGTACTTGGATGCAATCTCAAAAACAACAGAATGATCTCTGTTTGTTTCCAAGGCAAACCATTCAGTATCACAGTTATCCAAGTTTATGCCCCAACCAGTAATGCTGAAGAAGCTGAAGTTGAATGGTTCTATGAAGACCTACAAGACCTTTTAGAACTAATACCCCAAAAAGATGTCCTTTTCATTATAGGGGACTGGAATGCAAAAGTAGGAAGTCAAGAAACACCTGGAGTAACAGGCAAATTTGGCCTTGGAATGCAGAATGAAGCAGGACAAAAGCTAATAGTTTTGCCAAGAGAACACACTGGTCATAGCAAACACCCTCTTCCAACAACACAAGAGAAGACTGTACACATGGACATCACCAGATGGTCAACACCGGAATCAGATTGATTATATTCTTTGCAGCAAAAGATGGAGAAGCTCTATATAGTCAACAAAAACAAGACCAGGAGCTGACTGTGGCTCAGATTATGAACTCCTTATTACTAAATTCAGACTTAAATTGAAGAAAGTAGGGAAAACCACTAGACCATTCAGGTATGACCTAAATCAAATCCCTTATGATTATACAGTAGAAGTGAGAAATAGATTTAAGGGCCTAGATCTGATAGATAGAGTGCCTGATGAACTATGGACAGAGGTTCGTGACATTGTACAGGAGACAGGGATCAAGACCATCTCCATGGAAAAGAAATGCAAAGAGAAAAATGGCTGTCTGGGGAGGCCTTACAAATAGCTGTGAAAAGAAGAGAAGCAAAAAGCAAAGGAGAAAAGGAAAGATATAAGCATCTGAATGCAGAGTTCCAGAGAATAGCAAGAAGAGATAAGAAAGCCTTCTTCAGCGATCAATGCAAAGAAATAGAGGAAAAGAACAGAATGGGAAAGACTAGAGATCTCTTCAAGAAAATTAGAGATACCAAGGGAACATTTCATGCAAAGATGGGCTCGATAAAGGACAGAAATGGTATGGACCTAACAGAAGCAGAAGATATTAAGAAGAGGTAGCAAGCATATACAGAAGAACTGTACAAAAAAGATCTTCATGACCTGGATAATCACAATGGTGTGATCACTCACCTAGAGCCAGACATCCTGGAATGTGAAGTCAAGTGGGCCTTAGAAAGCATCACTACGAACAAAGCTACTGGAGGTGATGGCATTCTGGTTGAGCTATTTCAAATCCTGAAAGATGATGCTGTGAAAGTGCTGCACTCAATATGCCAGCAAATTTGGAAAACTCAGCAGTGGCCACAAGACTTGGAAAAGGCCAATTTTCATTCCAGTCCCAAAGAAAGGCAATGCCAAAGAATGCTCAAACTACCACACAATTGCACTCATCTCACATGCTAGTAAAGTAATGCTCAAAATTCTCCAAGCCAGGCTTCAGCAATATGTCAACCATGAATTTCCAGGTGTTCAAGCTGGTTTTAGAAAAGGCAGAGGAACCAGAGATCAAATTGCCAACATCCACTGGATCATGGAAAAAGCAAGAGAGTTCCAGAAAAACATTTATTTCTGCTTTATTGACTATGCCAAAGCCTTTGACTGTGTGGTTCACAATCAACTGTGGAAAATTCTGAAAGAGATGGGAATACCAGACCACCTGACCTGTGTCTTGAGAAACCTATATTCAGGTCAGAAAGCAGCAGTTAGAACTGGACATGGAACAACAGACTGGTTCCAAATAGGAAAAGGAGTACATCAAGGCTGTATATTGTCACCCTGCCTATTTAACTTATATGCAGAGTACATCATGAGAAACGCTGGACTGGAAGAAGAACAAGCTGGAATCAAGATTGCTGGGAGAAATATCAATAACCTCAAATATGCAGATGACACCAACCTTATGGCAGAAAGTAAAGAGGAACTAAAAAGCCTTTTGATGAAAGCGAAAGAGCAGAGTGAAAAAGTTGGCTTAAAGCTCAACATTCAGAAAACGAAGATCATGGCATCTGGTCCCATCACTTCATGGGAAATAGATGGGGAAACAGTGGAAACAGTGTCAGACTTTATTTTCTTGGGCTCCAAAACCACTGCAGATGGTGACTGCAGCCATGAGATTAAAAGACGCTTACTCCTTGGAAGGAAAGTTATGACCAACCTAGATAGCATATTCAAAAGCAGAGACATTGCTTTGCCGACTAAGGTCCGTCTAGTCAAGGCTATGGTTTTTCCTGTGGTCATGTATGGATGTGAGAGTTGGACTGTGAAGAAAGCTGAGCGCCGAAGAATTGATCCCTTTGAACTGTGGTGTTGGAGAAGACTCTTGAGAGTCCCCTGAACTGCAAGGAGATCAGTCCTGGGTGTTCATTGGAAGGACTGATGCTAAAGCTGAAACTCCAGTACTTAGGTCACCTCATGCAAATAGTTATTTCATTGGAAAAGACTCTGATGCTGAGAGAGATTGGGGGCAGGAGGAGAAGGGGACGACAGAGGATGAGATGGCTGGATGGCATCACCGACTCAATGGACATGAGTCTGAGTGAACTCCGGGAGTTGGCGATGGACATGGAGGCCTGGCGTGCTGCAATTCATGGTGTCGCAAAGAGTCAGACACAACTGAGTGACTGAACTGAACTGATAGGGTGTACAACATAGAGTTAGCCCTAATATAAATATGGACTTGGGTTTAATATATTTTAATATTGGTCATCAACTGTAACCAGTGTACCACACTAATGGAAAGTGTCCATGTTAAAAGACAAGCTAGGGCATGTTAAAAAATTTAAGTTTATTTGAGCAAACATCTATTCCAAAAGGGCAGCACCAAACTGGAAATGGTTTGGAGGGCTCCAGTAATAGGATTGGGGGAATAGAGGGCTCCTATACTTTAACAGTGGAGAAGACAATGGCACCCCACTCCAGTACTCTTGCTGGAAAATCCCATGGGTGGAGGAGCCTGGTAGGCTGCCATCTATGGGGTCACACAGAGTCAGACACAACTGAAGTGACTTAGCAGCAGCAGCAGCAGCAGACTTTAACAGAGAAGACCTAGAAGCAAAGCAAAGGAACCATTTGTTTGGCTACAGCTTTAGTAGTTGCCTTATTTGGAGAAACCTAGTTGGCCATTTGTGATCAGTGGTTTTCATGCTCCACATTCTTAGCCTTGAGGCATTTATAGGTTAGGTTTGGGTTTGCTCAAGTAGGCAGCAACAGCATTAGAAAATGACGTCCATCTTATGAGCTCTTTGTTTAATTAACTGAACAGTAATAATAGGTGAAAGTCAGTATAGAGATGAAGTATATAAGAACTCTACCTTCTGCTCTATTTTTCTGTAAACCTAAAACTTCTCTTTTAAAAATCTATTTTTATTATTTTTTTTTAAAGAGAGTTTTTGACTAGGTATCCTTTACCTGGAGTTGCCTCAGACAGTATTGTTGAATGTTCATGTATATATGAATCACCTATAGGGACTATGTCAGTCCAGAGTGGGGCCTGAGAACCTGCATTTATAATAAGCAGGGCTGTTGGTCCATGACCCTACTTGGAGGTGCAAGGCTCCAGACTGAGGTGATAACTAAGTAAAGGAACTGGGAAATAACAGGTGCTCAACAAAGTGGGACAAATATTAATATTGTTCCCTACATTGCCATATATTAGATTTGGAGAGGATCCAACAGGTGGCTACAAACTTCAGGGATTCAGCATTCAAATAACAACTGAGTGCAGGGAATTCCTTGGTAGTTAGAACCAGTAGTTAGTTTCACCAGTAGCTTTCACTACCTGGGGCCTGGGTGCAATCCCTGGTCAGGGAACTAAGATCTTGCAAGTCACTTAGTGTGGTCAAAAAAGAAAATAAAATAAAATACTGAGTCTGTTTAGGAATAGAATTGTCAACTAAAATATAGAGCATCCAGTTATACTGGAATTTCAGGTAAAGTAACAATTTTTAATATAAATACACCCTGTGTAAGTATGTTCCTGAAGAATCAACTTCATCAGGAAAATGCTTCTCTCTGTCACTTTCTTATCCACTTATTGCTTGTGAGCATGTGGCCAGCAATGATGAGTAGAGCTGAGTGTGTGTAGGTGTACCAACACTCGTCTCTACCAAGTCACTGCTAGCACAGTGCACCTGACTTGGCGTGCGTGCTCAGTTGCTCAGTCATGTGACTCTCTGTGACCCCATGGACTGTAGCCTGCCAGGCTCTTCTCTCCATGGGATTCCCCAGGCAAGAATACAAAGTGAGTTGCCATTTCCTCATCCAGGGGATCTTCCCTACATAGGACCAAACCCATGTCTCCTGTATTAGCAGCCAGATTCTTTACCACTGAGCCAACAGGGAAGCCCGCACCCAATTTTACTAAACACATCCTTTAGCTCAATGTTCCTCAGTAATGCACACACAGATCACCTGGGGTCTTGTTAAAACACAGGTTCTGATTCAATAGGTTTGAGGTTGTGCATGTCTAATCGCGCCAGGTGACGCTGATGCCTCTGGCCTGTGGACCGCACTTTTAAGTAACAAGGGTTTATATCTCCTTTTTCTGGGATTCGATGACATGAGGAGAGGAAAGCAAATAATCCCAAATCGTAGGTTGTATCATCCTCACTATATAGTTGAGGAACTAAAGCCTTCAGTGAAGTGGACATTCTCAGGGGTGGGGAGTGAGAGAGGGAGACGGGGAGAGAGGAGGAGGGAGAAAGAGAGAAAGAGCATCTCACCAGGATGGAGGTCTGGGTCTGCCGTGCTGTGCTATGCCAGCTCTTCAGGAGGGACAAGACCTGGGCATCCATCCCCCTTTAGTCTTTCATAGGCTGTATGATCTTGGGAAAGTAATCTGGCTTCTCTGCATTTCAGCTATATCAACTATGAAAAGGGAGGGTGGTGACCACTGCCTTGCAGAGGTTCCCGTGAGAGGCAAAAGAGAGAGAGGCTCTGTGACAAAATCTTAGATTCTGTAACATGATACAAATGCTAGTTTTTATTTGTTCTAATTCCTGAGACAGCTTGTTAAAAGATTGTTCGAAGTGCTTCACATATGTTAATTATTCATTCCTTACAATGGCCCTGAGAGGTAAGAAGGATCATTTTTAGCCCCCTTCACAGTAAAGGAAACAACTGAGGCACAATGAGGTTAAGTAATAAACCATTGTATCTACTACTGTGGGCAGGAATCCCTTAGAAGAAATGGAGTAGCCATCATGGAAAACAGAAGAGTCCGAAATGCAGTACTTGGATGCAGTCTCAAAAACAACAGAATGATCTCTGTTTGTCTCCAAGGCAAATCATTCAATATCACAGTAATCCAAGTCTATGCCCCAACCAGTAATGCTGAAGAAGCTGAAGTTGAACGATTCTGTGAAGACCTACAAGACCTTTCAGAACTAACACCCAAAAAAGATGTCCTTTTCATTATAGGGGACTGGAATGCAAAAGTAGGAAGTCAAGAAACACCTGGAGTAACAGGCAAATTTGGCCTTGGAATGCAGAATGAAGCAGGGCAAAGACTAATAGAGTTTTGCTAAGAAAATGCACTGGTCATAGCAAACACCCTCTTCCAACAACACAAGAGAAGACTCTACACATGGACATCATCAGATGGTCAATACCAAAATCAGATTGATTATATTCTTTGCAGCCAAAGATGGAGAAGCTCTATACAGTTAACAAAAACAAGACTGGGAGCTGACTGTGGCTCAGATCATGAACTCCTTATTACTAAATTCAGACTTAAATTGAAGAAAGTAGGGAAAACCACTAGACCATTCAGGTATGACCTAACTGAAATCCCTTATGATTATACAGTGGAAGTGAGAAATAGATTTAAGGGCCTAGATCTGATAGATAGAGTGCCTGATGAACTATGGAATGAGGTTTGTGACATGGTACAGGAGACAGGGATCAAGATCATCTCCATGGAAAAGAAATGCAAAAAAGCAAAATGGCTGTCTGGGGAAGCCTTAGAAATAGCTGTGAAAAGAAGAGAAGCAAAAAGCAAAGGAGAAAAGGAAAGATATAAGCATCTGAATGCAGAGTTCCAAAGAATAGCAAGAAGAGATAAGAAAGCCTTCTTCAGCGATCAATGCAAAGAAATAGAGGAAAAGAACAGAATGGGAAAGACTAGAGATCTCTTCAAGAAAACTAGAGATACCAAGTGAACATTTCATGCAAAGATGGGCTCAATAAAGGACAGAAATGGTATGGACCTAACAGAAACAGAAGATATTAAGAAGAGATGGCAAGAATACACAGAAGAACTGTACAAAAAAGATCTCCATGACCCTGATAATCACGATGGTGTGATCACTCATCTAGAGCCAGACATCCTGGAATGTGAAGTCAAGTGGGCCTTAGAAAGCGTCACTACGAACAAAGCTAGTGGAGGTGATGGCATTCTGGTTGAGCTATTTCTTTTCTTTTCTTTTTTTTTATTTTACTTTATAATTCTGTATTGGTTTTGCCATAAATTGACATGAATCCACCACGGGTGTACATGTGTTCCCAAACATGAACCCCCCTCCCAACCCCCCTCCCCACAACATCTCTCTGGGTCTGGCACACGGGGATGACCCTGGTTGAGCTATTTCAAATCCTGAAAGATGATGCTGTGAAAGTGCTGCACTCAATATGCCAGCAAATGTGGAAAACTCAGCAGTGGCTACAGGACTGGAAAAGGTCAGTTTTGATTCCAATTCCAAAGAAAGGCAATGCCAAAGAATGCTCAAACTACTGCACAATTGCACTCATCTCACACACTAGTAAAGTAATGCTCAAAATTCTCCAAGCCAGGCTTCAGCAGTACGTGAGCCATAAACTTCCAGATGTTCAAGCTGGTTTTAGAAAAGGCAGAGAAACCAGGGATCAAATCGCCAACATCTCCTGGATCATGGAAAAAGCAAGAGAGTTCCAGAAAAACATCTATTTCTGCTTTAGTGACTATGCCAAAGCCTTTGATTGTGTGGATCATAATAAACTGTGGAAAACTCTGAAAGAGATGGGAATACCAGACCACCTAACCTGCCTCTTGAGAAATCTGTATGCAGGCCAGGAAGCAACAGTTAGAACTGGATATGGAACAACAGACTGGTTCCAAATAGGAAAAGGAGTACGTCAAGGCTGTATATTGTCATCCTCCTTATTTCACTTCCATGCAGAGTACATCATGAGAAATTCTGGACTGGAAGAAACACAAGCTGGAATCAAGATTCTGGGAGAAATATCAATAACCTCAAATATGCAGATGACACCACCCTTATGGCAGAAAGTGAAGAGGAGCTAAAAAGCCTCTTGATGAAAGTGAAAGAGGAGAGTGAAAAAATTGGCTTAAAGCTCAACATTCAGAAAATGAAGATCATGGCATCTAGCCCCATCACTCCATGGGAAATAGATGGGGAAACAGTGAAAACAGTGTCAGACTTTATTTTCCTGGGCTCCAAAATCACTGCAGATGGTGATTGCAGCCATGACATTAAAAGACGCTTACTCCTTGGAAGAAAAGTTATGACCAACCTAGATAGCATATTCAAAAGCAGAGACATTGCTTTGCCGACTAAGGTCCGTCTCGTCAAGGCTACGGTGTTTCCTGTGATCATGTACAGATGTGAGAGTTGGGCTGTGAAGAAGGCTGAGCACCTAAGAATTGATGCTTTTGAACTGTGGTGTTGGAGAAGACTGTTGAGAGTCCCTTGGACTGCAAGGAGATCCAACCAGTCCATTCTGAAGGAGATCAGCCCTGGGATTTCTTTGGAAGGAATGATGCTAAAGCTGAAACACCAGTACTTTGGCCACCTCATGTGAAGAGTTGACTCATTGGAGAAGACTTTGATGCTGGGAGGGATTGGGGGCAGGAGAAGAAGGGGACGACAGAGGATGAGATGGCTGGATGGCATCACTGACTTGATGGATGTGAGTCTGAGTGAACTCCGGGAGTGAGTGATGGACAGGGAGGTCTGGTGTGCTGTGATTCATGGGGTCACAAAGAGTCGGACACGACTGAGCGACTGAACTGAACTGAACTGAAACCTGCCAAAGCTGAGAACTACAGAGGCAGGGTTCAGGCCCTGGCCATCTAACTTCAGAGTCCATGCTCTTCATCTCTATATTGCTATATTGCTTCTCTGTAGGTAGAAGCCCACCTCTTCCTCTGCTGGTTTCATAGATAGAAAATTGAGGTTCAGCAAAGTTAAGTGATTTTTCATTGGTCCTAGAGCAAGACTGGACACACATGAACCACACAGAGTCTTCACACTCTTTCCAAAGCAACTGTCTGGTCCCAAGTGGGCCCCACCTCTCTGTCTTACAGGAATCTGTGAAAGCTTCTCAAAGGTGGGCTTGTCGTTATTCAATTGCTCAGTCGTGTCTGACTCTTTATGACCCCATGGACTGCAGCACACCAGGATTCCCTTCACCATCTCCCAGAGTTTGCTCGAAGTCATGTCCATAGAGTCGAAGATGCTATCCAACCATCTCATCCTCTGTCACCCACTTCTCCTCCCACCCAGCATCAGCAGGGTCTTTTCCAATGAGTTGGCTCTTTGTATCAGGTGGCCAAAGTATTAGAGCTTCAGCATCAGTCCTTCCAATAAATATTCAGGGTTGATTTCCTATAGGATTGACTGGTTTGATCTCCTTGCAGTCCAAGGGACTCTCAAGAGTCTTCTCTAGCACCACAATTTGAAAACATCAGGTCTTCGGTGTTTGGCCTTCTTTATGGTCCAACTCTCACATCTGTACATGACTACTGGAAAAATCGTAACTTTGACTGTATGGATCTTTGTTGGCCAAGTGATGTCTGCTTTTTAATATGCTGTCTGGGTTTGTCATGGCTTTCCTTCCAAGGATCAAGTGTCATTTAATTTCAAGTGGGGAAATAGTCCTAAATATTGTGTTCTGAGGAGGGGAGTGGAGGGGACCAAAAGAATCTTTCAACTCCCTTCCAGTAAGGCCAAGTGAGTGAGACCATGTCAGCCCCCTGACCCACTTCTTTATATTTCCAGGCCATTATCCTCCAGTGAGACCCTAGAACTCATTAGTGTTGGGCAGAGACATACTAAGATGAAATGGCTTCTTGACATGAAAGTGAGCAACATGCCACTGTGTAACAGACGTAGCCCAGAAGTCTAGGATCAAAGTCTGGCTGGCTACATGGACTCAACAGTGATAATTTAAAGACAGTTTGGTAGGAATGGCTGCATGGGCCATGGAATTTGGAAACCAATTTCTGGTTCCACCATTTTCTGACTGACAATAGGCAAAATTCATCAGCTGAGGGAGTGTCAGTTTCCTCCTCTAGAAAATGAGGATGATAACAGTGTTGCTATGAGAACAGAAGTCATCATGAATGTGGAACCTTAATTGGCATGCTAATGAGCTTTGCCTGGATAGAGGGGCTGTGTTGAGAGGCCAGATCATAGACTCTGGAGACCCAGAGCAAGTACCTGCTGTGTGCCAGGCAGTGCTTGGGGGAAGAAGAGGCTATAATGGGCCAACAGCAAGGTCAGGGAGCAGAGGCAGGCTGGGTGAGGAGAAAAGGTTCTTTAAATCAGCTTGGCAAGTTGAGCATAGTCTTATTCGTCAGACAACCCTGCTGATGCTTTGGGAAAGGTCACCAGTGATTTCTGAATGAAGCTCTGAACATGCTTCTCAAGGCTGAGGGTGGTGAGACAGCAGACTCCAGGAAGGAGGGACTAAACTCCTGAACACTCTTATGTGCTCAGCCTGGTCAGCTGAACATCTGGAGGATGGTCTCAGAAAGGGTCCTTGACCCTAATCATGCTGAAAGCAGGTTGGAATCAGACAGACCTCAGTTCTTCCTTTTTTCTTTTCTGTTTTGGTTTCCTCTCTGTAACATGGGGATGACAGTTATACCTATTCCACTGGATTATAGAAGATAAGTCACTTCTTATTGTTGTGAAAAATGAAATAAGTCATGAAGGCATTTAGCACAGTGCCTGGCACAGAGTAAGTGCTCAGTAAAAAGGGATTATGGGTAAGAAAAAATAAATAAAAAACGTTTTTGTAGTAATGGGTCTGTAGGAGGAAGGAAGAAAACAAATGGATGAAACCCTTTAAAGCCAGACCATCAGTAAAAGTGATTTGCCTATTCAAATCCACAAGTCTTAGAGTTGGTTAACTCATTTCCCTAAAGAGGGGATGCAAATGAGGTTCTCTGTCTGTGGGGACTACCTTTCTCTTTCCTTCCCCTTCTCTTTCCCCAAAGAAAACTATTCTAGGGGAAGGAACCTCAAGTCTGCAGAATAACTGCTATGTGCAGGGCCCTTTATGAAAATCTTTATATCTACCCAACACCTCAGTTGGGATGTAAATTCTATTAACTCTATTCTATGGAGAAGGAACCAAGACTCAGGTTGAGTGCTACACCCACATCTGCCCAATATCAGCTAACATGCCATGCTCATTCATGATGAATCTTAGATTCAGACCCACCTCCACTGAACCAACATCAAAGCTTTGATAGCTCCTTCAGATCACATGAGGCCCTCCCTGGGTCTGATCGGTACTCACCACCCAGCTTTTGCGATGACACCACTCAGCACCAGACAGCCTTGAAAGCATTTCACCACCGAGCACAGAATCATTTTCCCACAAGCTAGATGGTTCAGTTGTAGTAGCTCCACTTCAGCCCTGAGAGGAAGCAACTGAGTTAATTATTTGAGCTGAGAGCCCCTGGGTTGTATCAGCTAAGATAATGATCACAGTGAGTAGCTGCCAGCCCCAAGCAGAGCTGAAGCACTAGCACTCAATTGCTTATTAACATGATTCGGAAAATTTCTCAACAGCCCTCCAGGAGAGCTGCTAAAGAAGAAAATTGTAAAAGCCCATCAGTTCAGGTGCCCAGCGACCCCCTTATTCTTTCTTTCCCCAGTCGTAGAGAAATCCCATGGACAGAGGAACCTGGAAGGCTATGGTCCATGGGGTCGCAACATGGGCTTAGTTGCAACTTAGCGACTAAACAACGAGAAAGAGAGATCTGCATTGCACATCTGGCTGGACAGTCACTTGTCGGGTGATCCTAGCTGATAATGCCCCTTCTCTAGGCCTCCTGGTAAAATGAGATGGAATACCACATGTGATTCTTGAGTTGCTTCAAGGACTAAACTGATAAAGCCTGGGGCTTAGGTGGTGCTGATGAGGGAGGAAGGGAAGAAAGGAGGAAGGAGTTTATTGAGTGTCTGTTGGGTGGCAGAAGGGTTTCACTGGTAGCTCGGCTGGTAAAGACTCTGCCTGCAGTGCAAGAGACCCTGGTTTGATTCCCGGGTTGGGAAGATCCCCTGGAGAAGGGAGAAGCTACCCACTCCAGTATTCTGGCCTAGAGAATTCTTTGCGACTCTTTGAGTCACAAAGAGTCAGACATGATTGAGCGACTTTCATTTTCACTGGGTGGCAGAAAATGCATAGACAAAATTTTATTTGAGCCTCACAACAATCCTATGAGATAGTCTCATCCTCATTTTACAGATGAGGAAACTGAGTCAGAGAGCTTTATTTAAAGGTGAACAGCTGGTAAAAGCAATGATTCAAGCCAAATCTGGGTGACTGCAGAGCCTGGCTGGCCTTTCCCTCTCCCTTTCATTCTCTCTCTGTCTCTCTTTCGGTCTCCATCTCACTCTGTTCCTGTCTCTCTCTGTGTATCACTCTTTCTCTGTATCTCTGTCTTTCTGTCTCTCCCTGTGTCTCTCTCTCTCTTCATTCACTCCTTTTAACCTTCTGTTTCACTCTCACTTGCCCCCTCTTTGTCCTCTCATTCTCACTCTCTTTTATTTTTGATCTCTTTCAGACCATGTTACTTCTAGAAATAGGTAACCAAGGAAAAAACTAGACAAAGATACGGCAGCCAGAACAATGATGAAAGGTCTGGGCCCAAGAAGGGAAATTGTAGAGAGTGATTTGGAAGGGTTTGGAAGGCAAAGAGACTTCCCTCTATGGATTTTCATATCAAGGGTCAAGGCCAAACCCAAGGCAAAATCCAGCCTCTAAAACACCTCCAGGAAGTGAGAGGGAATGGGCTTCCCAGGTGGCTCAGTGATTAAAAAAAAAAAAAAAATCACCTGCCAATGGAGAAGAAACAGGATACCTGGGTTCAATCCCCTGGGGGAGGAAACGGCAGCCCACTCCAGTATTCTTGCCTGGAGAATCCCATGGACAGAGGAGGCTGGTGGGTTGCAGTCCATGGGGTCGCAGAGTCAGACATAACCGAGCATGCAAGCACAAGTAAGAAGAAAAAGCACCACTTTTTCTTCCATCCCCATTTCGTAGGTTAGGTTCACATCTCACCTAGGGACTGGGTTCCAATTTCCACTCCCACCATTTTATCACTGAGACTTTGGATCAACGCTTCATCAACTCTTCAGATGCTCTGAGCCTCAGTGTCCTCATCTGTAAAATGGGCATCATAGAACCCTCCCTGCCTCCGAGATCTGGGTGAGGATTAGAGGCAGTGCTCTGCACCCCACCAGGTACACAGCAAGTGCTCAGCAGGATGAGCTTGGCTACTGTCAAAACCCAGAATAAACTATGTCCCTGGTTTCCTCCAAACTCTGTTCCGGCACGTAAGTCTTTTGTAAATGTGAACTTTTCCCATGGTTCACTTTCTGCAGGCTTCCCATGGTGATCTGGCCCTTTTAACTACAGCGGTGTCAAGGCATCTTTGTGAATCAGCCATCAAGTGTAGGCTGCTTGACATGACTGTGGGGTTAACTTACAAGTGACTAATTTTTGGAGGTGCGATTTTGTACCCTCCCACCCGTAGCACTGTGACTGGGTGTAATTAGTGCTGATGAGTTTACTGAGGGGCTCATTAACATGTCGGTATTAATATCCATATGAATACTTTCAACAAAACCTTTTCTTCTTGGAGGAGGGGGTGTGGGAGGTAGTTACAGGAACCATCCTGCTTTTCCAAATTTAATTGTCTAAATACAGTGCTGTCTCAGCAATTCAGGACATTTTTTTTCACTCTCTTTCTCTCACAGGGCTCTGCCAAAAGCCTACTTTGGCAACAGGAATGATTAGTTTGTGTTTCAATAAACTTGCTCCCTCAGAGTCACTTTATCCCAGCAGGGCACAGGGAGTTGAAATGTGCTCTCCATAACCAGTTTGAACTGTTATTTATTAGAGAAGAGTCCAGGGCAGGAGTTGTGGGAGTCTGGATGAAGAGGAGCTTAATAGCTCTCAGGTGAGTCATCTTTCTTTCAGTTGATACACTGGGTTCCTCACAAATATCAGGGTCAGAGTCTCCCTAAAGACAGACCCACCCCCCCCCTTTTCACCATCTGCTGAATTAACAATTGCTAACATTGCTTTGAGAGGCACAGTGCAAAACTTTGCTAAGTTAATCTTCATAGTAACATACAGAAGAAAGAACTATTGTCAGCAGTCTCGTTTTGCAGATGGGGAAACCGAGTCTCAGAAAAATGAAGTCATTTGCCCAAGTTCACACAGAAATCAAGTGACAGCATCAGTATGGGAATCCGGGTTTGTCTGATTACAGAGCCTAAGGTCTTAACCACAGTCCTCAGCTATTTACAGCAGTTTGAGGATTCCTGGCACCCTACTCCCAGGCTTGCACAGGGTCATAGAATTTTATAACTGGGACATCTTGATTTGCCTGAGAATGTGGGAGCTCTTGTGACATGGGACATCCAGTTTTAAGACTGGGGCAGTCCCAGTCAAACCAAGATGAGTTGGTCATATCCTCAGACTGGAAGCTTGGACAAACTGTCAGAGATAAAAGCACAAAAGCTTCCAGACTTACTTGAAGCACTCTTATTATCTCTTCCTCTTTAAGTGTGGAGATGAACAAAGCAAGGGAGAGGGAAAATAACTTACCCAAGTCACGTGGCTCCTTCGTAGACAGAGCAGGAAGTGGAAAAAAAATCTTGGGACTCTCCTGCCATTTTTTTTTTCTTCCAATGAGTGAAGCTGTGAAATTTAAGTCTATGAGCATTTTATGGACCTCTTACTGTGTGAGCAGCTGGGCTGTGGGTTAGCAAAAACCCAGCAGAAATGTCCAACAGAACCTTCCATGATGGGGAAAATGCTCTAAATCTGTACTATCCAGTGTGGCAGTCACTAGCCATATGTGGCTAGTGTAACTAAGAAAGTGAATTTTTAACTTAATAGCCACATATGGCAAGTGGCTACTGTGTAGTACAGGTCTAACAATATGATTAGTATTTCAGAGGCATTTTCTTTCTCTAAGAGAACAGATTCGATAGTGGGCTTACTCTTGAAGGTGAAAAAAAATTTTTTTTTAAATAGAGGGACTACTATATATAAAATAAACAACAAAGACCTACTATATAGAGCAAGGGATTATATTCAGTATCTTATAATAATAACCTGTAATGAAAAATAACTTGAAAAAGAATAGATGTATATATGTAAATAATGAAACATTTTGCTCTATACCTGTAAAATGGAAAATCAACTACATTTTACTGAAAAATTAAAAGCTAAAAAAGGAGAGGGGAAGATGGGAACAGAAAAGAAGTACCATTTACAGGTGGTGTACTAGGTACTAGACTTCCCAGATGGTGCTAGTGTTAAAGAATCTGCCTGCCAATGCGGGAGATGCAAGAGACTCAAGTTCAGTTCCTGGGTCAGGAAGATCCCCTGGAGAAGGAAATGGCAACCCACTCCAGTATTCTTGCCTGGAAAATTCCATGGACAGAGGAGCCTGGCAGGCTACAGTCCATGGGATTGCAAAGAGGGAAACATGAATAAGCAACTGAGCACACACACACACTGGGTACCAGGTCTGAAGTAAGCATTGGCTCGCTTCTTCTGGATGTCTGTGCTCATAATTCTGCACGTCTAACAAACTTCCAGGTCATTCTAATGCTGCTGGTTCAGGGACCACACTTTGGGCAGCAAAACCCTGCCTCTCTTAAAAAAAAAACAAAACTTCCTTCCTTCCACTGTCAAGAAACGCTTAGTAGATACCTACAGAGAGGAGGAGACATTACAAGTTATAAAAGAATTACAAAAGCTCTGAGAAAGAGTTTCCTTGACCTGAAAGAGGACATCCTCATCATGGAAGATTTGAGGGGCTGCCGCTCAGATGAGTTTCATCCAATAGCCAATTGGATAACATTTTTGGCAGATGGTACACAACCAACCAGGAAAAAGTTTTCAGTGAGAAGGGGAGGGGCACAGAGAATGCGTGCTTTCGAATGAGGTTGATTTGGAGAGGGATTCCAATTCTGCTTCTGACCAGCAATGTGACCTATTGCAAATAGCCATCATTCACCTCTCTGAGCCTCCATTTTCACCCTTGCCCTGTTGCAAAAACCAGTACTTGAGAGACCAAGCACCACACTCGGAGAGTTGGAGAACTCAGGTTTATTACGCCAGCGGGCCCAGAGGAGTTAACACTCCAAGCTCAGGGCCCTGAACAAAGGAATTACAGAGTTTCTATAGACAGACTGTAGTGGGCAACACTAGCTGTTAACAGGCTGGTTTAAGCTAAGGGGTTTTGCACGCACGGGAACAATGGTCAAGATGGGGAAGTGGACGCCTGACCCGGACAGGCATGATTAAGCAGGTTTACAGGGGCTGGGTGATTGCAAAGAATAAGACAAGGGTGAGTGAGATAAACTCCAGTTCCTAGCATTGCAAGTCCCCACTTTCTGAGACTATGTGACCCATGTGATCTAGACTTTGTAAGGGGCAAGCTGAGTTACAGAGGCAGAAGGAGGAGGTTATGTAAAATTTTAACTTTTCCTTTTCAGCCCCTGGTGAAAAGGAGGTGGCAATTCATGGGAATAGAGATGGTATGAGAGAAATTGTGTGTAAAGTGCTTGACCAAGTACATACTTAACAAATGATGGTTTCCTCCTACCCTCTCTCCCTCTTTCTCAGCCGTCCTTTTTTCTTACCTCTTTTTGGGAAGGCTCTTCCAAAAGCAACTCTGAGCAGAAGAGACAATGATCAGGTTAGTCCATCTAGACTGTATCCCAGTAGGCTACTTTCAGCTCTGAGCTTGAGCCGGGTTGGGAGTTCGATAGGGAAGGCCAGGAACCTTGTTACTTCTGCTTTGTACCTGGGAACCACCAGAGAAATGTCCTCTTCCCCATCTTTTCTCTGCATAGCTGAATAGATTGGAAACACTGGAGAGAGAGAGAGAGAAACAAGCCTAATCACTAAAATGTGTCTGAGCTGAAATCCAAATAAATTTAGTTTTAAAAACTTAAGTATGTGATTTCCTTGACAGGAAGCAGAGTTCACACGAAGTGCCCATGTTTGAAACGACGGTAATGATATCTTTGTTCTGTACCTCAGAAGAGTGTTAGAGGCAAGACTAGAATGTTAATCTGAGGTGAGTGCAACTTTCTTCAGCAACCATATCTGGGGAGGATTGCTGACCCAGCACTCACATCCAGCGGCTCATCTGCCCCACAAGCTTAGTGCTTAGGGCAAGGGGAGCCTCTTCACCAGGGTCCCTCAGACTCCTAGCCAACTGACTTGTCCTGTGAGTCATTCTAACACTCTAGGTTATCTATTTCCTGTCAGAGCCACCTCCACCTACTGAACTGGGAGCTTCTGGGTTAGCTGTGTACAAAGCTTTCTGGTGGTTCAGTGGTTAAGAATTCACCTGCCGGGGATAACCCAGAGAGATGTTGTGGGGAGGGGGGTGGGAGGGGGGTTCATGTTTGGGAACGCATGTACACCTGTGGTGGATTCATGTCAATCTATGCCAAAACCAATACAGAATTGTAAAGTAAAAATTAAAAATAAATAAATAAATTAAAAAAAAAAAAAAAAGAGAGACACAGGTTCGATCCCTGGATGGGGAAGATCCCCTGGAGGAGGAAATGGCAACCCACTTCAATATTCTCATGTGGGAAATCCCATGCACAGAGGAGCCTGGTGGGCTACAGTGCATGGGGTCACAAAAAAGTCAGACAGGACTTAGTGACTAAATAGCAACACATCCATAGCTGCATTTGAAATGTACTTAAATTTCAATAAACATTTGTTAAAATGTGTTGATTTGTTCATTGCTTTGGTAATCCCTGTGGTGGTAGATTAGGCTTCCCAGGTGGCTCAAGAGGTAAAGAATTTGCTTACAAATACAGGTTTGATCCCTGGTTTGGAAAGATCCCCTGGGGGAGAAAATGGAAACCCACTCCAGTATTCTTGCATGGAGAATCGCATGAACAGGGGAGCCTGGAGGGCTAGAGTCCAAGGGGTCACAAAGATTCAGATACAACTGATGACTGAGAAGGCACACGTGATGGCAGATTGCAGTACCGATTCCAGTTCTTCAACCCACACCATCCTCTGTCTCTGCCATGGCTAAGTGCCTGCCATGTCCCTCCCCCAACCCCAGGCCCCCCCCCCCCCCCGCACACACAGAGTTTCTGATGCTGTAGGTCTGGGGTGACACCACAAACATCTCAACTATAAAAAAGAGCTTAAGAACAATCTCCAAATCATGCATTCTTCTTTTTAATAGCAAAGGAAAAAGGAAAGAAGACCTGTTCTGATAAGACTCCTATTTATTTTCCTTCTTTAAGTGTGCAAAGAAGACTAGATTAAGATGAAAGTTGTAAAGTGGCCACCCAGAAAGACAGCTGAGCTTTTAACCATCACTCAGCCTACATCTGATAAAGGATTGCCCTGCAGCCTGTGAGTAGAAATGGTTTCTCTTCTCAGGCCCTGTTGGACTCAGATGCTCCTGGGTCTTTTCAGGGTCCAGAGTCTGAGGGCTTTGAGATCCTGAGCTTCAGGGACTTTCCTCTCCTCCCTCCCTCCCTCCTTCCTTCCTTCTCTCCTGGCAGAGACTATATCCTGTTGCTCTGAGCAAGCCCAAGAGAAAGGCCATCGGCAAGTGACTGTGCTGGGAAGGAAGACAAATGAGTCCCTTTTCTGCAGGGCTCCTGGCATCCTGTGGGAGGAAGGAAAGGACAATGCTTTGAGGGAGCTGGCTCTGCTGGCCCCCTCCTGGCGGACTCTCCCCTCCCCTTCCCGGTGCCTCGGGTTTGTCAGCCCCAAAGCCTGCACTTCCTGAGTAATCATTAGATGCACGCGTGAGGTATGTGGTTCCCCGGGCCCTGGGCAGATTCCTGGCCCAGCCTCAAGAAGCGTCGTGCAGACAATCCTGGGCTGGGACCCTGAAACGCGAGCGTCTTGGCTGCTTTTCTCTCCCTGCCACCCTGGCTACTGCCAGATCACTGCACATCCCTGGGCCTCCATTTGGCACGTTCAGAAGTGCCTTCTGTGTGCCTGAAATGGCCATCTGTATCAGCACTTCCTGAGCCTCGGGGGCACCAAAATCACGTGGGGGCTTTGGGGCCCACCACCCTGAATGGGTCAATGCTGCAGTCTTGGCACCCAGAGCAGACCTGGCATCACTGGAAATGGGCTGGGGTGATGCCAGACTGCCTGGAATGAAAGGACCATCCCTCTCTCTCCCAGCTCCTACCCAGCACTTTTCAATCTCTTTCTGACAAGTTGGTAGATATGAGGTCAGTAGACACAGTGATGGGCTTCCCCAGAGGCCTGGATGGTAAAGAATCCACTTGCCCTGCAGAGGACCTGTGTTCAGTCCCTGCGTTGGGAAGATGCCCTGGAGAAGGGAATGGCAACCCACTCCAGTATTCTTAGCTGGACAATCAGCATGGACAGAGGAGCCTGGTGGGCTATAATCCATGGAGTCACAAAGAGTCACACATGACTAAGCACAGGCATGGTAATAATAATAGAAGCAGTAGTAGTTATAGTAATAACAGTAGCAGTTAAGAGAGCTTCCTTCAGAGACAGATTCCCAGCAACCAACACACAAAGCCACCACCTGATCCACAGCCTTGGGAAGAACTTGTAACTGTTAGGTGCATCCCTTTATTCATCTACATAACAGAAACAATAATAACAAGAACAACTTCCTAGGACTATTGTGAGAGTTGAGTTGATATGTTCAAAGCCCTTAAAATAGTATGTGGCAAATTGTAAATACTATATAGGTACTGTGCGTGTGTGAGCACTCAGTCGTGCCTGACTCTTTGCAACCTCATGGACTGTAGCCTGTCAAGCTCCTCTGTCCATGGGATTTTTCAGGCAAGAATACTGGAGTGGGTTGCCATTTCCTTCTCCAGGGGATCTTCCTGACCCAGGGATCAAACACACTTCTCCTAGGTCTCCTGCATTGCAGACAGATTCTTTACTGATGAAGCATATGTAAGTGTTAACCAATATTATTATTATCCTAGAAGTTCACAAGTATATTCCTCCTTTATTGAACATATAATAAGGAGTTATCTTTTCTGCACCTAATGTCAGGCCAAGCTGTGGTGATTTAGGAATGAATAAAATGAGTTTCCTTGCTCTCGAGAAGCTTTCAGGTTAATAAAGACATGTAAACTCATAAAGAGCTGACTATAATATAATTTTGTCCCAGGCTGAGTCCCCAAAGAAGTAGACTCGGAAGGTGTTGAGCACACAGGATGTTTTTAGGGAGTGCCTTGGGATTAACACCCATGGAAGTAGGCAAGGTCAGAAGCAGGACTGGCAGAGTGAGAAGGCACTCCTACATTGTCCAAAGTTAGGTCCGGATGGCCAAAGCTTTTTACACCCCTGGGTTAATCAGTCATTGGATGTGGGCTACCCCAGAAATGGCTGTGACCTTTGGGGGAGGTGGCTCTGCCCACTGAAGCATCTCTGAGGGCTGTCTGCTAATAGCACTTCCAGCAGGTGGGGTCATTAATGACAAGTTCTTCATTGAAGGGGGTCTGATTGGCCAACTAGCATCCACCCAGATATAGAAGGGTAATTCTGATGAGATAACAGAAAGTACAGATGAGTGCTTTAGAGGATGAGTATAATAATATATTTTAAACCCCTCAGATTTCTATGGCATTTAATATTTTTCAAAGCATCCTCCCATACAAAAGCTTACTCATGATTTTCATTCTGGGTTCTGCAGGCAGGCTAGGAAGATATGTACTAAAGGAAAAAGCACTGGATTTGGAGGCAGAGAAGACACTGAATCCCAGTTCTGCCACTGCTTAGCTGGGAGTCCCTGAGCAAGCTGCTCATGTTTCTTGGGTCTAGTCTCTGGAAAGGAAACGATCATATACAATTCACTGTAAGGGTTCAATTAAGGGGTAGATGGAAAACAGTGTCTGGACATAGTTAGAACTCAAAAGAGTAACAATACCAAACACAACTTCAGAAAAAGCAACAGCAATAAAGATTAACTTCCCCATTTTATAAACAAAAGTATTGAGACCCTAAAGGTAAGATTCATCCCTAAGAACTCACAGTGGACTCTGGGTGGATCCAAGACTATTCTACTCAGTATAAGCCTACTGAGTTCAGTGCTATGTAACACTATAGCTTTCATCTTACCTATAGAACCTATAGAAGTAACACACCTTTGAAGAGTCAATCCAGATGTTCTGTTTATAGTTAACATCAGAAGGAATCTTAGAAATTACTTTCTTGCAACACTGAGAAATCCAGGGCTCCACATGGCCTAGCCTCTACATGGAGTAGACTATCAATAACCCAAGCCCAGCAGTAACTAAAGACAAACTCCTATGTATATGTATATATGTCTTGGGAACTTTAAGGAAGGCCAATTCTCAGCAATACTTCTGGAGAAATCTTTCCTCCCTGATTGCTTTGTACTATTGCTCTAAAACCACACATTCAGCAAATACACTGGCAATATCGCTCAGATTTTAGCCTTCAAGGATTTTCTTTCTTTTCTAGTTCTCCTCTTCAGCTCTTTATTACACAGATCAGTCAGTTTCTCTTTCCTTCTGCCTTTCAGTTTCTGTTTCTTCTACATTTCCCGGATTCAGCATCACGTAATTCAAGGACCCGTATTAGCAAAGATAGAACTTCCCATGGGTGGACATGGATCTGTGAAGGAAGGGAAGGAGGAGGGTGGGGGAAAGGGTAGTATGCAAAACTGTTAACAGCTTACCCAGTCTAGAGACCCAGGCTCAGAATGCTTAGGTCGAAGAACTGGATTCAGGTCTGGGCAGCTCCCTGCTGTGTGATGGCCACAGGTTGCTGACTCAAGGGGAGGTGAGAGATGGTCCTGGGGGCTGTCTGGGATGGCTGAGGTAACCAAGGGAAAGGGTCAGGGCAGCAGCAGCTTATGAATGGATGGGGAAACATTTCAGTTGTTGCTATTTGAACAACTAATACAGTCTTACAAGTAAGTTGCAAACTGTGTATCTCCCAAATCAAGACACATCTGTGTGGGACAGTCAGTGCATTTGACCACTTCCATCTTTGGCTCGCTGGTCTCCTGGTATCCTAGGGGCCTTTTGATCTTCAGGTACCTTCTTCATAGGGTTGTTAGGAGGATTAAATAAGTTAACATATAATAAAAATGCTTAAAGAAGTACCTGGCAATGGAAGTACCCTGTAAATATTATCCATCATTAGCAAGTAGAGTTTTACAGACATTTCTCATTTAATTTCACAATAATATAAGGTGGGAACTATTATCCCCATTTTACCAACACTAAAACTGAGGCCTAGAGTATTCAAGTAGTTTGCTGAGGTTCACACCAAGAGTAAGTTATAGAGCATGAATTTAAGCCCCAGAGTGAGGGACTCCAGATTGATCATCACTTCACCTACTGTCTCTGGCTCCTTCCCTCTGACTCTGGTTCCCAAAGTTTGTGGATTTAGGTAACTACATGCCCCAGGCTGTTCTCCTACCAAAGGTTTAAGCATTCACACTGAATCAATGCACACTGTGGATCTCCTAAATTCCACTTCCCTCTGTATTCCAAGGGGCCAGAGGTCAAAACTGGCAAGTCCAACTCCTCGAACATCCCGTCTTCTGGAATGGATGTGAGCATGCAATGTTTAGTCTATTGTTTGTTTCCAGCAAGTCTTCATTTCAGGCTGCTTTACTAGAGGATTATGATTCAGGAATCCAAAACAAATGGCTTTTCCAAAGCATTCTTGATCATGTCTTTTGCATTTACTCATGCTGAGAAGTTTTATCATGTCACCTCTCTGATGCAACTAAAAATGTTCAATGTCTTGGTGGCTGGGATTAAGTGACAGGCTTAACTCAGAGGTGCAGTTTGCAAAGCACATGCAGCACCTTCGCAACCCCCCAAAATGTGTTTTGAAGTTGAAAACTGTTTGCAATGACTATACTGAACATTCAAAACTATTCATGACAGTGATGTTTATTGTAAATTTATGGCTTTGGAGGTATGATGCAACGGAGTCTGGGGCCTAGCCATTGACTCTTGCGAGATGACTCCCAGCTTCATTAATTACTAGATGTGTAACCTGAGGCAAATAACTTCATCTGTTGAGGTCTCAGTCTCCTCATCTTTAAAAAGAAAATAATAATAATATTATTATATTTCATAGTGCTATTGTGAGGCTTAATAAGCAAGTGCATGTTACATGCTTCAACAAGGTTAGACGTGATATTAGCTCAGGGGCTCAGTGGTAAAGAATCTGCCTGCCAGTGCAGGAGATGCGGGTTTGATCTCTGGACTGGGAAGATTCCCTGGAAAAGGAAATGGCAACCCTCTCCTGTATTCTTGCTTGGAAAATCCCCATGGACAGAGCGGCCTGGAGGGCTACAGTCCATGGGATCACAAAGAGCCAGACAAGATTTAGCAACTGAAGAACAGCCATTGACTCATAGCCAACAGCCCTGATTTTTCTAGAGATTTAACAAATTTGGGTAAAAGCAATTAGTATAATTCGTGGCACGTGTCTTAACAGGTCTTAGTAACTGCTTGAATGTGGAGCTGACACTCAGGTGACTGGGTGGATATTCATGCCATTCACAAATACTGAGAACGCAAGAAGAAAAGAAGCAGGTCTCAGGAGACACCACTGGGTTCGGACTGGGGCACACTGGAAGAGTGATGCCAGGGAACAATCACCAGGCAGAGATGGTGTCTCGGTTTAGACTGCTTTAGCAGCTACCACAGCGTGAGTGACTTAAAAGCATTTATCTCTCAGAGTTCTGGAACCTGGGAAGTCCAAGATGAAGGTGCCAGCAGATTCTGTGCCTATGAGAGCCCATTTCCTCATTCACAGTTAGCTATTCTTTTCACTGTGTCCTTAAATGACAGAAAAAACCCCCCAAGACAGAGATCTCTCTGGGGTCTCTTTTATAAGGGCATGAATCCCATTCATGAGGACTCTAGCCTCATGACCTAATCAAATCCCAAAGGCCTTACCCCTTCAATACCATCACAATGAAGGGGAATTTTTCAACTAATGCATCGAGAGGAAGAAACATTCAGTCCATAACAGATGTCCAGTAACCCCCTGGAGCTATTCTGTGTCCTTATAGATAAGGATGTGAGAATCATTAGCAGGTAGGTATTTAGAACCAGAAATAGCTGAGGTTTCTCAAGAGAGGTTTGTGAGGTGTGGAGGCCTGTGGATAGAATCTTGGTGAGCCCTGATATTTATGGGGCTAGCAGGGACGTGGTGCATATACAGGAAGCTGATAAGGAAGGAGCCAAGAGTGAGGGGTAGAGAGAAAAATATAGCAAGGAGTCCAGCTAAGGCCATGGCCTTGGGTATCTTACAAGTGTGGACTTGAGGCCAGGTTCTGCCACTGAAGAGCTCTGTGAGTTTGAACAACTCACTGAAACCTCTGAGCGTCTCTTTCCTCTTCAGTGAAATGGAACAACAATAGCATCTAGCTCATAGGAAAGTTGTGACGATGGGATGCTGAGAGGATGCAAGTAAGGTGTGAGAGGAAGCATCCTTCACTTATTCATTGTTGTTTAGTTACTAAGTTGTGGCCCCAAGGACTGTAGCCCACCAGGCTCCTCTGTTCATGGGATTTCCCCGGCAAGAAGGCTGGAGTGGGTTGCCATTTCCTTCTCCAGGGGATCTTCCCACCGCAGGGATCAAACCCTCGCCTCCTGCATTGGCAGGTGAATTCTTTACCACTGAGCCACCAGGGAAGCCCCTCTTCACTTATTTGCCTGCTCTTATCTCTCATAGCTCCTCTGCAGGTCAGAACCCCATCAAACTCCTGACTACCTACCCAAATGTAAGCCCAACAGGAGCCTCACCCACTCTGGGTGCAGAGTGCCCAGCAGAGGGCCAGGCAGCGATCTACCTGCTGGGACAGAGAAGTGAAGCAGTGGCCAAGCTTGGCTCTTGTGGGGTTTACTTTCTAGTGCAGGAGATGGACAATAAGCAGGAGCATCCAGACAGTGAGAGAGGCTGTGAAGGCAGCCCAGGTGTGTAATGGGGCAGAGAGTGGGCTGGGGTTGGAGAGGAGCAATAGATTTGGGTCAGGAAAGGTCTTGGGGAGGGGGTGGCTTTTCAGCTCAGAGAGGCAGCTGTGTGAGGATCAGGAGGCAAAGCACTTCCAGCCCTGATACCCACAAGTACAAATGTGCCAAGGTGGTAACAAACGTGGCCTGTGTGAGGAGAAGGAAGGTCTGTAGGGCTAGATTCAAGGAGGAGGAAGGGACACAGGAAATACAATTACAGATTAAAAACAAAAAAAATCAAAAAATTAATAATTAGAGAAAGAACACCTTTTGCAGCAACATGGATAAACCTAGAGATGATTGTAATAAGTGAAGTAAATCATAAAAAGACAAATATCATATATCACCCACCTGTGGACTCTAAAGAAATGATGCAAATGAACTTATAAATACAAAACAGAAACAAATTCATAGACACAGAAAAGAAACTTATAGTTATCAAAGGGGAAGGGAGGAAGGGATAAATTAGGAGTTTGGGGCTAACAGATACACACCACTGTATATAAAATACATAAACAATAAGGACCTACTGAACAGCACAGGGAACTATATTCAATATGTTGTAATAACCTACAAAGGAAAAAGAAGCTGGAAAAGTATATATATATCGAATCACTTTGCTCTACACCTGACTCTGATACAACTTTGTAAACCAACTATACTTCAAAAAAAAAAAAAAAAGATTGCAGAGAGAGGCGGGACCTTTTTTAAAGTATTTATTTATTTATTGGGCTGTGCTGGCTCTTAGCTGTGGCACGAGGGTTCTTTAGCTTTGGCTTGTGAACTCTGAGTTGTAGTTTGTGGGATCTACTTCCTTGACCAGGGATCAAACCCAGGCTCCTTGCATGGGCAGCGCAGAGTCTTAGCCACTGGACCACTCGTGCAGTGGGTCCCCAATTTCTTCCCTCACTGCCCCTCTTCTGATGGTCCGGCCGCCCCGGGAGTGTCCTGAGGGCCACTGTCACACACTGAGCCCTCTCCACAGACTCGACCTCAAGTGCCCTCACAGTGGACAGGCTCTGTGGCTCTGTGCTGACAGCCATGGTGTCACCCCCTTGGCCCACAGGCTCTCTGGCATTAAGGACCCAGGCCTGTGACACAGAGAGACATTGCCTTGTAGCTTTGCTTTGAAGTGTATTTCACTCTAAGAATAGAAGGAAGGAAAGAGATTTTTTTCCCCCAAGTTTTCATGGGAAAATTTGAAATTTACAGAAAAGCTACAAGAATAGTACAACGAGCACATGTCCTTCCAGTAGCCTCACCAAGTGTTCATAGTTGACAACAGTCATTTTCTCTCTCCCTCTCTCTACTCTCTCTCCTTCTTTCCTATGTGTTTATCCATTTTAACTTCTTTTGCAGAACCATTTGAATATTAGTTGCAGAAATTATCATTGTTGTTCAGTTGGCTCAGACATGTCCGACTCTTCTGTGACCCCACGGGCTGTAGCCTGCCAGGCTCCTCTGTCCATGGGATCTCCCAGACAGTTGGATTCAAATACTTTAGCATAGATCTCCTAAGAAGAAGGAAATGGGACTATTCTCCTACACAACCACAGTTTTCACACTCAGGTAACTTATATGATATGATACCATTGTACAATATAAAGTCATAATAACAATATAATATACGGTCATATCGAGGATCCAATCAAGGATCACGCATTTTAACCATCATGTTTTGTTGGAATCTCTTGCTATCTAGAATCATTTCCAAGTGTTTCTTTTTATTTTGGAGTTTTTTTTAAGGCTTTCATGCTAGGGAAAAATCTGAAGAGCCTAGGCAAGTCAGGCAAAATGTTTGTTTGGACTTGTCTGATTATTTCTTCTTAATTAGATTCAGGCCGATCAGTTCTGTCATGCATACTGAATCCCTCTAGGTGCCTCACATCGGGGGCCATAGGATGCCCTATCACTGGTGACCCTTTCATTGATCATCTGGTCAGCGGTCTCTCCCAACCTCTCCACCGTGAAGAAAGCTTTGTAGCTGATTAGTAACCTACTGTGTGGTACTTTCAGACTGTGAATACCTTGTTCCCCATTTTCTCACCAAGTGGTTTTAACCATTTAACCATCATTCCAGGATGATTCTCATTTGAGTCCAGTATTATCGTGGTTGAAAAATGGTGATTTTCTCTATTTAGCTTTCCGGTTACATTTCTTAAATGTTAATCTTTAGTGAGGAAGAGGCTTTCTCGCCACTCATCTCCAGGACTTATCCACTCCTGACATTCTTGGTGCTAGGGTTACGATGTCCAAGATTCAAATTTCATTCAAAAGTCTAGCTTTGGGAAAGGTGATACAACTTATTAAATAATTCTACTAAGGCTGGGGGAGAGGTCATTCCTCAAAGAAAATTGGGGGGGATCATTAAAAGTGGGAAAAATGGAAGCCAGGCAGGCAAAACAACAGCTACTCATATGGCAGGCTTCCCTTGTGGCTCTGCAATAAAGAATCTGCCTGCCAGTGCAGGAGACGTGGGTTTGATCCCCAGTTTGGGAAGATCCCCTGGAGCAGGAAATGGCAACCTGCTCCAGTATCCTTGTCTAGGAAATTCTATGAACAGAGGAGCCCATGGGCTACAGTCCATGGGATCATAAGGAGTCAGACATGACTTAGCAACTAAACAACAACAACTCATTATGGCAAAGAGTTAATACTGATATGACTTCTTCCTGTGGGGACTCTGGGGATTACTAGTCCTCAAAACCGCAGTGGATTAAAAAGAGAAAAAAATCTTAGGTCAACACATCAGTAAGCTATTCAGAATTGGTTGGGGCTCATACTGGCCCAGACTCCTATCCTATGGTTCACCAAGTGTGACCTTCATTCCCATGGTTTCTGCTGGGTTCCCAATATCTCCTCTAGCTTAAGTTTTCACCATTGTATCTCAACCAAAGGCATGAAAATAGTAGAAGGAAGTCATACTTTTACCCTTCAGGGATATTTCTCGGAAATTGGACATGTCATTTCTGCTGGCATTCTGCTAGGCAGAGTTTACTCCTATGGCTCTGCCTTGCTAGAATGAAAACAGAGGAAGTGTGGTCTTGGGTCCAGACAGTCATTTGCTCTGCGAAGAACTGGGGGTTCTATTACAATAGAGGAAGGATAAAACCAAACTAAAAACAATTAGCCTCTTCAACAGACCCCACAGGGTACATGCTCATTCTAAACAGGAGAAAAAACAAAGCTCAGGGAAATGCAACAACCTAGTAAAGGTTGCTCAGACAATAAAGTATTGTGTGCTTGATGCCAAACAACACTATGCTATGACTCTGATTTTATCCCATTTGACCCACTTTCCAACTCTCTGTATTGGTATAGATTTGCTAAATTGCCTTCTTGGTGGAGTGAGTTGCAGCCTCATGGCATAGTAACTCTAGTGATAGCAGGTCTTTCTTAGAAATGTGCTGTTCATTCCTGGCCAATGTTCCCTAGACGACCAGACCAGTGCGGAGAGCTGAAAACCTGATACCTACGTGGCAGTGACAAGAGATGCAGATGGAAAATAGAATGGCAGTGGGTGTGTGTTGGAAAATACCCCAGCCTGGGAGCCTGGATACCAAGTCTCAGCTCAGTCTCCAGTCTCAGCCCAGCCACTCATTAACTGTGTTATCCTGGTTCAGTCATGACCCACTGTCCCCCAGCTTCCTCCTCCACGTGTTCCTTCTAGCTCTCTCTTTTATTTTAGGTAATATCTGTTTGCAGGATGACTCAAACTTGGATCTGAATTCTAAAACTAAAAAGCCTCTACTTCCCTATGTGGTGCAATTTTAGAATCTGTTGGATTGCAAGACCATGCTTGCTAATTGGGTTTGCATTTTGATTTTTAGAAAATCTCATAGGACTAATGGGAAATGCTCATTAACCAGAAGCTCTTTGAGAGCAGGAATCAAGTTTGATTTTTCTCATGGTTATATCCCCAGCAACTGTTAAAGCCCCTGGTAGATGGTGAGCTCTGCAATACTGATTGACTTATGGACTGACCTAGACAATATCTTTGCTAGAAAGACACATGTGATCAATTATTCCCCTCCCCGCTCCTCAAGAGCAAGCCTGAGCTTCAAGGGAAAGAGTATGGAAATTAGGATTTACACAGCATTTCACTTATTTTCGATTTACCTCATTTGCTTTTCACAATAACTCTTCAAGAAAGCTGTAATAATCCTTTTGTTCATGGATGAGCAATCTGAGATTCAGAAGGATGAAGTGACTTCTTAAAAACAACTTAAATTTTGACAAGAAATGATCAGAAATTATACCAAGAAAACTATAAAACATATCTGAAAGACACAAAAGTAGACTTTATCAGCATTTATGCCATCTGCTGTCACTCAAACAATTGACAAGGCCATCCCAAATTCAAGGGCAGAGAAAAGATACTCCACCTTTTGCTGAGAGAAGCATCATATAATTTATGGCCACGATAGCCTATCACAAACATGCAGAGGTGAAAAAGAGAGCGGTACATCTCCATGGATGGATATGGAGTGACTTCCAGGGAAAAAGCAAAGTGCAAAAGTATATATTTTGCATAAGAAAAATGCAGAAATAGGGGAAACAGAAATGTATCTTTCTGCTTACTTTTGCAAAATGAAATAAAGGAATAATAAAACAGAGAGCAATCAAGTTGTTTATCCACCAGGACTTGAGGGAGTGAGGTAAAAAGAATTAGGAGGAAGAACACATCTTTTGGTAGAGTTTTGTCTTAGAAAGCATGTTAATGTTTTCAACGTTCAAAAAGTAAAATTAAATCAAGAAGGAAAAATTTGAATTTGTATACAAATAGAAATAAATATACCAGTAATTACTTCAGTTCCTGGAGGGAAAAAACTGCCATAAAAGACACTGAAAAAATTGAAGTACAGACTGTATATAAAATTAGTATATTAATGTTAAAGTTCCAGAAACTGTACTGAGGTTACATTAAGAAACTATCCTTCGGTAGTACACATGAAAGTCTTAAGAGGTGTGATGTACACAGCAGGATACATGTAATCTATTCTCAAGTGGCTCCAAAAATAAATTCATATTATTATATAATATCATAGTGTGTCCCCCAAAATTTTAGTGCAGTTTTAAGCTGCAATAACTTTAGAAGTATAAATGCTAAAAACTTACAAGCGGTGGCACTTCAATGTTTACTTATATTTCTTTTACTTTTATTTACTTTTGTGAGTTTTGAACATTTTGCTTTAATTTTTTGGTTTCAGAACATTTTTGCCTCTGAATGTAATTTTCTGTGGCCAATGAGTGTTTGTCCTCTTCAACCAGAGAGGGATTAAAATAAAAAATTAAAACAGAGGAAAAGAACAAGATAGAAAATGTGGCACAATGTTAAAAATTGCTGAATCTGAGCAAAGACTTCCCTGTACCACTCTTGCAACTCCTCTGTAAGTTTGAAATTATTTCAAAATTTTAAAAACTTTTTTTAAAAAAGATTATACAGTTGGTAAGTGATGTATCCACTTTTCCTTCCTAGGGCTGTCCGATGTCAAAGCTCAAGTTCATTTTTCATGGCGCTGCCTTTCACAGTGAGTAGGAGGGATGGATTTGCACTGACCCATTCGCATTCTCTAATCACTGGGACCAAGCAGGACCATGGCTACTGCTGGCCAGGACTGGGCAGTCAGCCTACAGCCATGGAGCGGAGGAGGGGAAGAGCTCCCACTGCCCTTGTCTTTGAAGGAATCACTCTCTAATCACGAGAGCTAACCAACTCCAGACTTTTTCCTGCAGAGAACCGTGTAATAGGCATGTAAAAGCAATGAAGGGAATTGCTTTGGAAACTTGTGTAAATAACTCTTTGGGCAGGAGAAAGATTGCCAACACCTGCTTTTTGTTTTCTGGTATTTATTAGAGCCACCCTGTGAGGGACCTCTAAGCTTCCTGGATCTTATTCATTTATCTGAGTTCATTCTTGGTTCAGGGTCAGCATTGTTGGGAGTGTAGAAAAAGTTGGCAAGGATCAGAGGAGGGTCACTGACTCTGAGCTGTCAGTAAGTGAACATGGTTCAGAAGTCCCCACATCGACAGTAACGGTCTTTGGGCCAAATCTGATTGTTCACCATGCTTCTCCTAACCTATTACTTCCTATTCCATTCCTCTCACAGTCATTTCTTAATTTATCCATTCATTCATTTACACATTCACTTATCCAATCATAAGTAATTAGGCTCATATCATGATAGACATTGTCCTAGATGCTGAGACTACAGTGGTGAATCAGGTACGAGCCCTTAGGAAGAGAAAGGGCCAGAGAATTTAGTACATCAAGAGCAGTGCTGTGACAAATACAGGTAGAGGGTCCCTTACTCAGCCTGGTGAGGCCAATCAGGAGGAGTCTCTGGAAATGAGTCTGGAAAATGGTGGGAATGTTGAGTTAGGCAGAGGACGAGCATGAGTAAAGGGAGGAGAACTTCACCTCTTGCTGCTCAAGTGTGGTCCATCGATCAGCTGAATCAGCATCACCTAGAGCTTATTAGAAATGTGGACTCTTGGGTCCCACCCTAGATCTCCTGAATCAGATTCTGCATATTAACAAGGTCCTCAGGGAAGTCCTATGCACATTAATGTTTGTGAAGCACTGTTTAAACACCATTTCTTGTGGAAATTACCAGTGGTTGCTAGGCATCCACTTAGTCCATCTTAGTCCAGAATGCCCTAACTTACTTCAAACCCCAACATCCTCAGCCATCTTATGGTTTCTGAGAAATGAGAAGTTCCTTTGCTGAAAGAGTTGCTATGTCTAGCTTTCTTCTAGCTATAACACTGGCTGTACTTTTGGAATCAGTAACTCCACTCTGAGGACACTAGCCCAAAGGAAAAAAAATCCAAAAGAAAATCGTCATTTATGCTCAGATGTAAAATGTTTACAGCCATGTCATCTTCAATCATAGACAATCAAAAGAGAAACAAACCAAATGCCTAGCAATGGCACAGGAGTTGGGGTGGGGAGCTGGGTGTTTCCTAAACACATGTGGGGATAGCCAGAGCTGCCTTTGGGGACACGTCAGGATGTCCTGGAATGTGTCTTGGCTTAAAAGTCAGGAAACCTGGGTCTACTTTTCCTTCTGCCCCTTTGAACTGGACCCCCCCTTGAGTAAGCCCATTCCTGACTGAGGGCTTCAGGTTCCTGGGCGATCTTTACACTGTGACATTCAATCTGTGCTCCTTGGTGCCCCACATCCTCCCTACCTGTCACCCAGGGAGGCGAGGCCAGATCACAGCCATGAGCGGAGCCAGCAAACACTGCAGGGAGAGAAAAGAACGTGTATTGAACTCCTAGTCTGAGTAGACTCTATGAAACCCATAACTAATGTTTACTCCACGCTTGCTGTTCGCCAGACTCTGTTTTAAGTGCTTTACACGAACTAATTCACTTAATACTCATAACAACACTATAGAGTCAAAATGATTATCACCCCTATTTTCCAGTTAAGATTTAGGAACGGCCTCAGGACACTCTCTTAGATGTAGCAGGGCCAGGAGTTGAACTCGTTGAGGTCTGTCTCATAGAGCTTACACACATAACCCCTGGCTCAGTGGTGATCCCCAGACCAGCAGCATAAGCATCACTTGGCAGTGTGCAGGCAACCAATATTATCCAGACCCATGGAATCAGAAACTGGGGGCCAGAGCCCAGAGATCTCAGTTTTAACAGGTTTCCCATTGACCTACGTGACTCAGATGCAAGATACATTTCTCGAACCACTGCTCTAGCCATTTGCTGATTTTAGTATCCGTAACAACCCCTAGAAATAGGTATAAGGAGCTCCATTACATCACCATGGCAACTGAGGGTCACATGCTCATGGTCCACCAACCAGAAAACTGAAGAGTCAGGATTTGAGCCCAAGCCACTGATGCCTCAACACCAGCTCTTTCCACTACACCATGCAATGCCCTCAGTGCCTCTGCAAATATCAGTTTACCTGGAGGTAGCGAAGACCAAGGAAAAGCAGGGAAGGCATTGGTTCTAATGGTGTGGGGGTGGGGTGGGGTGGAGGGCGAGGTTTCAGGAGAGCGGGGAAAGGGGATGTATGTGGGAAAATGAGCCAGACCTCCTCTTTTTGGCCACTGTGCCCCTGGGGTGCCGGTGGCTGTTTACTTCTGCCTGGTTGGCCAATCCTGTATGTGCCCGACTGCTGATTTTCCTGGGCCCCATGGCACAGGACCTATTTTTAGCTCAGCCCTGATGGGACACGTTTGCCCAGTGTTGCCAAATCACAAGAACAATCACACCCTGGTAGCAGGCGGGCTCGGCTTGGCTCACAGACCACACAGGGCTGCCTGGGCATGCTCCCAGCCTCCGCCCAGATGCTGCTTCCACCTGGACTAGCCCTAGGTGGGGAGAAAGGGATTCCAGGGGAATCCAGGCCATGGCACAGCCTTTCTCGCATCCCAGGAGGCTGTTGCTGATGAGGATCTCAACAATCAGAGGCTCAGAGGGGCACTGTGACTTATCCCCAGTTCCCCAACTAGTTGGCGGTGAGGTGGGAATTCAAAGCCAGGCTTCCTTACTCCTTTTCCCCCCATAATGTAGATAATCTTTGTGTTCTCCAACATGTTTGTGTATTTGTGTTCTATTTGCTTCTGCTAACAACCACAACCACAACAACAAATCAGCCCAAGGAATGCCAAAGCCCATCCTAACAGACGGAACATCCTAGGAGGCATTGTGGGAATAGAGAGAGCAAACCAGTGACCATAGGAAGCAGTTTTCTATAGACAGCAATAGCAATCCAGGGAAACAGCTCAGGGGACCAAATGTTGTGGCTCCTGGTCACAACTGAAGGAGGTATTTTTATGCAAATTTCCCCCCAAACTGCTAAGAGATTCTTCCTCTTTTTTATCTAGTATCTCATCACAACTCACTGAAGAAGAGAAAAAAGCCAGAGTAATCATCAAGATGTTTGCAATGATACTGACTGCTATATTTGGTGTCAGGCTTTCTGTTTTGCATTCATTAGCTCATTTAAACCTCACAATAACCTCATGAGCCTTATATTACAAATAGAGAAATGAAGTCTCAAATACCATTAGTCAGTGGCTCCAGGTCCCATAGCTAGTAAGCATCAGAATATCAGAGCCAGCCCTAGAGACAGCCAAGCATGTCAGCTTCACCATATGCCACACGCACTCTAGAAAATTGGAGATTGGTTGGAAAAAACAGAGGACAAACAGACATGAAAGTGCCTTCACATAGCAAATGGGCTATTCTGTAGCATGAGGAATAAGCAAAACTTATCTCCTAGCCGAATCAGTGCTCTTAGGTGAAAGGATTTGTTGCTGTTTAGTCACTAAGTTGTGTCTGACTCTTTGCAACTCCATGGACTGTAGCTCCCCAGGCTCCTCTGTCCATGAAATTCTCCAGGCATGAATACTGGAGTAGGTTGTCATTTCCTTCTCTAGGAGATCTTCCTGATTCAGGAATTGAAACCTTGTCTCCTGCACTGCAGGCAGATTCTGGATTCTCTACCGCTGCACCACTGGGTGAAAGTTACCAGGATGCAAATATTATTAATGTAAGAAGGGAGCCCTGTGCCTCGTTGAGTAAGCAGCCTCAGATGTAGCTCCTGAGTCTGGAGCTGTGCCAGTAGGAGCTGAAGATGGTGTGTTTAGGACAGATTAGAAGAGAAGGCTAGAGTCAATCCCTCATAGCTCGGAGATTCCACAGGTGTGAATACACCAGCCTCTGCAAAGCAGATATCACACACAGTACTGTCTACCTGATGATCCGGAACAGATCTGCTAGTTCAGTGTGAGGATGTGCGCTGGGGCATGGCATTACCAGAGATGCAGCCGATTTCCTCTGCTTGGGCCTCAGAATGTGCCCTCAGCTCTCTCTTGGCTACATTAGCAGGTCTGGACTCTAGCAAATGGTGACCCCGTGCAAAGTCCTCATTCCCCAGTGTCTCTGGCTCCTAAATATGGCAATATGGCCAAGGTCTAGTTAATCAAAAGTAAATGGAGCTGAAGCATGCACATTTCAGGAAGTGTCTCTTCTGCCTCTCTCCTGCCTGAAAAACAGATCTAATGACTCAGACTTGAGCAGCCTTCATGAATCATAAGGTGGATACTATGAACTGAGGATGGTGGAGCAATAAGACAGCAAAAGCCTGGATCTGACAATCAGGGGGCAGCTGCTCATGTAACCAGAGAGAGAAAGAAAGTTTACCGTTACTTCTGGGTTTCCCTTACTCCCAGCAGAATCCAATTCTAATTCTTACAGAGTTGAAAAAGTTCAAAATTCTAAAACAACCACACGAGGAAATGACTGTAAAAGTAAATCTGGAAGGATTATTATGATGCAAATAATCATAGAAGAAGAGAAAAGAAGACAAAGAAGAGAGTAAGAAAAAGAAGAAAGGGGAGAATAAGAAGGAAAAAGGAGGTGGGAGTGAGAGAGGAGGAGGAGGGGTGGAGGAGAAGGAGGAGGAAGAAGAATGAAAGGGGAGGGGGATGAGCGGGGGAGACGGGGGAGAAGAAGGCAACATCAAGAAAAATGACAATGATGATAATGGCAGGAACGTGTCCTGTTTACAACCGGGCTACACTATTCTTGATGCCAAGATAGAAAGAACTCTATGTTCCAATGGCCATCATCCTAGTTCCTATGCCCATCGCATCTTAGATGAATCATTGGATCGGCTCTGTATTTAGCATCTGTCTCCAGTCTCTCCTTGACGCTCTTCCATCCATCCTGCAGACTATTATCCTAGACATCAACATCACTCTCCTGCCTCCAATCCTTCCAGACCTCCCTTTGTGTTTCTGACTATATATGAGCACCTTAGCTTGATGTGTGCCAAAAGTCTACCACTCCTGCCTTATACCCACTCCAAACCCCATGCCCCTCCTCACCTTCCATTTCAGGAAGGGGAAATTAGTCACTGTCCCCTAAATGTCCCTGCTAAATTCCTGCCTCTGTCTCTTTGCTTGCACTGGCTTCTCCACCTGGAATACCCTTTGCTCTCGTCTCTGAGGGCCGACACCACATCTGTCCTCCTTGTCCCTGGTCAAATGCCCCCTTCTCCATCAATAATCTCCAACTCTTTTTGCTCCAGCTGTGACCAGTCTCAAATGCTCATGCATTTTCTGCTACACAGGCTACCTCCTTCAACCACAGCCTGTCTGTGGCAAGAGGACTCCACAACAGAAGGAAAAGGCGGAAGAGGAAGGGGAGGAGGGCAGGCATCTCTCTCTGGCATAATCTGGCATTTTCTGTCTCCTCATTCCTAAGATGTTCTAGGCCAGGTGAATTAAATGACACATCCTGAGATTCTCCACCTCTGAGATTTTGTATGGCTGTGGCCTCCATTTGTAATCTCCTTTCCCCCATAAAGACCCTCTCATTTCTCAAGGCTCCACTCTAGTTTACTTCTCCAGGAGCCTTTCTGATGCTCTGAGTCATCTTTCCCTTTTCTGAACCACCTCCAGACTCAAACAACATCCATCACTCTCCTTCCTCCACTTTACAGATCTGAGTTCTTAAACTTGCTGGATAGAGCATGGAGCTTTGAAATTAGATCTGTCATTGGACAAGAAAGTAACCTTGTTCAGCTTCAGCTTCTCTTTCTATAAAAAAATGTGGGTCCTAACTCCTGCCTCACAGAGTAGTTATACAGATTAAATAAGACAAACTGGCTCTAGAAGCAAGGTTAGCATCACCTGCCCCTGAGAACTCAGCATGGAAGCTGGGTGTCACTGTGATCTTGGCAACACCTGAGCAAGATGGGCTTGACTGTGGTGTAGGATAAACCCTGCATCTTCTAGAAGCAGAGAGACAACTTGACCTTGTGTCTAGAGAACCAGCTAACCTCAGGCAAGAGGAGTCTCAAGTGTCCACTTTGGGCCCTGAGACCAAAATTCTGGACACCCTGGGCTTCCTTGTCACCATGAAGCATAGGAGAGCAGCATGGAAGTTCCCATTGACCTGGTGAGGCTGATCCAACAGGAGAAGCTCTGATGGGAGATCTCAGAATAGGTGCAGGCCAACTCTCCCTCAGTACTCTCTTCTGGGATGACCCCTCTCAAGGAGCTCAGTTTATTCAGAGACCCATTCTATCAGAGGGATTTGAATAAATGCAAGGTTTCAGAAGACACGGGGCAGGGGGCTGCTGGAGGGTGGACAAGGACTCTCCCCTCATTGAATTCACTGACAAAGTCTTTGAGTTAAGATATCAAGTCTGAGGGAAGGAAGTTCAGAAGGCTTGGGTCCTGGTATCCTGTATTTGATGGGCTGTCATGGGGACAGAAATGTGTGAAGTGGGCCAGATGCAGGAGAGGATGTAGTGTAAATATACTCCCAGGAAGCTGAGTGCAACTGATGATTTCAGAGCGGTGTGGGTCCAGATCCTCCAGCTTTTATAGAGAAGACATAAATCTGGGTTTTCTTGTGAAGTGTTACAATTTTCACTTTGGCAACTCATTCAGAAATTGTCATAGCTCTGCAGCAAATAACACTATGCAGCCCAAACAAAAGACATCTCTGGAAAATAAGAGACCTTGATTTGATAGCTTGTAAGGAGAAGACTCTTGAGAGTCCCTTGGACTGCAAGGAGATCCAACCAGTCCATTCTGAAGGAGATCAGCCCTGCAATTTCTTTGCAAGGAATGATGCTAAAGCTGTAACTCCAATACTTTGGCCACCTCATGCAAAGAGTTGACTCATTGGAAAAGACTCTGATGCTGGGAGGGATTGGAGGCAGGAGAAGAAGGGGACGACAGAGGATGAGATGGTTGGATGACATCACTGACTCAATGGACGTGAGTCTGAGTGAACTCCGGGAGTTGGTGATGGACAGGGAGGCCTGGCGTGCTGCGATTCATGGGGTAGCAAAGAGTCGGACACGGCTGAGTGACTGAACTGAACTGAACTGAACTGAACTGAACTGAATCTTTGAAAGAGATGATCTCTAGGGTGGCTTCTAGATTGTACTCTATGTTTATACAATAGTCCATAAATTTAGGATAGTTTGACTCAAATGGTGAGTGTTGGCATCATGTGTCTTAGGGAAATAGACTCGATTATGTCTCTTCAGTCCCCACAATGATTGTTCCCATCAAGCAAAAAATGGTTAAGAGCACACGGGGGCTGGAGTCAGACAGACCTGGATTCAAATCCCACCTCTGGCACTTTGTAGTTTGTGAACTTGGGCAAGTGATTGAACTTCTGACCTCTGATTCTTCTGCTTGAAATAGTAGCTGAATTTGAGTTTACAAGTGCTTCATGTAGTCACTTACTTAGTTCTCTAAACAACCCTAGAAGGTGGGCGAAAGTATCATTATTTCCATTCCACAGATGAGAAGACTGAGGCAGAGAGAAAGGTTTCACAGCTGGTAAACAGGAAGCCAAGATGCAAACTCAGACACTCTCTCTCCAGAGTCTGTGCTCTTAACATTTTGCAACCCTGGACTGAATCTGAGAAATGGGGATAGTAGTGAGAGTGAACCCCAGGATTTTCATGAGAGTAAAAATGAGGATGTATGTAAGATAACTAGCCCAGTGCTTGCATATTCTAACAATACAATTAAAGGTGCTTATTAAGTTTTTCCAATGTTCATTCTCACTATCTTCCTTGTGTCTGTCTTTTTCTCTGTCTCTTCCAATTATTAGAGTCAGGATTATTTCGACACCCACCTCTGGACAAAACCCTGTTCTATTTACCACCACACCAGGGCTTATTCCTGTTCACTTTTCTATTCCCTTCGATCTCTCCCTAGTTCCTCCCTAACCGTTTTGTTTAATCCTAGGGATTATTTATCAGGTAAATCTATCATTAGGTAATGTTTTAATAACACGTTTCCCATCAGATAGTGGATATTACGTATTCCTTATAACCAACCATGCACTATGGTAAATATTATCCTCAAAAGGAAATTCATGACTCACGAATAACCAAACAGCCAACTGGGAAGCCAGGGAGTTCTCACTTATGAACATTATTATTGTTTGATTGATTTTAACCCACCCACTGCCTGAGGGTCCTTTGAGTCATGCTGTACCTATGCCGCATGCAAACCATCAAGGGCTGATTGGCTGGGGATGAAGTCAGGGTTATTTAATATCCTATATTTATAATATCTACTTACAAGGGAAAAATCTCCTCTGTTTTATGCAATTACCTATAATCAGGAATTTGCTGGCGAGGAACACTTGCAAACACTGACAGCGGGTCCCATGCCTCACCTGCCCCAGCAGGCCAAGAGATGCTGCTCAGTTCCTCTCCTCCATCCCAGGGCTGAGCTGCATGGAAGTCTCCCAGTTCGGGCAGTCACTCATGCCTGATATGAAGCCCAGCATGGCCACTGACTTGCTCTGTGACCTCAGACAAGTGCCAAACTCTCTGAGCCTCAGTTTCCCCTCTTAGGAAGATCGTTGTTCTTCAGTCACTCAGTTGTGTCTGACTCTTTGTGACCCCAGGGATTGAAGTACACTAGGTTTCCCTGTCCTTCACCATCTCCTGGAGCTTCCTCAAACTCATGTCCATCAAATTGGTGATGCCATCCAACCATCTTGTCCTCTGTTTTCCCCTTCTCCTGCCATCACTCTTTCCCAGAATCAGGGTCCTTTCTAATGAGTTGGCTCTTTGCATCAGGTGGCCAAAGTATTGGAGCCTCCCCATCCTGAACCCCCTCCCTAAAGTAATTAACTTCCAATTAAAATAAATAAATTTATATTTTAAAAAAAGTATTGGAGCTTCAACTTCAGCATCAGTCCTTCCAGTGAATATTCAGGATTGATTTCCTTTTGAATTGACTGGGTTGATGTCTTTCCAGTCCAAGGGACTCTCCAACACCATAGTTCAAAGGTATCAATTTGTCATTGATTAGCCTTCTTTATAGTCCAACTCTTACATCCATACATGACCACTGGAAAAACCATTGCTTTGACTAGACAGACCTTTGTCAGCAAAGTAATGTCTCTGATTTTTAATATGCTGTTTGGGTTGTCAGAGCTTTCCTTCCAAGAAGCAAGTGTTTTTTAATTTCATGGCTGCAGTCCAATTCTGTATATTGTCACCCTGCTTTGGACTAATTTGGAACTAGTCCATTGTTCCATGTCTGGTTCTAATTTGCTTCTTGACTTGGATATAGGTTTCACAGGAGGCAGGTAAGGTGATCTGGTATTCCCATCTCTTTAAGAAGATTACCATGAAATCTCAGGAAGATTACCATGAAAGTTAAATCAGATAATGTTCAGTTTCAGTTCAGTCGCTCAGTCATGTCCAGCTTTTTGAGACCTCCATGGACTGCAGCATGTGAGGCTTCCCTGTCCATCACCAACTCCTGGAGCTTGCTCAAACTCAAGTCCATCGAGTCGGTGATCCCATCCAATCATCTCATCCTTTGTCGTCCCCTTCAGTTGACTGAAGCAACTTAGCATGCATGCATGCATTGGAGAAGGAAATGGCAACCCACTCCAGTATCCTTGCTTGGAGAATCCCATGGACAGAGGAGCCTGGAGGGCTACAGTCCATAGGATCATGAAGAGTCAGAGATAACTGACCCAACTTAGCATGCACATCTAATAAAGAGAAGCAGTACAAAGAAGCCTCTAAAAAGGGCCTGATCAAATGTCCCTCCAGCAGAGTTTTGGAGTCCTTCAGGGATGGGCAAGTACTCACTCACCAGAAAAAAAAAAAAAAAAAAGCCAATTACTCCCAGGCTCCCTGGTTACAAGGTGTGGAAACACAGATGAGCTGTTCCCCAGAGAGATTTACACATCAGTAAGCACTTTGTGTGCTTCTCAGACATAATTGATAGCTTAATAATCATATCCATATGCCCCAAGAAGAAAGCATGGGGCTTTTCTATTTGATTATGGGGGAATGAGAGGTGTTTTAACAACAAATTGTCATTCTTCAACTATTCTGAGTCAGTGACATCTATTTTTCTCTAAATAAAATCAAGTACAGTTTGCGGTTACAGAGCTATGAGTGTGATGTCTATCAGATATGTGAGATTAAAAAGAGAGAGAGAATATTCAGTGTTGGCAAAGGGTGGAGTGAAATGGCCATTCTCAGAAACTGCTGAAGCTGATGGAAGTGTAAATCGTTACACCCTTTCTGAGGGGTATTTGGTAACGTGTCAAGTACTTGAATGAATATTCATACCTTTCAACTGCATCATCCTCACTCTCTTCATGAAATAAACAAAGGCTTGGAAAAAGATTTATCAATCACAACACTGGCCCTCATAAACAGCATTAAAGCAGAAAAAGTTGAAACATTTCACCACAGAGACTGGTTATATAAACAGTCACAAGTTCCCAGGATAGAGGTGAAATACGCTCTAAGCCCCTTGGAGGTAGGGATCCTCAGCACCTACCACAGTGCCTGGCTCGTAGTGAACATGGAGCAGATCTTTGCACGGTGTAGTCAGGTATGAGAGCTTTGAAGATGCACCTCCTGGCCCTCACTCTGCAGTTGAGAACTTCACCTCACTGTCTCCTCTACAAAATGACGGTGAACATAAAATATTTTCCACAAGATTCTATTCAGATAGAAGGCCATAATGAACACAAAAGGTGGCATTAACATAGAAGCACAAAATAAATGTATCCGATGATCCACAGGAGTTCATAAGGGAACATCCTCTTGATTAGTAAAAACCAGCATCTCAAATACATTCAATGAGACTCAACAGTTGCAATAGGAAAGTACAAACGGAGTTGTATTTTAGCTACCAAGTCATGTCTGACCTTTTTGCAACCCATTGCTGTAGCCCGCCAAGCTCCTCTTGTCCATGGCATTTTTCCAGGCAAGAGTGCTGGAGTGGGTTGCCATTTCCTTCTTCGGGGGATCTTCCTGACCCAAGGATCGAACGTGTGACTCCTGCACTGGTAGGCAGATTCTTTACCATTGAGACATCAGGGAAGCCCTACAAACGTGGTATTTATACTTAAAAGATGAGAAGGAAGCTTACTTCTCATGTGGATCTCTGAACCACAAGGAACACCATAATTTTTATGAGCAGAGGAACAATGTGCCCCTGAAAGACAGAGTTGAACACACATATGGTTCACTCTCTGCATTCACAGACCCCGAAGGGATCAAAGCAACTCAGCAGGATCTGGGGGCCAGGGGCTGGAGGAGCAGTGGGGAGCAGGGAAGAGAATCATGCTGTAATCAGTTCTTGAAAAGGCAAATGCAGGGCTTTGAAAACTTCATTCACATCAAACCACATGTTCACTGTTAAGACTTGATCTTTGCTTGCTGATAAGAGGTGCCCCAAATGAAACTTAGTTCTTGGCATACTTCTAGAATTGGTAGAGAAACATCTGAGAACTCAGGGAAAGTTCTGTCATTTGCTGTGTCAAGGTTTCCCCAAAGCACTTCTTGGCGCTAGACAGAGCACATGCCCAGACAGTTTTCCAGAACTTTGTCTAACACTTTCAACTAGATCTTGCCGGTCTAAAGATCCTATTGGGTAATCCATGTTTTCAGAGCCTACTCTAAAACTTCCTGGTGGCATGGGAAGCCCACAGTAATCTGTGGTTAAGAGCAGTGATATGGAGTGACTTTGTGATTTAAAGGAGCTACCGACAGAGTTTATATATGGACTTTTAAGATGTTTCCCAGGTCACCAGCCTTAAATACCATCAGGAACCAGAGGAAGGCCAATGACACAAAAACATTGTTGTGGTTCTACCCCCACTTCCATTGGACTGTTTGTCCAGAAGTGGACTGTGAAGATGGAAAATGGGAGAGAAATCATTCCTGTATGTACAATTCAAGTATTAACTACTGAAATCAAGGCTGACTGAGCCCTGACTGAAATTGTATCTATTGAGGGACATGTTGAGAAGATTTATTCATCACAAAACAAGGGGAATTTCTTCTGTTTTAAACTGCCTTAAGAAATCAAAGCAGAGAGATCTGGGACGGTGCTGGTTAAAATGCAGATTCCCAGGTTTTGGGCCAAGAAATTCCTATTTGATGGATCTGCCTGGACACTGTTATCTGCGTTTTTACTAATCATACCAGGTGAAAAACACAAATCTAGGAAAACTTCATGTTAGGAAATAAATTCTCATTTGCTTGAGAAATTAATTGGCTTTTTGGACTTGGTAAAGGCAGGTGCCACGACTCATCTTGATGAGAGAGGTAAAAAAAAACAACGAGATTTACATTTTCAAAATTTTTACAACATAGTAGGACTTGGAGGTTTTCCTTTTGTCAGCCCCTGTCAAAATCTTAGTGCTTGGACTTGGGAGAGAAAAGAACATGGCCGGCCCCATGGAAGGAGGCTGTAGCCAAGAGTGAGTCACTGCCTTCAAGGGACAGATGAAGAATGCTGTCTGACATTTAGCTTTGCTTGTCTCCTTTCTTGTGATGTGACTTCCTTACTTCATCACCAAATCTTTAGTAACATGCTCTATACAAAATGGCTCTGTGTTGCTAGTGCATTGGGAGATGAGGAGAGAGGAGCATGCTGGGGTTTTCCAATGAAATAACTAGAGAGAACTCGAATAGCCATGGGAAACGGCGACCTGAGAGTGAAGAGTGAGGGAGAACTGAGGTGGAGGGGAAATTCATAGGACAAAGAGGAAGGGCCTCACAGGGCAATCTGCAGAAACTTGAGGGGCCCTCCCACTGGAAAGTTTGAGAAGACTGCTGGAAGCCTGGGGTTTGTGGGATATCACTTGTTGTTGTTTAGTCACTAAGTCAGGTCCAATTCTTTGTGACCCCGTGGACTGTAGCCCACCAGGCTCCTCTGTGGGATTTCCCAGACAAGAATACTGGACCCTATTTCCTTCTCCAGGGGATCATCTCAACGCAGCGACTGAACCCAAATCTTCTGCATCTCCTGAACCCAAATCTTCTGCATCTCCTGAACTGCAGGTGGATTCTTTAACACTGAGCCACCAAGGGAAGCCCAGGGGATATCGTTTACATACAATAAAAGACTCCAACTGTATTTGTACTGTTTAATCAACTTTGACAAATTTATACAGCCAAGATCTCTAATGCCATCACCTAAAAAATTTCCTTCTGCTCATTCTATTAATAAACCCCCACATATCTCTGGTGGTAAGAAATGGTTAAACAAGTTTTTGTCACTGGAGATCAGTTTTGGCTCTTCTAGAATTTCATACGAATAGAATTATATAGTATAGACCCTTCTGTGTAGAGTGGTAGTTTAGGTTCCCCCATGTGGTTGCATTTTTCAGTAGACTGATTGGTTGATGGCTTGACTGTTGATCCATTCATCTGTTGGTGGTCATTTGGGTTGTTCCCAGTTTGGGGATAGTATCAAAAAAAACTGTTATGACCATTTGTGTACAAGTCTTTGTGTGGACATACGTTTTGATTTTTCTTATGTGAACAACTTGAAGTGGAATTGCTATGGTGTTGGACTGTGAAGAAAGCTGAGCGCCGAAGAATTGATGCTTTTGAACTGTGGTGTTGGAGAAGACTCTTGAGAGGCCCTTGGACTGCAAGGAGATCCAACCAGTCCATTCTGAAGGAGATCAGCCCTGGGTGTTCTTTGGAAGGAATGATGCTAAAGCTGAAACTCCAGTACTTTGGCCACCTCGTGTGAAGAGTTGACTCATTGGAAAAGACTCTGATGCTGGGAGGGATTGGGAGCAGGAGAAGAAGGGGATGACCGAGGATGAGATGGCTGGATGGCATCACTGACTCAATAGACGTGAGTCTGAGTGGACTCTGGGAGATGGTGATGGACAGGGAGGCCTGGCGTGCTGCAATTCATGGGGTCGCAAAGAGTCGGACATGACTGAGCGACCGAACTGAACTGAACTGGGGGTAGCCATAGGGGCTTCCCAGGAGGTGCTGGTGGTACAGAACCCTTCTGCCAACACAGAAGACATGAGACACAAGTTCAGTCACTGGGTCAGAAAGATCCCCTGGAGGAAGGCATGGCAGCCCACTCCAGTATTCTTGCCTGGAGAATCCCATGGACAGAGAAGCCTGGTGGGCTACAGTCCATAGGGTCACACAGAGTCAGACATGACTGAAGCAACTTAGCATGCACATAGGGTAGTCATAGAGGTATATGTTTATAAGAAAGTGTTTTTTTCCCAGAGTGGTTGTACTGGCTTTGTTACCATCAGCAACACAAAAAATTTTAGTTAATCCACATCCTGTCAATACTTGATATTACAGTCTAAGTTTTGGACATTTTAATGTCTCATTGTGATTTTATTTGATATTTCCCTAATGATTAATACTATTGAGCATCTTCTCATACTTACTGGCCACTTTTATATCTTCTTTTGGAAAGTATGTGTTCTAGACTTTTGCTCACTTAAAAATATTTTTTGTCATGTTATGTTTTAAGAGTTGCTTATATACACTAAATACTTATCCTTTGTCGGAATTAGCTTTGCAAATATTTTCCCAGTCTATGGGGTAGCTTTTTAGTCTTTTGATGGTGTTTCTGGAATAGTAGCTTTAATTTTTCATGAAGTCTAGTTCATCTAATTGTCCTTAAACTGTTTGTGTTCTGTCATAATATCTGCCAACAGAGAGACTGAAAATATTTGCTCCATGTTTTCTTCTGCAAATGTGTAGTTTTAGCTTTTACATTTAGATCTATGATCCATTTCAAGTAATTTTTTGATTTTCTGATTTAAGTTTGTGAGTTAATGGTCTTGACCTTACAATGAAAGTATTCTTTCACCTTTACATGTATTAGTTGCAAGATTTTCATAGATGCTCTTTATCAAGTTGTTGAGGAAGTTCCCTTCTATTCTTAGGTTGAGAAGTATTTTCTTTCTTTTTCATAAAAACAATGAATGAATACAATTTTTCAAATGCTTTTTCCCACCCATTAAACATTCCTTTTTACTATCAATATGTTGCTGCTGCTAAGTCGCTTCAGTCGTGTTCCACTCTGTGCGACCCCATAGATGGCAGCCCACCAGGTTCCCCCATCCTTGGGATTCTCCAGGCAAGAACACTGGAGTGGATTGCCATTTCCTTCTCCAGTGCATGAAAGTGAAAAGTGAAAGGGAAGTCACTCAGTCGTGTCCAACTCTTAGCGACCCCATGGACTGCAGCCTACCAGGCTCCTCCATCCATGGGATTTTCCGGGCAAGAGTACTGGAGTGGGGTGCCATTGCCTTCTCCATCAATATGTTAAGTTATATTAACTGATTCTTATATGTTAAATGATCTCTGTATTCTTGGAATAAACCCCAACTTGATGTAATATATTACCCTTTTTAAAGTATTCCTGGATTTTATTTGCTATTTTTAAAAGGTTTTTTACACCAATCTCAGGAAAGGTATTAGTTTGTGTAGTTTATTCTTATAAAGTATTTGGTTTTGATTGCAAGATAAGTCTAACCTTATAAAGTAAATTGTGAAGTGTTTCCTGAAACAATTTATGCAGGATTCATATTATTTCATATTTATTATTATTGGAGCTGAAGCTCCAATTCTTCGGCCATCTGATGCAAACAGCCAACTCATTGGAAAAGACCCTGATGCTGGGGAAGATTGACGGCAGAAGGAGAAGAGGGTGACAGAGGATAAGGGTAAGGGTGACAGAGGATAAGATGGTTGGATGGCACCACCGATGCAGTGGACATGAACTTGGGCAAACTTTGGTAAACAGTGAGGGACAAGGAAGCCTGCTGCCGTCCATGGGGTCTTGAAGAGTCAGACACAGCTTGGTGACTGAACAATATATTATTTCTCCCTTAAATGTTTGATATAATCTATCTTGGAAGTCTTTATTTTTATCAATGGAAAGGTTTTAATAACAGTTTCAAATTCTGTAGGTGATTTAGGGCATTATAGGTTTTCTCTTTTTTCTAGTATTAGTTTGGCAATTTGAGTATTTCAAGAAACCAAGAAACTTGTGCATTTTATTTACATTGTCAAATTTTTGGTATAAGATTGCTTAAAATATTACCTATTATTCTTTAAATTTCTGTAGGATTGTAAATTTGTGATTATAACAATATTCCCTCATTTATCCCTATTATTGATCATTTATGCTTTCTTCATTTCCTATTTGATGAGTCTACTAGAGATTTGTCCACTTATTTATGTTTTAAGAAAGAACAGCTTTTAGACTCATTGATTTCCCTAAGATGATTGTTCTATTATATGTAATTGCCATTATTTTTTTATTATTTCTTTACTTCTACATATTTAAGTTTGAAGTTATTTTCTTTTTCTAGCTGATTTTGGATATCCCTAGTTTTCTAACATAAGCATGTAAAGCCATAAATTTCTCCCCTAACTGCATTCCACCAACTTTGATATGTGTTGTCATTTTCATTCAATACAATATATTTTCTAGTATATGTTGTGATTATTTTCTGACCCATGAGTTATAGAGAACTGTGTTATTTAATTTCCAAATACTTGAGAATATTCCACACATGTCTGGTAATATGATTTCTAACATATTTTTATTTTGGTCAAAGAAAATACTTCACATGATTTCAATATTTTAAAAAGTATTATTTCTGGGCTTTCTTGGTGGCTCAGTGGTAAAGCATCTGCCTACCAAAGTAGGAGTCACGGGTTTAGTTCGCTGCTCTGGGAAGATTCCACACGGCGAGGAGCACCTAAGCCCGTGCACCACAACTGTTGAGCCTGTGCTCTAGAGCCCTGGAACTGCAACTTCTGAGCCCATGGGCCACAGCTGTTGAAACCCTCGCTCCCTAAAGCCTGTGCTCGGCGACAGGATAAGCCATTGCGATGAGAAGCATGAGCACTGCAACTAGAGAGTAGGCCCTCCTCCCAGCAGCTAGAGAAGAGCTTGCACAGCAATGAAGACTCAGCACAGCCAGAAAAAAAAGAAAAGTATTATTTCCCTGCATATGGTGTGGTGGTTGTTTCATCACCAAGTCATGTCTGACTCTTGCAATCCCACGGACTATAGCCTGCTAGGCTCCTCTGTCCATGAGAGTCTCTAGGCAAGAATACTGGAGTGGGTTGCCATTTTCTTCTCCAGGGAATCTTCCCAACTCAGGGACTGAACCCAGGTCTCCTGCATTGCAGGCAGATTCTTTACCAACTCAGCCATGAGGAAAGCCCCTCTTGCCTATGGTACATTTTGTTAAATGGTCCATGTGCACTTGAAAAGTAGGTGCATTCTGGGTAGAATGGTCCATAAATATCAATAATATCAAGTTGCTGATACCTTTTTTGAAGTCTGCTACATTTCTTTAACTTTTTATTCTGCTATATTGGGATCTAGTCAATTAACAATGTTGTGATAGGTGAACAAGGAAGGAACTCAGCCACACATATACATGTATCCATCTCTTTATAACAAACAATTTGTGGATTTGTCTATTTCTGCTTTCTGTTCTGTCAGTTTTTGCTTCCTGCATTTTGAAGATCTGGGAGAGGGATTTAAGATTATTGTGTCTTTTGGATGAATCGACCCTTCTGTCATTATGAAACATCTCACTATATCCCTGGTCATATTGTTTTTGCTGAAACCTACTTTGTCTGATATTATTACAGACAATCCAAATTTCTCAAGGCTGGTGTTTTCATGGTATTTTTTTCCCACCCTTTTACTCTATGTTTTTATAGTTAAAGAGGTTTCTAATAGTCTATTGTTGACACTTGCATTTTTGGATTTATTTAGAAATCTAGTCTTACAATATTTGCTTTCCAATTTAAGTATTTCCACTTCTTACATTTACTGTAATTAGCAAAATTGTGCTTCATTCTGTCATCTTGTTATTTGTTTTCCATTTGTCCCATCTGTCCTTCGGCCATTCTTCACCTTTTTATGCCTTCCTTTGATTGATTATTCCACTTTCTCTCCATTATAAGCTTATTTGTTTACCATTTTATTTTATTTTCAATGGTTGCTCTAGGCAGGGGTTAGCAAACTACAGCCTGTAGTCAAATCTGACCCACTATTTATTTCTATTAAAAGAATTTGATTGGAACACATTCTCACTTACTTTTGTATTGTCTTTAGCTGTCTATGTAGCTAGTGAGTTTTATGCTATAAATCAGAGTTAAGTAGTGATGACAGTGACCTTCTTACCCAGAAGACTAAACTATGTATTACCGGATCCTATACAGAAGGAGTTTGCCAACTCCTGCTATAGTGTTTACTATGTTTCTGTAAATTATCCCAGTCTACCTTCAAATAATATTATTATATCACCTCCCATATAAAAACTATAATACAATATACTTTCATTTTTCCCCTCCTGTTCTTTGTCCTATATTTTATTTCTGCATATATTATAACCCCCAAATACATTTTATTGTTTTACTTTGAAGAGTCCAATATTTTTAAAGAAATTAAGAAATAAAAGGTATTTCATAGTCACTCATACATTTACCATACTTTGCATTCTTCACTTCTTTTCTACATCCAAGTTTCCAGCTATTGAAAGTTTTCTTCTGTCTAAAGGACATCCTTCAGTATTCTAGTTCAGCTCTTCTGGTAAGAAATGATCTCAGCTCATATTTGACTGAAAGTCTTTATGTCATCTTCATTTCTGAAGGCAGTTTTCATTGGCTATGAAATCTTAGGTCAACATTTGCTTTTTCTTCTTCTATTATTCAGCACTTTAACTATAGTGTCCTGTTGTCTTCTTACATAGTTTCAGATAAGAAGTCTATAATCCTTTTTTTAAAATCTTTGCTCCTCTATATGTAATGTGTCTTTTTTTCTTTTGGTTAGTTTGACGATTTTTCTCATTACCACTTGTTTTCCAAAATTTGGTTATAATGTGCCCTGGTGGAGTTATCTTTGTTATCTTGATTGAGGCTCATTAAACTCATATTTTTGATCAAATTTGGAAATTTTTAATTATTGCATCTTAAAATATTCTTCTGCTTCCCTTTGCCCTAGCCTCTCCTTTTGTTATTCTGTTAAACCACTTCAAAACTGTCTTAAATGTCACTAAGACACGGTTAGTTATGTTTTTCAATTATTTTCTTCTATGAGATTCATTTGTATACCTTCTACTACCATATCTTCAATTTATTAATATTTTCTTCTTCAGTATATAATACACTCCTAATCTTTCTAGAGAAGTTGTCATTAGCATATACTTTTTTAATCTCTAGAAGTTTCATTTTGTCTTTTTTAAAGTCTTCTATTTCTCTTCTCACCAAATTCATGCTTACCTTTGAATAAGTCCATATAACTTAAGAGCTGTTTAAAGTCCTTCTCTGCAAGTCTATCATCTGTATAATTTCTGAGTCTATTTCTATTGACTGTTTTTTTCCTGATTATAGATAACATCTGGCTACTTCTTGACATATCAAGAATTGACATATCCACATATTAGTGGATAATGACCATTGTGCTTTATGCTGAGTGTCTGGTTTTTGTGGTTATCCTTTAAAGAGTATTGAGCTTTGTTCTAGCAGGGAAAATAACTTGCTGATCAGCCTGATCCCTTCCAGGCTTCTTTCCAAGATGTTTTAGAGCAAGTCTAGAGAAGTCTTAACTCTAGACAGTAACCCTCTACTAAGGCATGACACCTCCCTGGTCTCTACTGAATGTCCCACTTGATCTCTCTGCTTATAGTGGTTGGAGTCTCCCGACTCTGTGACTTTTGTGAACTGCTCAGCCTATAGCTCCCCAGTCATCTACTGCCTGGCCTCATGGAGTTATGCCTTAGGCATACATGTATGAGTATTTAGCAAAGACTCTGAAGTACTTTCTCTATGTTGCTCTCTTTTTTCTGAAAGTCTGCCCCACAATTTTGAGTCACCTCAACCTCCAAGATCTTCGATATCTGTCTTCTCAACTTACTTAGACTGCAGTGCTCTGCTTAGGATTCCCTTTTCTGCAGTGAGATCCAGAATGTGATTCCAAGCAGAAAGTCAAGGGCTTACCTCACTGATTTCCTTTTCTTGGGAATCATAATATATACTGTCTGTTGTTCAATATCTGAAAACAGTTGTTTTGTATAATTTTTTCCAGTTTCCCTATTGTTTATAATGGGAAAATATGTCTGGACCCTATCACCCCACCATGACCAGAAATGGAAGTTCAACCATTACACTTCTATTTGTACATTTAGAGAAAAGGGTAAACCTCAAGACTGGAAGCAGGGATAATCATGTTACAATAGCAAAATGAAACATGTACAAAGAGTGATGTCTAAGATGTATTCATTAAAGGAAGTATGGTGTCTAAGACTAGGAAAGTGATAATCCAACTTAATTCCACTCCACACACAACTGGCCTTGCTCCTCCATTCATTTATTCCATAAATATGTTTTGAGCACAATCTTTGTCACTGTGCTAAGCCACTGTGTTAAGCTAACAGGATGAATGAGATATAGCCTTTGTCCTCATAGGCTAAGGAGAAATAGACAGCATGGAAATAACAATATATTATGATAAGTAATCAGGAGAGAGAATCCCACGGGTTATGAGAACACAAAGGATGGAAAGCTGTCCAACTTGAGTGGGGGTGGGAGTATCAAAATGCACTGTCTTTACCTTTGTGTCTTTGGACCAGTTGTGACACTTCCCAGATCTGAGAGGTAACTTGAAGCTGTCAAGTCAAGACATTACATATACAAATCCATGGTATTTATTATGACCATTATTTCATAAAACTAAAGACATCTCATTCTTTAAAATAAAAGGATAAAGGACAATGTTTTCAATGGATTAAATTTTGACATATGGAAAATTAAAAAAAAAAAGATGGCTGTCTACAGGAGATAATGACTTAGGAGTGGAGTCTGGATAGATGAGTAAGAATGTGTCAGATGAAGAAAGTGGGAGGAATTAGGGTTAAAGCACACACATGCAAAACTATATTTAATTTCTTTAGGGAATTATATATATTTCAGAGTAGATGAAGTGTCACGTGGAAAGAATAAGAGTGGAGTAAGATGAAGCTAAAAAGAGATGTAGGAGCTGAGTAATATAAGGTATTATTTTAAAACAATTCTATTCTAGGAGAACTGAGGAACTATTGAATAGTTTCTCCAGGTGAATAACATGGTCTAATTTCTTTTTAAATATCATGGGCTGCAGTTTGGAAAACAGGGATATATGGAGGAAACAATAATCCATCAGGGAGACTTAGCATTAATTTAGGCAAAAGATGCTTTGGACCTACGGACCGTCTATGGGGTCGCACAGAGTCGGACACGACTGAAGTGACTTAGCAGCAGCAGCTTTGGACCTAAGCTGTTATTAGAAGCGGGAACTGAGGCAGTAGATGAGTGAGAGGTATTTAGAAGCTGTAAACAACTGAGCCTCAAGACTGGCCAGATACGGGGAGGAGGAAAGAGGCAGAAGCCATAGACAGTACTTGGAGTTTCACTAGGATGACTCAAGTTTTCTATTAAGGGATAGCAGATTTCTTTGTTTCTGTCTGAATTGACTATTGTTTTGCCACGTGTGTGATTCTAGCCTTCTGGTTACCTGGGCCTGTGTACTTCCTATGGGTATTTGAAATTGTTTCCTGTCTGCTAAGCTGCCTTTCATCTCCTGCCTCTTCTAACAGAATCTGTGTGAGCCAGTACTCCTGGCTGCTCTCCTGGTTCTGCTTGGACTACCAGGCTGGGTAACTTATCGGATCTATCTAATTTTTCTATGGGACTTCCCATATTTATTTCTATGACTCATGGAAAATTATGACATGGAGCTGGCAAAATAATACTTGGAAGTCAGCAGTAGAAGGCAGTCAGGCACCATGTGGTACAATATGGCAATTTTGTCACCAAATAATTAAAAGCATAGATTTATCATTTCATTCATACATTCACTCAACATTTGTCAATTTTACTATCCTTCATAGGTCAAATATGTTGATAACTTATTAATATATTATAACTTATTAATAATTATAACTCCCCCATGTATAGATATAGATATAGTCTTGCAAGATTGTATTGGGTAAGAAAGATGGTGATTTCCTTGCACTATGGAGATCAATACTGAAGGATAGAGGTTCAACCGTCCTGGCTGTTCATTGGAAGGACTGATGCTAAAGCTGAAACTCCAGTACTTTGGCCACCTCATGCAAAGAGTTGGCTCACTGGAAAAGACCCTGATGCTGGGAGGGATTGGGGGTGGGAGGAGAAGGGGACGACAGAGGATGAGATGGCTGGATGGCATCACTGACTCGATGGACATGAGTTTGAGTGAACTCTGGGAGTTGGTGATGGACAGGGAGGCCTGGTGTGCTGTGATTCATGGGGTCGCAAAGAGTCGGACACAACTGAGCGACTGAACTGAACTGAAGAACTTATCAAGAAAAACTGTTGGGACCATGGCAAAGACTGCTTGCTGTTTTGCTATATGGGGTCTCGTCTCCTATTTTGGTAATGAGTGAAGAGTGAGTGAAGTCACTCAGTTGTGTCTGACTCTTTGTGACCCCATGGACGGCAGCCTACCAGGCTCCTCTTTCCATAGGATTTTCCAGGCGAGAGTACTGGAGTGGGTTGCCATTTCCTTCTCCAGGAGATCTTCCCAACCCAGGGATCGAACCCAGGTCTCCCACACTGTAGGCAGATGCTTTACCATCTGAGCCACTTTAGGTAAGTGCCTGTCCCATAATAAAAACCTTGTAGTTAGGTAGGTGTGTCAAAATCCCAACAGAAAACAGATGACATACTCAAAATTGGATAAGTCAAAGAGATTTTATTTATAAAAGGCCTATTTACTAAGATTGGGTGTGGAGGAACTATAAGTATAATGCAGTAATCCAGTGCTCATAGCAACTAGGCTTTTATCTCCCTCAGGGCCTAATAGGATGAAGGGAGAGAGCAGTTACTAGAGACTACAAAAAGAGAGAAGCAGGTAAAATCGATCATTTTTCAAGGATAAGTAACCCTTAGTTAAAGTACAGAGCCCACCCAGTGCAACCTTGAAGGGAGGGATCTAGAGAAATAAATGCCTGATCTCATGTTTGTATGTTTGTTTGGTTTTTGATCTCTTGCTACAGCCCCTGGAGAAGGAAATGACAACCGCTTCAGTATTCTTGCCTGGAAAATCCCACGGACAGAGGAGCCTGGCGGGTTACAGTCTCTGGGGTCACAAAGAGTTGGACCTAGCAACTCCATAACATAAGAGCTCCTATTGTCTGAACTAGGGCCACAAAAAGCAGGGATTACCATCTCCCACTGATGAGGTGCCCACAGGCCACCCCTCACCCATGGCAGAGAGCAGATGAAGAGGAATAGGCAGTGGGCCTGGAGGATCAAATAGATGGCATGTGGGAATTATGTAACTACGCTTTGGCCAGTGGAACAGAATTAGAAAAAGTGTGATTAGCTTTGAGGGGCACACCTTTAAAAGATGGGGCATGTCTTTCTCCTTCCTATATGCTGGATGGGTAACTGGAATTTGAGCAGCCATTTTGGTCATGAGATGAAAGCTCTATCCTGAGATTGGCAGAACAACATGAGAGAGGGAACTTGGATGGTCAGGTAATTAGTTCTAGTTGCCTATGTTCATTTGAGAGAAAAACCAACTTGTAATCTTATATTTGGTTTTCTGTCACTTACATCTGATGCAAATCTTAACCAATTCAGAGACCAAACAGGAAACTCTTTTTTGGATCTGGACTGTATTGGTTCTGATTTTTTTTAACTTATAAGCATCTGAAATGGATTTTGTCTATCTTAAGCTAAAGGGAAATTTATTGGAAGGATGCTAGGGGTGTCTCAGAGAATCAAAGGAAATGCTGAACTCCTGAGATAGGAGAACCCAAGGCAGTTCTGGTGTCTCAGAATTCTTCCTGGCCTTTCACCTTGGAGGACTGCCACAAATGTGACTCAGCTCCAACAACTCCCAGGCTCTTCAGCGATCCATTTCAAATTTCATATTTCTGTTAGAGAGAATCTGATTCAGCCTGCTTGGGTCAAACTCTCATGTCTTTATTGGGAGGTAGGGTGTGGAGGGTCCCAATGCAAACAGTCACTGGGGTCCTCCAAGGTTCTTAGAATCATGGATGCATTGTGTGTCAAATAGTCATCCCAATGACTGTGACCAAGGGACTGTTACCTCAATTTAAACCAATCACTTAAATACTAATAGCATGGACAATGATAATGACTGGTCCATAGAAGATACCATTTAAATTAAACTCATTTTCTTTCATTTACCTTCTCAGTACCTGATGTCATAAGCTCATTACAGGGGTAAGGATGGGCAACAACTCAAAGTCACAATTCTGTGTAAATTCAAAATTGTAACTAGTTCACAAAATTCTCAGTATCTACTATAAGCCAGGAATTCTACTGAATACAACTGACAGGAAAAAAATGACTAAATGCCTTTAAGAAATCAGACTTCAGGGAAAAGAAGCATGCAGACAAGTGATCATAATAATAAATAGTGAGTCATATGCCATAGTAGAGTTTAGTATCAGATGCTTTAAGAGAATAAGCAACTGAGGGAATTGGAAGGGGTGATGTTTGAGGAGGTGTGTGTGGATGAGTAGGAATCCTGTAGCCAAAAATGGAGGGAAAGAATTCTGAATAAAAGAAATAACAGGTGCGAAACTCCTGAAGCATGAAAATGCTCATCCATTTTCAGGGAAAAGCTAAGACCTCTATGTGAATAGACTCCTGGGCATTGACTGGAAACTCATTTATTCATTCAGTTATAATTCACTGAGTACTGCTCTGTGCAGGGTTACCAAGGAGGCAAAGGTAAATAAGATGCAAGCCTCACCTTCAGAGGAGGAGGCAAACTCAGTGGCTACAATCAGATGAGCCCTAAGCAGAGGAGATGAAAACCCTATTGAGTGGAAGCTGGGGAAAGGACACTATCTAGGGACCCAGGAGGAGTCCAGAGCTGTAGGCAGGAGTTAGGACCTTGAACACCATGTAATAACTGCTTGAGTTTCTTTACCCTGTAGGTCATGGGGCTCCTGAAGTTAAACTCACATGTGTTTGTTAAAGCTTTTCCAAAGTTTATTAAAGCTTGTCAAAGAAGATTCTGATTTGCTGAGGCTGCTTTAAAACATCTGACTCAAGACAGATAAATCCCACTGGTTGCGGGCTTGTGTGCCAGGCACTGAGCTAGGGATTTTATATACGTCGTTTCATTTGAGCTGAGAAGGACCAGCAGGGGGAGCATCCCATGTGCCCAACTTTGGAGGTGAGCAAGGCAGAGAATGGAGACAGGAACACTATGGAGAGTGTGGGGAGTGGGATGACTCAGCAGGTTAATGCTATTTTACGAATGAAGCACAGGAATTTAAATTCTTGCCTGCATTTCAGAGAAAAGTCCCTGCTCTAACCAAAATGACTGCCATTCATTTGAGTATGTGTGGTGTATCAAAGCCTAGATTATTCCATCAATAAGGAATATGGACAGCTGCAACCTGATTAAGCTAGCCAGGGTGGATTTGTCTCAAGCAATAAGTCCAGGGAAAAGCAGCCCAACCAACAATCCTAGCAGAGGTACAAGCTCTTCCATCTCTCCAAGCTGGCTGCTGAATCTTCATTTTCCCCTCTATTCCTTGGAACGTAATTTCATCCCAAGAAGGAAGAAAGGGAGAAGGAAGGCTTTTGCAAAAAAGGTTTAATTTTCTTATTCAGGACCAGGTCCCATTTCTATGTAAGACTCTTGCTTACATTTCATTGGCCAAAAGTATGTCACATGGCCACATCCAAGTGCAATGAAGACTGAGAAATAGAATATTTTAACTGGGCGTATTTGTTGCCCCCTCCACATCAGATTGGGCTTCCCTGGTGGCTCAGATGGTAAAGAATCTGCCTGCAAGGCAGGAGACCTGGGTTTGATCCCTGGGTTAGGAAGATCCCCTGGAGGAGGCCATGGCAACCCACTTCAGTATTTTTGCCTGGAGAATCCCCATGGACAGAGGAGCCTGGTGGGCTACTGCCCATGGGGTTGCAAAGAGTCAGACATGACTGAGCGACTAAGCATACCACATCAAACTGGACTTCCCTGGTGGCTCAGCGGTAAAGAATCTGGCTGCCAATGCAGGAGTCATGGATTCAGTCCCTGGGTCAGAAAAATCCCTGGGAGAAAGAAATGGCAACACACTCCAGCATTCTTGCCTGGGAAATCCTAAGGACAGAGGAGATTGGTGGGCTTCTGTTCATGGGGTTGCAAAAGAGAGATTAAAGCATCAATAACCACATCAAATTAGTTTTGAGTCCTAAGGAAGGAGGACGTGGGCAGTATATATAATCTCACTCCATGTTTCCAAAAGTTCTATAAGATAGATAAAGTTATTCCCATTCTACATATAGGAAAATAGACCCAGAGAGGAAAGTAAATTACCCAAAGACATATGAAGTAGTGAGTATGGAATCACTACTTAATGGAATAAAGATTTTAAAATAAGCCTGTATCATTCCAAAAGCAAAAGATTTTTAATGACACATTTCTGTCTCCCTTAGCTGTGTGACCTTACGTGAGTCACTAAATATCCCTTAGCCTCCATTCCAAGATCTGTAAAATGAACATAATTATCCCTGATTCAGCAGTTGTTGAAGTATCAAGTTAGATGGTGAATGTAACATGGCTGAAAAGAATAATGTGGATGGGACCCTGCTTATTATCCACATATGTATCAGCTGAAGTGTCTCTCTCTTGGCTGACAGGAAGAAATGGTTCTTGGAGGAGCATCGTTCTGACACTGGTATCCAAGCCTGGCACCAGTAAAATCTCTTGAGTGGCACTTCCTATTTGGGCCCCATGACAGTTTCCCAGGAATTTCCACTGGCTGGGTTTCCTTTGTCCATTCCAGTAGCTAGCTGCCCATGTAGATGAATTATGAGCCACATTCCACAGCAGGTCAGATGAAAACTATGTGCAAATCGTTCACCCATCTCTCTTGCCTTCTTCCTCCGGGGCTGCTCCTCCAAACTAGAACTAAAATCAGGCCACTCCTCGGCCTGTGTTTCTTCTGCCTTATTTCACGACTGAATAAAGCATCTGAGCACTGAGGGTCACATTCCAGCTGCAAACCCAGCACAGCCCCCCCGTTTCAGGCCCTAGGCCTGGGTTCTTGTGTACCTCTGCCTAGAAAGCTTTGCCTTCATTGTCTTCCCCTGGAGAGCGTCTCTTCCCAAGACAAGCTCAGGCTAACTCCCAGAGCCTTCTCTTCTGTGCATCTTCTCCTGTGTTTCTGGAAAAGTGTTTGTTTTACATTCTCTTCTGCATTAGCATGGAGTTTTGTCCATACTTTTATTATTGAACTAAACCTGTTCCCAAGTCTGGCTTTGCCTTGCTAGGCACCAGAATCTTGTAAAAAAAAAAAAAATTAATCTTGATAACAAAAATGTATGTTTATTAGACTTAAGGAAGAAAGAATAGAAGATAGGAAAGAATGAAGGAAGGAAGAAGGGGAGGAAGGAAGAAGGGGAGAAACGAAACCACAGATATAAATGAGGGAGGGGAGTCTCATTCCCTTCCCATCCCTATTCCGTATAATCACTTAGTTATGTATCTGGTGTGACACCCCCAGGGGCAAATCAGAAGAGAGTTGTAATTAGAAGATCGAGGACTCTTGGGGAGACAGGTGTTCATTTTTTAGAATCTGGTCATCTTTCCATTCCTTTCTATGAATATACCATCATTTTAAAAACCATTTCCCTACTTGGGAAGCTTCTTTTTTTTTCACTATTACAAATGATGCTGAAGTGGATATGCTTGAAAATATATTTGTGAGCACATGTGTTGATATACCTATGTATTAGTGTCCTGGAAATTGAATTTTGGTGGAGACTCTATATTTAGACTCCCACTAACTGAATAAAATCATACCCATTTTCTCAGAGCCTCACAGACCTTGAACATTGTTGATCTTTTTAACTTTTGCAAATCTTGGAAGAAAATCTCATTACTTGGTTTGCATTTCTTTGATGACTAGTGCAACTGAGCATCTTTCTATATGTTACAGGATATTTTTTTTTCTTATTTTGTGCCATTGCTGTTAGCACCAGAATCTTGACTCCAGTGGGTCTCACTCAGTCTTGAGATCCAGTTCTAACAACACCCCATTAAGTTTTTAATTCAAGACCTCATGACAGTGAGGCAAGAATTTGTTAAGAATGACAGAGACATCTCTCTGAAATTAGAGCTCCAAAAAGTTTTTGCTTTTGCCATCATTGTGTTTGTCAACCATGCCCATCATTCACGGAGGTTCTGAGGACAACTTTCAGGCCATCCTCATGAAGCATCTATTGAGCGTCTTTCATTTGTGTGACTAACGAAAGAGTTTTGGTGGGAGGGGTTGTACTTGGGTCTTTTTTTCAGTTGACTCGTCTGCCCAGCTCTTGTCTTTGCTTTGTCTCAGTCTGGCCAAGCCCCTCCCGTGTGAGATGATGTCTAGCTCTGCAGCATCCTGACCTGGGAAGTCACTGTCTCAATTTTGATCCCTTGGTATTAAATACGCGTACTCTATTGCCTTTGTATGATGAGTCAACTGCATTTCATTTCAAAGTCAAGGAGCACCTACTCTGTGCTAGACTTTGGGAATACAAAAATGGATAATACTCAGCCCCTATTTCAGGGGACCCTGAAGTCCAATGGAGATAAAGCCAGGTAAATGGGATTACCATGGTCCCACAGTTAAATCAAGAAAGAGTGGAACCCTGGTGCTCTGGGAGACAGGTGAGCTCGCCTGCTTCTCACTGATGACATCTCAGGCGGGTGATGTATACTCTGTGTGCTTCAGTGTCTTCCTCTATAAAATGCAGAATGTACCTATATTCTTATTTCATAGGATTGTTAGGAGGACTAAATGAGCTAATTCAAATATAAGGCTTAGAAGCTGTTGTGTAGTAAGTGATCCATAAATGGTGGTTTTATGTGTTAGTATCATCACTGATTTTTCAAGTTACTATCAATATTATTATAATAGCACGGCAAAGGGACCTAACCCAGTCTGGAGGCTACTAGAGAAGGTGATGGCAAGGTCGAGTCTTGAATAGTAGAGAAAGGAGACGTAGTCTTGATCCAGAGATGAAAATATCCCATTATTATCATGTGCTGAGCAGTGACAATGGGTTGGACATTTAACCTATATGACCTCGGTTACAAATGAGGACATTCAGACACAGAGAAGTTATGTAACTTGCCCAAGGTTAAAGCAGCTAGTAATATATAGTATTTTATTTCTTCTGTTTTATAGTCAAGAAAGGTGAAGCAGGGAGTGGTTTTAGGGGCATGATTTATGTTCATATCTCATGTTCTTCCCACTTGCCATATTGCCATGCGAGGGAGTATACGCCTTGTGTCATTGGGACTTTTAAACAAGACGTGGGCTTCTTTACACTTTGATTTTCCTCTGTCTAAAGCAGGCATCTCCACACCTCTCCTCTCTGCACACAGCCCTTCTTTCAAACTCCAGGAGAGTCTGTGACAAGGAGTGGGCTCCCTCTGCAAGCCATCCTGATTCCTTTGAAGAAAGGCAGCCAGGAAATGTGAAGCATGGTGATGGTGGCCTTTTCAGGAGTGGGTGGTGAGTGGAAACTTCCTGAGGTCTCAAGTGACAGCATCGGAAAGGAAGTGGAATTTTCCTGAGGCACAGGCAGGAGCTCTCCCCAGCTGTTGATTTGGAGTGTGCATCTCGCATTTAACCCAGTGATTAGTTTGGAGGGAGGCAGCATGCATGCTGGGCTTTCATTTAGTGAGTTTAAAGGCATACAGCTTCTGATTTATTTTTCCTTTCTTCGTGCAGGGCTGTTTTATTACTAAGAGTTGAGTGACAGGCTTCCCAGCAGACTCGAAAGACAGGTAAAATTTGAAAAAGGAACATAAAATTTTTCAAGGCACTCTATTTACCTTTTGTAATTTATTAATCACACCTAGTGAAAGCTGGTTGCCCTCTGGGAACAGTTGAGCAAAGGAAAACTATTCTGAAGGCTCAGCTTTCCAGTCCCCTTTCTTTCCTTATTCTTTTTTATGGATGAGAGAACTAAGGATCCCAAATAGGAAGTAACTCATCCAGTCACAACATAGGTTAGAAACAGAAGTAAGTCTAGTCCTGTCTGGCAGCCTCAGGATCACTGAAACACAAGGAGTATGTGTAGAACTCCGTGCATGTTCCCAACATCTTCAGAGTATTTTTTTTAACTGATGAATTAATATAAGTACCCCCTTGCCTATATCTCTTCAATACCACTGAAGGAAAAACTTCAGGGCAAGACTTACAAGATCCTTCAAGAGCTGCTCTCTGCTTAACAGGCAAAGTTCATCTCTTGTCTTTCCTTCTTTGAAATCATCCATTTATATGGGCTTCCCTAGTAGACGCTAAAGAATCTGCCTCCAATGCAGGAGACCTGGTTTCAATCCCCAGGTCAGGAAGATCCCCTGGAGAAGGGAATGACAACCCACTCTAGTATTCTTATCTGGAGAATTCCATGCACAGAGGAGCCTGGTGGGCTACAGTCCATGGGGTCAAAAAGAGTCGGACATGACTGAGTGACTAACACTTTCATTTATATGGAACATCTTTATCTTTCCCACATAGAACATCCTTCTTACTGCTGGGTTGATGAACATGCTATCCATCTGTCTGAAACTTTTCTCCCTGGATGGATAGATGAATGAATGAACAACCAGGACCTGAATTTATAGCTCATTTCATTAGAAGTCATTGCCTCATTGGGTTAGTGTTCATTCGATCAATTCATATTACCTCTAACTCCCTAAAATTTTAATTTCCCTAGCTTGACTTTATCACTTGCTTGAGATTTTCCCATTGTAACCTTTGGGTCTGAAATAATTCCATTTAATTCAGGAAGTTGCCATACTTCCCTCAGTATAAGTCTTTCCTTTTAAAAACTCAAGAAATTCTCTCCATTTGATGCTTTTGTAGGCAAATCCTCCTCATCTATAGGCATATAGATTCCAAGAAACCAAATAAAATTTGATAAGTTCAGAGTGAAAAAAAAAGAAAAAGCATTTGAATTATGTAGGTGAGCCACATTACTGTGAAGTTTGGTAGCTTCAAACTTCAAGCTCAAAAAGCGGGCATTTCCAAAATGGGGGATGTGCAAAATATGATATAAATGTGATGGGCTGCTGAGGGGCAGCTAGAGATCACAGGGTGGGATGGAGGGGTGAGCATGGCAAATATATGTTATGTCATTGGCATGATGGAAAAGGCAGAACCCTAAAATAAAGGGGTGAAGAGATGGCATGCTGGGAAAGTTGAGGGATAGGTCATTTCACTTCTTCAACAGCACATTTTATTAAGTAGCTACTATGTGCCAAGCCCTCATCTGGGACCTGGGTATTTGCAGAGAAAAACATGTGACAGAAAGGAAATTTGGAATTTGACTTCATGGAAACCTGGATTTCAATTTCAGTTCTATCACACATTACTAGTTTGATCTTGGATGGTTTGTTTTGGTTGCCTTATTTGTAAAATGTGTGTGTACTTTCTTGTTTATCAATAGCTACTAAGGTCATTTAGACACTGTGCTAGGCACTGGACACCCAAAAGTAAACAAGACAGATAGGGCCCCCTCCTCCCAGAAGCTTATGGAGTAAGGGAAGAGTTTGACAAGTTATGAGAATAAAGTATTTGCTGTGGGAGGATTAGCAGGGCTGAGATATCACTTGACATACAGGATTAAATGAGATAAAGTATTTGAGAACCTACTGTGACCGGGATCAGTTCAGTTCAGTCTCTCAGTCGTGTCCGACTATTTGCAACCCCAAGAACTGCAGCATGCCAGGCCTCCCTGTCCATCACCATCTCCCAGAGTTCATGCAAACTCACGCCCATCGAGTCGGTGATGCCATCCAGCCATCTCATCCTCTGTTGTCCCCTTCTCCTCCTGCCCCCAATCCCTCCCAGCATCAGTCTTTTCCAATGAGTCAACTCTTCGCATGAGGTGGCCAAAGTACTGGAGTTTCAGCTTTAGCATCATTTCTTCCAAAGAACCCAGGGCTGATCTCCTTTAGAATGGACTGGTTGGATCTCCTTGCAGTCCAAGGGACTCTCAAGAGTCTTCTCCAACACCACAGTTCAAAAGCATCAGTTCTTCAGTGCTCAGCTGTCTTCACAGTCCAACTCTCACATCCATACATGACCACAGGAAAAACCATAGCCTTGACTAGATGGAACATAGTTGGCAAAGTAATGTCTCTGCTTTGGAATACGCTATCTAGGTTGGTCATAACTTTCCTTCCAAGGAGTCTTTTAATTTCATGGCTGCAATCACCATCTGCAGTGATTTTGGAGTTCAAAAAGATAAAGTCTGACAGTTTCCACTGTTTCCCCATCTAATTGCCATGAAGTGATGGGACCAGATGCCATGATCTTAGTTTTCTGAATGTTGAGCTTTAAGCCAACTTTTTCACTCTCCTCTTTCACTTTCATCAAGAGACTTTTTAGTTCCTCATTTTCTGCCATAAGGGTGGTGTCATCTGCATATCTGAGGTTATTGATATTTCTTCCAGCAATCTTTATTCCAGCTTGTGCTTCTTCCAGCCCAGTGTTTCTCATGATGTATTCTGCATATAAGTTAAATAAGCAGGGTGACAATATACAGCCTTGACGTACTCCTTTTCCTATTTGGAACCAGTCTGTTGTTCTGTGTCCAGTTCTAACTCTTGCCTCCTGACCTGCATATAGGTTTCTCAAGAGGCAGGTCAGGTGGTCTGGTATTCCCATCTCTTTCAGAATTTTCCACAGTTGATTGTGATCCACACAGTCAAAGGCTTTGGCATAGTCAATAAGTAGCCTCCGTTCAAATCCCAATGTGGCCACATATTAATTGTGTCACGTAAGGAATTACTAAACCAATTTCCTGATCTATAAAATGGGGATAATAATAGTGGTCAACTCATGGAGTTGTTAAGAAGATTAAATAAGTTAGCATATGTAAAGAGTTTAGAATAGTGCCTGGCACACACTGAGTACACAGCTGATATTTACTAATTATTGCTGTTGCTGTTTTGTTTGCACATGGCCCATGTGGGTGCTCACAGTCATCAGTTCCCTACCTCCCCTCCACTGCTCTTCTGAAAGCAGTAGTCCCAGCACTGAATAGCAGTCCATGTTCATGTCCCATCATATATCAAAGGCCCAGAAGGGTAACTGCAGAAAGCATTGTTCTCAGTATAATTTATAATTTATTTCTGTCCAAGCAATTTGCCTTGTTGAGCCTTTGAAGAGCACAAAGTTCTTTCCTGTACTTGGCTGGGCTGAGCACAAAAGGTCATGGTAAAATTAGAGCTACAGGGATGAGAATGCCTGGAAAAGAACTTGGGCCTCAAATGGATGACAACTGACTCCTTCCCTGGGAGCCTCAGAGAAGAAAAGGTCACATACTGATGTTCAGCCATACAGGGTCCAGGGGTCTCACAATCTTGTGAGCAATGCTTGGCTCTGCTGGTACAAGCCATGCAATCTCCTGGGTCATGTCTACCTTTTAGGGTCACTGTGAGGATTATATGGAATAACTAATTTTCAAATGCCTGACAGTTGATGGAACTGTTGTCCAGCCTTGTAATCAAATGATGTTCATTAAATTCTAAGAGTAAGAAGAGCTTGCTTCTTCACAGCACTGAGCGATGCTCGCTGAGGGGTTATGGTTCTGATAGCTGAACAGCTAAACAGCTAAACAGCTTTCCTCCTCCAGTGTTTGAAGGTCTGGTCTACACCCTCCCAGGAATGCAGCCATAGAATTAGGAGTCCAAACTTCAGGAAGGTAGGCACTGGTGAGTCTTGCTCCTTCTTGTGGTCCCAGATGCTCCCTGGCATGCAGCAGGGATGTGACGAATACCTGCTGAAAGGGTAAACTATAAGGACAGGCAGAGAAATGTATTGTGTCTAGAGGCATGGTGAAGGGACTCAAAGCCACACTGTATAAAGAACATGGAACTAAGGCTGAAAAGCTAGAGAAAGAAGACTGGGGCACAGAAGTCTTCTGTGATTGCATGAGGCAGACTTCAACTAGTATGAAAGACAGATGACTGAGATAGACAGATAATAGATGATTGATAGATGATAGATTCATTAGTGGAAAGTTAATATAAAATAGAAATATGTTAATTCATCATGTTGTACATCTAAAACCAATAGAATGTTATATGTCATTTGTATCTCAGTTTTTTTAAATGTTAAATAAATAAAAGTAAAGAAGCTGTTTCAAAACACTTAGGAAACTTAGGAAAGTTGTTGAGTCAGTACCAAAAAGTTCATGTGCCTGATTTTTGTCTCTTTCTTGTTTGATTTTATTAATAGCACTCCAAAAAAAATGAGGAATTTTATAATCCATACTGTTCCAGGAATGGCACAAGTTTGCTTTTTAACAAAATATCAACTATTTTAGGATAAAATCTTCTATACCTGAAAAATCCCATTGATTTTTGTCTGAAAGCAAGAATAGCAAATCAAGGAGAAAGCAACTCAGTTTATTTGTAGATTTTCAAAATCCAGTCATGTTTCATATGTTCAATAAACTAAGGGCTTTTGGTTTTATGTAAAGGAAGCATAGGGCTTCCTTGTTGGCTCGGTAAAGAATCTACCTGCAATGCAGGAGACCTGAGTTCAATTCCTAGGTTGGGAAGATCCCCTGGGGATGAAATGACAACCCATTCCAGTATTCTTGCCTGAAAAGTCCCATGGACAGAGGAGCCTGGTGGGTTATAGTCTATGAGGTCACAAGAGTTAGACAGGACTTAGCGATTAAACCACCATCACCACCACCATGATAGAAAGCATATTCAAACAAATTGAAGAACAGGCTTAAAATATTATAAACTCTGATGAAAACCTATCACGTGGTGACTCATTTGTAGACTACCCTTCAAAATAAAACTTAACAAGAAATGGACTAAATATTCACATTTTCTGTATTAATAATAATTTTATATTATCTAACATTAAAAAAGATAAGTCTTTTAAAAGAAAATTTAGTAGTTTATGATTATTATTGTTATAATTGTTGTTAATTATCCTGTGTAACTGGGTGAGCTGGCTAAGCAAACAACATCCACAGGTAAGTGGTCAGGAAGGGAAGACCACAGGGAAGTGTGGGGTAATTGCAGACCCCTGCTGGCTATATGAACAAGGAGAGTCTTCCCAGGGGAGTTAATGTTGAAGTAGGGGACTTCAACAAAGATAAAGAGTCAAACAGATAAACAGGATGAGGAAGGCATTTCAGGTGGAGAACGCAGTGTGATGTAGAGGTCATAGGCTCCTGGTGTGCTCAAGGGGTACATAAACTGTGGGAGTGGGGAGAAATCAGACTTAGTTCAACCCTGGGGGCCGCATTGAGCTGCTATCACACAGAAGCTGTGTGGCGTCTCTGAGCCTCAATTTCATCCCTTGTGGACTGGATGTTACATTACCTGCTTTATCTGCTTCGCAGGGAAGAAGATTTGGACCCACTTGAAGAAAGAACGTCAGAGCAGGCAGGACTGGTTTCTGAGTCCCTGCTATGAACAGGTTTTCTGGAAGGGTGACCTGCAAACACCCCTCCCAAGCCCATGATTTTGAGATGCCATGAGTCAGGGGTGCAGGCCTTGTTCTGACGCTGCCCCTCACACACCAGCCTCATTCAAAGCCTCAGTCAACATTTGCTGCTGGCCTGCTGGGCACAGTAAGATCTGAGAGGCACTTAGATGAAATGACACCTGAATCACTTCAGCTTTAACGCCCAGTGAGTCTCTGTCTAGGAGCTGAGAAGGTAGCACCGATATCCTTAAAATGACATCACAACAAAAAGAGAGTTAACACCACGTATGCCAATTGTGTGTGTGTGAGGGGGGAGGGGGTTGGTCACCCAATTTGTGGATCATGTGGCCTGGAGCAAGAGCCTCGACTTCACCACTCAGCAAAAACAGGTAGGTTCACTGTATTCGTCGGTTCCATGGTGAATCAAGACCTTGGAATTCTTCATGAGGATATCAAATCTCTTCAAATTCCAAGAACAGTTAGGGAGCCTTTCACCCCTCGAAATCTTTGTACCTGCTATTGCGTCCTCTTCCTACAAACCTTACAGCCTGTTTCAGGTATCTAATGCTGTGTTAACAAAGCACCCCAAACATAATGCTTTATAATGAAACCACAAAAACCTCTATTTTGCCCCCAAATCTGCAATTTAGGCAGACTGAGAGGGAACGGCTCGACTCTGCTTCATTCAGCGTCAGCTGGGTGTCTCTAAGGCCAGGGGCTAAAATTAACCAAAGGTGGAGTCCCTGGGCATCTCCCTCCACTGTGCGTGGCTTTTCCACGTGGTGTCTACCGCATGTCAGTTTCAGGGTAGCCAGACGTCTTACCAGACAGCTCAGGCCTCTCGAGGCATATATCCCGAGACAGGGAGAGAGAGAGAAAACCAAGCAAAATCCAGGTTGCCTTTCAGTGACCTAACCTCAGAAGTCATACGCATTGCTTCTCTGCCCTCTCTGGGAGGAAGCAGTCAAAAGCCACCACCCAGATTCCAGAGCAGGGAACGCAGAGCCCCCCGCTTCTCCATATGAGGCAGGCCAGTCTCACTGTGAGAGGAGCATATGGGACGGGAGATACAGCTTGCTGAGTCCATTTCCAGAAGGTATAATCTGTATCCACTCTTTTCTGTCTGAAAAACCCTTCTTATGCTTCAAGACCCGGCTCAAACATCACCTCCTTTATAGAGGCCCCAAGTTCCTAAGAGCAGGTTACCTCCTTGATGAGGCCTAACTGCACTTTGTACCTCTGCTTTCAGAGCATGTGGCACCCTGAAATGACATCTGTCTCTTTCTGGAGTCTGTGAATGGCGAGTTCTTCAAGGTCTGAGGCTGTAACATGTATTTCATTGCTCCTAGCTTTTGGTACTGGGGAGCTGCTTAGAAAACAGATATTGCTACAAGCTAGACTAGGGCTTCTCATACCCTGGGCTATGTGCCGCAGAATGCCTGGGTGCTCGTTCAAAATGCAGACTCCCAGATCTGCATCAAACCTGCTGCACTGACTCTTGTAAGAGGGGCTCTAGTTTAATCAATTGCCCAGATGATTCCAATGGGTATCAATCTTTGCAAGCTATCTTTGTGTTCCCAGTGCCTAGTACCATGCCTGGCACACAGTTACTACTCAGTAAATACCTGCTGAATGAATGAGTGAATAAGTGAGTGAATGAATGAATATTTTTAGACTGTTCTGGGTACACGAGAGTCAGTTTGCTCTTTTGGCTAATGGGACATCCAGGTCTGGCTCCAGAGTCAGATAAGCAGATATCCCTCGAGGTTAGGTCCAGGTGAGACTCAATGCCCCCAATGCCCCTTAAGTGTGCTGGCTTTCTGGAGGAGGTGGCTGAGCCAGTAGAAGGGAGAGACTTGGCAGTTGTAAAGTTAGTGCATTTTCTCCCCCTCTACCAGAAAGCTCCCTTCCCATCCCCACCTCCCACTCGTCTCCCTTCCCCCAAGCATCCTGTCACATCCCAGATCAGAACCATTCTGGAAGCAGTATTTGCTAGTTTGACATTTCAAAATAGCATCGAGGAGGCTAAAGATAGCTAGGTTACAAGGGAGGTTAAACAGCTTGCCAAATGACGCTGAGCAAATTTGGTCTTCTCCGCGATGTCCGAAGAGTTCTTTGATGTTATCCCTCTATTTGGAGGAGTAGAGCATTGGATGGAGGGAGGATACTGAGCCAAGAGCCAAAGGGCACAACCTCAGTGGCTGGGAATTCAGTGAATGGTAAAGGAGTGTGCGTTTCAGAGGTCAGCTTTCTCCAGCTGTCCAGGACAACAAGGCAGACACGGTAAGAGCCTGCTTGCCCGGCTGCCTGTGTGTTGGCCCTGTGTCTACCTATGCATCTGGTTTCCACCGAGACCAGCACAACCATGAGGAAACAATTTGTCCATGTGAGATAGTAAAATTTTTTAAATGTCACTAGCCTTTTACTTCCTTTTCATTTCTTCCTGGTTCATCCCCATTTTAACTAAATTGCCCCAAGCCAGAACTATGTGGCTATGGATGTGGAAGGTGAGGGCCAAGACCCGGGTGACTATAGGGAGACACCATGTTCCCTGGAGATCAAGTACCCGCTCAGCATGTCCAAATAATAATGCCTACCATTTACAGACCATTTGCTGTTCGCCAAGCTCTCTGCTAAACTTCTTACATCCTTTACCTCATTTATTCTCACAGGAGCTCTGTGCCTTAGGTATAGGATGGCCTCCTTCCCAGGTGGCACTAATGGTAAAGAACCCGCCTGCCAATGCAGGAGACATAGAGTAGAGGATTTGATCCCCGGGTCAGGAAGATCCCCCGGAGAAAGGCATGGTAAGCCGCTCCAGTATTCTTGCCTGGAGAAGCCCATGGACAGAGGAGGCTGGCAGGCTACAGTCCTTAGGATTTCAAAGAGTCAGACACGACTGAAGCGACTTGGTATGCGTGACTTAGCACGCATACACCATATAAATGAAAGCCTGAGAGTCAGGGAAGCTAAGAACTTGCTTCTGGGACCGCAGCCAGTGCTGTAGAGTTGAGACTCCAAAGCAGGTGCGTTTGACTCCAAAGACAGCTCTCCTCCCGACCATGTTACATCGGCTCCTTTTACAGAAACAGACAAGGTCCATCTTCCCCCGCATGCCCTGCATTGAATCTATCCCAGGAATCAAACCACCTTCAAAGGGCAAACGGGTGCCCCTTGCAATGAGCAGGTTGCCAGGATGGACACTCACGCTCGGTGACTCAGCAGCACAGTCCACTTGTCTGACCTTTTCCCATGTCACAGATATCTAATGAAAGGGCTAGCCCTGCTCGCATCCTGCAGCCCCGGGGGCAACCTGAGTCACAAGAGACGGACTGAATGTCAGAGTTGAAGTGAGTGTCTCTGCCTCATCCTCTCTAAATGTGGCTGCAGCTGCCCATTCAGTGGTGGCTGAGCTGTCACGGCCAGCACAGGCTGGCAGAGAGGCAGGAGGGCTGCCTGCGGGGGCAGGATGCTGGTCATCTGGCTAAAAAAGGGGGCTGGGGTGGGGTGGGTGAGGCAGCCCAATTATGCCTGGCTTTGCTTCCAAGCTCTATAATCGGATTCAGGTGCTTCCAAAAGTTCCTGCCTCTTCCGAGCAAATTCAGTTAAGGGCAGGGGGAGGGCGTGCTAATGGTTTCCACATTGGGAGCCTATGCAGAGAGGCCTCTCAAGCATGGGGGCAAGGAATCTGACCTTGCCTCCATGTAGAGCTGTGCTCGAAGGAATGCAAATGTGTTCATTAAGCACCTCTTACGAGTGAGGGTCTTAGGCCTTGTAGGCTGGACACTGAGAATATGATAAACAAGCAATCACAGATGTAGCCTGCCCAGAGCTTGCTTACAGCTGGTGGGAGAGACAGAAAATGGACCAGAAAATTACAATACAGAGTGAAGAAGCCTGCAGGTCCTGTGGAGCACGGAGAAGACCACCTACCCAGATTTAGGGCTTCAGGGGAACGACTGGTTCCCTGGAACCTGAGGGTTCTGGGAGCAGAAAAACAGCACAGGAGAACATGAGATGGGGGAGGTGTAGAGCTGGCCAGAGCATCGGTAGAATAGCACAGAGTGTAAATAGGTAAGTTAAGAATGCGGAGAAGTTGGTAAAAACTTTTGGCCTTGTAACTCAGCAAAGAGAAGGCCAGAGGTCTAATATGATCCATTTAGAAAGGCCAGTCTGACCCGGACAGGATAAACTGCGTAAAGGGAGACCAGTGAGGAAGCAGCGGGAGTGGTTCAGGATCACGCCAGTGTGTCTCAGACTAGGGTGGTGGCTGAGGGGATGGTGAGGGACCGTATATCTGGTTATAAGGCCAAATTAACAAATTACACGGTCCCTGCCTTCAAGGAGAAAACAGTTGAAAAAAATTTTTCTCCCTTAATTCATTCCAGTCTTATGTGACCAGAAGGGAGCTTAAGGGTCATTTACTTCAATCTCCTTTTTGCAAGAAGTCCAGTGGTTTTTAACCTGGGTTTGAACTCCTTCAGTGAGGGAAGGCAGTGGTGGCAGCCCAGAGAGAGTCTGGATGGGCAGCTGGCCTGGACACAAGCTTTATTGAAGTTTCAGAAACCCCTGGACCTGATGATGGTATACCGTGCTGGTGCGTCCCCTGGTTCCAAGCATTGGGGCAGTTTTAAGGAGACATCTATTTTGCCAGCTGTGATGGAGCAGGCTGCTGCCCACCCCTACTCCCCCAGCAGAGGGGGGGCCACAGAGGTTGGCTGGGGGCTGAGGGCACTTTTCTGTCAACAGACCCACCTATGAGTGCTTGCTAAGTGTCTGCACTGTGCCAGCTTTGTTCCTGGAAACCGCTGTGATAACACTCCCTGGGTGAGAACCAACACTCACTGACCTTTTCCATGGGCAGAATCTGCAGGAAAAGGTTGTTGAAATTTTAATGACAGCAATTCCTGAGGCTTGTAAAATTCTTTTAACATTTCTCTAAGCACAGACAACAACAGCATCTTCTCTTAGCCTGAGCGGGGTTCTACAGCTCTAAAGCACTCACTCACTCAGGGTCACCCTTGATCCATAAGCAAGCCTGGAGGAGGGGCAGAGCTCCTGGACCCTGGAGCCCCGGTGACCCGGATTCAGATCCTCTGTGCCCCACATGACAGTGTGACTGTGGGCCTTGCTTTACCTCTCTGAGCTTCCTCTTCTGCAAAATAGGGATAATATGCCTACTTGAAAGGTTGTTGTAAGCGTTCAATAAGAAGATTCTGCCTAGCCCAGTGCTTGGGGAAAGCTCATTTCCTTGGCCATATTTCTCTTTCATTCCTATATTCCAGATAAGAACATGTCTAAGTTTGCATAACTAGAAGAAGTGGTGCCTGGCATATAGAGCCTTAGTCAGCTCAGGCTACTATCACAAAATGCCAAAGACTGGATGGCTTAAACAACAGACGTCTATTTCTCATGGTGCTGGAGGCTTGGAAGTCTGACATTGAGATGTCTGTCTACATGGTCAGGTCTGGTGAGGACCCTCTTCCTTGCTTGTAGATGGCTGTCTTCCTGCTGTATCCTCTTATGGCAGAGGGAGGAAGTTTTGATGTCTCCTCCTCTCCTTTTTTTCCTTAAATTTATTAATTGGAAGATAATTGCTTTACAATGTTGTGCTGGCTTCCGCCATACAACGTGGATCAGCCATAACTATACATGTGTCTCCTCCCTCTTGAACCTCCCTCCCACCCCCCACCATCCCATCCCTTTAGATTGTCACAGAAAAATATGGAACACTTCATGAATTTATGTGTCAGCCTTGCGCAGGGGCCATGCTAATCCTCTCTGTATCCTTGCAGCTTTAGTATGCTACTGCCAAAGTAAGAACATCCTCATTTTCTTATAAGGTCACTAATCACTAATCCCATCACCGTGGCTTTTCTCATGGCTCAAACGGTAAAGAATCTGCCTGCAATGCAAGAGACCAGAGTTTGATCTCTGGGTCAGAAAGATTCCCTGCAGAAGGGAATGGTTACTCACTCTAGTATTCTTGCTTAGAGAATTCCATGGACAGAGAAGCCTGGCGGGCTACAGTCCATGGGGTCTCAAAAGAGTCGGACATAACTGAGTGACTAACACAACAATAACAATCCCATCATGGGGGCTCCACCCTCATTATCTCATTTAAACCTAATTTCCTCCCAAAGACCCTACCTCCTAATGACTAACCTTAGGGTTAGGGCTTTAACCTATGAATTTAAGGGGATACAAACATTCAGTTCATAATACAGTGGGCCTAAAATAAATGTTAGTCCCACCTTTCCTCCACCTCAAGGCCCTGAACTAGGGCTAGCTCTTCTTCACGCTTCTCCTTATGCAGCCTCTAGTGCTTCCTAGGGACCCCCTTTGAGAACGTCGTGAGAGCCATGGAGCCTCTTCCCTGAAAATGCACATGTATATAAACAGACACCATGCACACATTGTCACCCACAGAATTCCAGATCCCTGAAGCTCATCTATGGACTCTAATAACCTGCCATAGCACCCATATGACACAAACTACCTTTGGCCACAAATTGTGGTTCCATTTTCTAATTTCCCCAGGTATGCTTTTAACTACATGAGATAGGAAACCAGCTCTTCTTGTTCAAGTCTGTATTCCATATAGTGACTGGAGAGCGGAGGGCGGGTATATAGTAACTGTTAATTGATCTGGTGGATAAATAGATGGATGAATAGAAGGATGGATGGATGGATGGTAAGTTGGTTGGTGGGTCTGTGGGTAGGTGAGAAGATAGGTCAAGATGGATAAATAACAGATAGAAAGGTGATGAGTGGTAGGTGGGTGAACAGATGTATGGGTGCTCTGGGTGACAGGATAAGTGGGGAGATGGATAGGTGGATAGATGACTGGATGGTAAGATGGTGAGGTCTTTACCATGCTCAGAGAAGCACCCAAGCAAACCCTTCTTGAGAAGATAAATTCATGGTGTTGGGGACCCAAATACTGGAGGACCTGGAAAGCTCTGGCTAAAAACCTCTGAATTAATTCAGCAGAGACTACAAACTCCAGAAGGATCAGAAGCAGAGGCTGCATGGAGGGAACAATGTGTTGGCAGGCGGGGTCTGAAGAAGGGCTGTGGGCTCTGGTGGGAGAAGATGACGCAGAGTCAGAAAAGCCAAGGAGGAAGCTGGACAAGTGGAGGGGAAACCTCTTATGGAGCAAGCAGCACCAGTACTAAATGGAGAGCAGAAGCTGCAAAGACCCACTTCTAAGGAAAACTGGAGGCAGGCAGCATCTGGTGGGGAGCAGAGATGACTGAATGGAGACACAAGAATTCATGACCTTGGGATTCTGAGCCACTCGTTCAACAATCATTTGCTGAGCTCCTCCTGTGTGCCAGGGCTCACTGTAGGTACTGAGGAAAAGTCCCAGTCTGTGCCGTCAGAGAAGAAAGACAGAAACACTAATGAAAGTTGAAATTTACACAGTACTTACTATGCACCAGCCACTATTCTGTTTAAGGTGACTCGCCTCAACAACAACCATATGAGGGAGGTATTATTATCATCCCTACTTGGCAGACAGGGAAACTAAGGCACAGAGAAGATAAGTTATACTTTACCCAGGTAACACAACTAATAAGTGTGAGAGTCAGGAACTCAGGTTCCAGAACTTATGTGCATCATCGTTGTTGCCATTAAATGAAAGGTTAAACAATAGCTGTAATGCAAGGTGATGGCAGTATGAACCATTACAGTGGGTTACAAAGCAGGGACGAGATGACTGACTGGCTGGTTGGATCTAAGAGGATTTGAGAGAGGAGACCCTTGGGAGCTGGGTCTTGGAGAATGAGTCAGGTTTCTTAGGCATCCTGCAAGAGGTATGTAAGTTGAAGGATGAGGGGAAGGGCATACCAGACAGAGAAATTGAGTTGTGCAAAGATCACAGGCACTGAGGCATGAAACAACAGACACCTGTGCAGGTGATGGTAGGTGTCTCTGTGTGACTGCTTGGCAGGCCTGGGAGCTGGGAAAGGGGAGACAAGCTACACATTGGAAAAATGCCAGGGAGTGTTTCCTCATACTTATGTGAAGGTTTATGATGTTCAACACACTTCTCTATCCCTTTAGGAAGACAGTATGTGGCAGACTGTATATAATATTTTTGTTCCCATTTTTTGGATGAGGAAACTAAAATTCAAAGTACAAAATCCATGAGGTCTATTAATATGATCATAGCCAATATCTATCCTATGATTACTGTGTGCTAGCCACTGTGTTCAATGCTTGTATGCAATTTTTCATTTCATTTCTACCAATTTGCCATGAGATAGATGCTGTCAAGCTCATTTTAAAATAAAGAAAATCAAAACTCAAAACCAGTTAAGGTCCTCCCACTAGGATGATCAATCAACCACCACACAAAGGCCCTGCTCTTTGGTACCATGTGATACTGAGCTTCCCCAGTGGGTCAGCTGGTAAAGAATCTGCCTGCCAATGAAGGAGACAAAAGAGATGCAGGTTCAGTCCCTGGGTCAGGAAGATCCCATGGAAAAGGAAATGACAACCCGCTCCAGTATTCTTGCCTGGGAATTCTCACGGACAGAGGAGCCTGGTGTGATGGGGTCACAGTCAGATACAACTGAGCAGGCAATGCATGCAAAACTGTCTTCACTGACTTTGGACTCTAGTCTAGCCCACCTGAAAGAAAGATAACATGCTTTGAGCTTTGCATAAAACCTTTGTGGAAGCAGATACATTTAATGATGAAAAGTTTCTAACTCTTCTATTCTAAACTATCTCCCTTGTGGGTGAGCCAGACTGAAAATCCACTGGGTTCCAAGACTCCTAGGATATCCTGGTTTCTTCACAATCAGGACTAGAGATCACGACTTTCATTTCTTTGCGAAAGAAAGGGCTTAGACTGGCAGGAGCCAGGCATGAGATAGGCCTGGGCTGCAGAGTGACAGGTTCCTGGCCTAGGTGAAGAAGCCTCCATTTAGAGCTGGGATAACAAAAGAACCAGGTAACATTCACTGGGTACTTACTTTGTGCTAAATACCCTTCCTACCCTTAGAAACCATTTACCCTGTCATTTGCCCAGCAAAACAGTAACCATTATAGCAATCTTTCAGATGATAAAATCGAGGCCCAGAAAGTTTAAGTGACTTGTCCAAGATCACGCAGCAAGTCAGTAGTGGAAGCAAATTTCCAGCCCAGCTAGTCTGGCTCCAGACCCTATGTGCTAACCTATATATTATACCTGAAGGAGGCTTTTGTAGCCAAAGAGCCAAGCTCTACATTTTACCTATAAGGAGGATCCAGAGAGATCATGAAACTTCATTAATAACACACAGCATCACACAAACCTCAGTTCAGTATTCAAAAGTTTCCTCTCCAGAGCCATTCCACTCCCCCTTCCTCACCTCCATCTTCTTTGTGGTACCCTTGCCTCCAAGCTGGCCTTGAAGGTTAATGGGAACCTGACTCGGGAGTCATACAGGGGGTTAAATCTTGGTCGTGCAGCTTTTCAGTTGTAGGTACTTGGACAAGGTGCATGGTCTCTCAGCCTCAGTTTTCATATCTATCAAATTATTATATAGTCTTATTCACCTGGAAGAGAGGTTGAAAGGGTTAAATGCAGCATTGTTTGGTCAGTCTGCATCATTGTTTTAATTTTTTCAGAAGAACACCACCTATTGGACAGAGCTCATTCTGAACAATCTCCAGCAAAAACTAAGTCTTCAATACATCATTGGATGCATGCATGCATTTTCTCGAATAAATGAGTGTCTAGCACAAATGTTGGACACGACTGAGCGACTTCACTCTCACTTTTATGCATTGGAAAAGGAAATGGCAACCCACTCCAGTGTTCTTGCCTGGAGAATCCCAGGGACGGGGGAGCCTGGTGGGCTGCTGTCTATGGGGTCGCACAGAGTCGGGCACGACTGAAGCGACTTAGCAGCAGTAACAGCAGCAGATGACCTCATGGGATCCAACTGTCTGCATTAAGCTAATAAACTAATTTTGGTTGAGGCATCCATAGCTGCTAACATTTGAAACTAGTGTCCTTGAAGGTAAGATTGCCATTTTAACTGTAACTATAATAGACAGAAGTAGGCTTTTTTTCCTACCATGGACCCAAAGAAAAGTTCCTTTAGATACAACTGGGAGAAGTAGAGGGAAGAATAGCCAGGGCTGAGAAGGCAGGGAGAGCAGGGGTGCAGAGGGAGCAGAGGAAGCTGGGGAGAGACGGATTCAAGACCCAGTAAGCTCCCTGCCCACAGGTTCACTTGTTTTCAGCGCTCACTGCCCAGAGCCTAGGACCACCCAGGGCACATCGTGGGTGCTTAGTAACTCTGTGAAAAAAAAAAAGTATGAGAATGAAAAATAGAGGCAAGGAGAACAAATCGGGCAGGAAGAGAGAAAAATAGAGACAGAGCTCCACAAAGATAGAGAAGACAGCCAGAGGGGCCTGAGGCGGCTGGCGGCCGGGGCAGAGGGAGGGACTCTGCTGGCTGAAGCCCAAGGAACTCGGCCGGGGGGACCCCAGCGGGAGGGGCGGTGGCCTGGCAGCGGTGAAGAGAGCGCACCCCGAGCGCAGCGCCTGCGCCCAGGGCTCCAGACAGCCCAGCCTGGAGAGGGCCGTGGCCGTCAGAAGGTCACGGCCGCGCCGCGGGACTTTCCTGGGGTGGAGGTGGAGGACCTGGGAACAACGCTGGCCTTTAACTTCCCAGGTCAGACCACCCCGCGCTGCCTCCGGCGCAGGGAACCCACCCTGAGCTAGCCTGCCCGCGGGACCTGTCCTCTGGCCTGACTTTTTAAAGTCCCTCCCCTGCCTTCAAGGCTCTGAGTCCTTCCTTTCCCCTAGCCAGAGGCTTCTCACACTTGAGTGCATCAGAATCACCGCGAGGCTTTGTTCATTCATTTAATTGAACGATTTAATTAAGTCGATTTCATTATTGTTAAACCCCTCGTTGCCGTTCCACCCCACCCTCCTGTTTCTGACTGGTGGGTTTAGGTTGGAGCCATAGGCTAGGCGTTTCTATTAAGTTCCCAGGTGGTGTTGATATATCTGGCCCCGGACCCAGGCTTGAAAACCACTGCCCACTATGGGACAACTGTCTCTCTCCTTTTCCTCCTTGATCCACTAAGTACCTTGTTCAGCCTCCCAGAGTCCGGAACTCCTGACAGCTAAGGGAACAGGCAGGGGAGGAGGGAATCTGTGCTTGGGCAAAGCCAGGAGGGTACCAGGAATCCCAGCTCCCAGCCCCCAAAGCTGTTTGGTAGCAGCAGTTGTTTCTCTGCCCTTTCGGGGGTAGAACTGGGATCCAGAACAAGGCAGAACCCTGAGGAGTAAAAGCTGAGTGGAAAGCAATGTTAATCAAGTCCACCTCCAGGAAAGGGAGAAAAAAGTCCTTTTCTTCAGGAGAGGAGAGTGCATGGAGGATTCCTATTCAACAACCAGTAGTGTACTGATCGGTGCCACGGACACTTACTCCAAACCTGTTCATCAAGCAGCTACTCTATGCCAGATACCAGCTGGGTACTGGCGATAATGAGGGAAATAAAACTATGGGGAGGATGGTGGGAGGGGGGTTCAGGATTGGGAACTCATGTACACCCGTGGCAGATTCATGTCAATGTATGGCAAAACCAATACAGTATTGTAAAGTTAAAAAAATAAATAAATAAAATAAACAAACAAACAAAAAAAACTGGGGTCAATGTCTTAGGGAGAATACTTTCTAGTAGGCAGATTAACAATAAATTTAGGAAAGTAGTATGCTAGAAATAAATTATAAATCCGATGGTGGGAAAAAACCAAGTAAGGTAAGGGAGTGCCACTGAGTACAATTTTAAACAAGATGGTCAAGGTAGGCCTTGTTGGGAGGGGGGACATTTGAACCAAGAGTTAAGGTAGGCAACCATGTGATAGCAGAGAGGAGAATTTTCAGGTAAGGGGAACAGCTGGAGCAAAAGTCCTGAGGTAGGGACATGCTTAGCATATCTGAGGCCCCACGGAGAGATGAGTGTAACTGGGTGGGGCGGGATATGGAAAGAGCTGAGTAGGAGATTGAGGACAAAGAGGTAAGGGGCAGGCAGGAAGATGTTATAGGGCTGAGGCGGAGGGACCATTCATAGGGCTTGACTTTATCCTAAAATGTCCCTCCATTTTTCTTTACTTTTTTGTCCTGTTCTTGCCTCCTCCATCTACAATACCAAGTTTAAGAATAGTGTTAATCTGGCTCACAGCTGGAGCTGGTTCTGAGAGACAATTTTCAGTAAGTTAGGCCAGCCTTCTGAGATAGTTAATACAGGTTGTAATTACTTTTTCTAACCTGCAGGACAGACGGTGAGCTGTTTACATTTGCCTCAGCATCCTTCTTTCTCTTTTCCCATCATTCTCCATGCCTCCTCCAGGCTCTAGTTTCTGATGCCCCTGCTCCCTGACACACCCCAGGCTTCTACAGCAGCACTGTCCATTCAAAATATAATATCAGCTGCACATGTTATTTAAAATTTTCTGGTGGCCACATTAAAACAAAAGTAAAAAGAAATAGGCAAGATTAGTTCTACTAATAGATTTGATTTAACCCATTATAGCCAAAATAGCATCTTGTCAACATGTAATCAATACAAAAAGTAATGAAATATTTTACTTTATTTTTTCCTATACTGTCTTTGAAAACCAGAATGCATTTTACACTCATATCACACCTCAATTCAGCCTAGCCTCATTTAAAGTACTCTAAAGCTTCATGTGGTTAGTGAATACATGGACCTCACCACCCTAGACTCAAACTCCTGATCTTCCTTCCCCTCCTCAACAAAAGGAACTCTTCCTGTTTCCAGAATAAGCGGACACTTCCTTCAGGAAGCCTTCGCTGATTTCTTCACTTCCCTCACTGGCGTGTAAGAAATAAACGAGTAAAACTGTGTGAATATATGGTACTCAGAATAATCCCTGAGGGGTTAGCTATCATTATTATAGTATTTACTGCCATTGTAATAAACTGATTGTTGTGTAATTCTTACACAAGAATTATATATTTAATTTCTTGCTTTCCTCTCAGGCTATACTGAAAACTCCATGAGAAGAAATGTCTGCCTTTTTCATTGCTCCACCCTTGGGACCTTGTGTCTGGGAAAAGTAGATGAATATTCAATATAAATGTATTAAGTGAATGAATAAGAAAGCATGCTTGGAGGTATGACTATTTTAATTCTAACATTATAGTAGATAATCATAATCCTGGAGGATATGACATCAGGTTCCATTTTTACAGAAGTTCAGACAGTAGATACTATAGACAGATGAAATCTGGTCTCAAAAATGAAGAAGAGAAAAAAAAAAAGCAGGGTGGTGTAATAAAAGGGTCCACACGCTGAATTCAGACAGATTTGGGTCTGAAGTCCTGTTACTTTACTCACTACTAGTATGACCCTGGAGAGCTTAATTTCCCTGTATCTCAGTTTCCCCAACTGTAAAATGGGGATATGAGTATTTCTTAACATTATATTACATTCTGGGCTTTCCTGGCAGTTCAGATGGCAAAGAATCTGCCTGCAATGAAAGAGACCTGGATTTGATTTCTGGGTCGGGAAGTTCCCCTGAAGAAGGGAATGGCTACCTACTCCAGCATTCTTGCCTGGAGAATTCCATGGATAAAGGAACCTGGCAGGCTACAGTCCATGGAGTCACAAAGAATCAGACATGACTGAGTGACTAACACTTTCACTTTACATTATATACCTACACGCAAGGTTAGTTTGTAAGCGGCAGGAACACAGGCCCTAATCTCAGCCCAGGTAGCTGCTTTACCCCTTTGTGTAACAAAATCTACCGTGTGTGTGTGTGTGTGTGTGTGTGTGCATGTGCGTGTGTGCGTGTGTGCGTGTGTGTGTGCATGTTCTTATTTAGTGAGGAATACCATACATACAAAGTTTTGATACACATTAGATGCCCACATTAGTATGTGTAGTTTTTCTTTCATTTCTATACAGCAGCATGGGATCTTTCTATTCTCCTTCTCTTTTTATTCCTCAAACGAGAGAAGTTCAAGCAGTTTACTTACTATTTCAGGGAAATTTCACCATCCTGCCTAGCAGATAGAGTGAAACAGGTTCAAGTTACGAAAAGACCCTTTGGCAAAACTGTAAAACTTAACACTTTAGTCTCCCCACCCTTTTGTCTCCTTCTTCAGCCTCCCTGCTTTCAGAAAGTCCTTCTTTTGTACCATTTTGGTTCCTGGCATTTTCTTCTCTCTCTGGCTCCCAGAGACAAAAGTAATTCCCACCCACACTGAATTTTGTTGCATGTTAAAGAGGAATTCCAGACACCTAGAAATGGTTGCTACTCATTGCTCAGGGTTCTCAAAGCTCTTTCTCTGGCTCAGCTACAGTGCTTTCCCCATTACTTCCTAAATGTCTGTGAATGCATTTTCCCCCACCAGAAAACCCTGAATGGTATGTGCAGATACAGCCATGTCTCTCTGAATCTCAGCTCTTAGGAATCATCCAGATACATAGTAGGTGCTGGATGAACATAAGCTAAATGCATATGTGCATGTATGATGTCTGAGTGACTGTTTCTTAATACTTCCCCTCCAAAATGCCCAAAAGACTGACAGATGTGTGTGGTGAGAGCTGTAATGGGAGGAGGTTGGCTACCTTCTTAGAAATGAAACTGAACACGCCTTGAAGCTCAGCTCCACTGTCTGCTTCCCTCTGGTGTCCTCTGGGAATGACAGGGAGGAGGTTGGAGGTGGGGAGCCCAGGAGGGCTGACAAGGTGCCCTCTTTAGCACTGAGTCAGCAACACCCAGCCCCGTGGACACAGGAAGATCCAGCTTTCAGGGGCTGAGTCACATGAATAACTGGAACAGTTGTTTAGATCATAATGAATTCCCAGAACCTTTCCAAGCCAACCAGCAGGCACTTGCTCTCTCCCTACCCTAAGAGCTTTCTAGCTTTGTGACTTAGCAGAAAGGAGGAGCCAGGCCTGGGATTCTGGAGGAGAGGGGCCTCAGGGGAACAGCGCAAGCCTCCTTGCCATTCCCATCAGCCGGCACTGCAGGTTGTTTCTGGACATTTTCATGTTTCCCAGAAGATGTAAAAGGAGACTGGCATTGCAGGCAGCAATCCTGCACAGGCCACACAGCTGTTGTGTCAACCGGGCAAAGTGTGGTCCAGAGGTCCTGGCACCTCCCGGTGGAGCAGGGTGTCAGAGGATACTAGATGCTCTAGGAGGCTGGACGGGTTATCCTCTGCTGAAATGTCCTTAGAGGTCTGTGTTACCTTGGATGAAATAAGATACCTAATCTGCAGCCCTAGAAGTAACTGTATGGGGGAGGGGAGAGGATGGCAGCCCAGGCACTGTGGGACTGGTGCACAGGCCCATGGTGTGCATCTTCTCAGCTGCAAGTCCTGAGTCCAGTAGCTCCCAGAAATGCCTGCTCTGAGAGCCACAGAAGCCCGCAGGGAATGCCTCGTCAAGATATTGGCAGAGTTCAAAGCTATGCCTCAGTGTTTCCTTCCTGAGAGAATCCAAAAAGGATCTCAGGCTTCTAAGATTTTCCTCTATCTTCTTTGATCGTATGCACTGTCAAAATCCCACTTAGGCCAGTGAACCGTGTCTAATGCCGTATCACTCAAGTTTATGCCTGTGTTAAAGCAGTGTTTCCCAAACTTAAGCATATATCAGAAGCACCTCAAAGACTCATCAACAGATTTCTGGGCCCCACCCTCAAAGTTTCTGGCTTACTAGGTCTTAGGTGGGCCTGGGAATACACATTTCCTAAAAAGTGCCCTGGAGATGCTGATGCTGCTGGTCCAGGGATCACATTTTGAGAACCACTGATCTAAAGCAAAGTTCTTAAATGTATTTTGGGGTCAAAAACCCATTTGAGAATCTCTGATAATCCATTTGATAAGTCTTGCCACCACTTCTCAGAAAAACAAGATACAAATGCTGAAAAACTTTGATTACAATTTCAGGATTCATTAGACTTGCAGAAATTCATCCATGAACATCCAGGTTAAAAGAACTCCTGATTCAGGGTCCAAACCAGAATTAAGAAGTAAAATGCAGAGTAATTTAAGTACAGGAAGGCAGACTTTATGTCTAAAAGCAAAGGAATTTCATAGTAAATTTGTTGAGTATTTGTTTTTTAAAACTAGACAACCTGGTTTCAAACCAGGCTATAACATTTGCCAGCTGTCATTCAGTTTTCTCATCTGTGGATGGATAATTGAACCTATTTCATAGGGCTTTGTAGGGATTGAACGGGTTCATACATGCAAAATGTATAGAATAGAGCCTGGCACACAGTATACATGCAATAATTATTCCCAATTATTTCAGCTCAATCAAGCCCTATTGATTTTCAACTTTCTGACATATTTCAAACCCTCTCTTCTCAAGCCCAACATCCATAACCCTAATTTAGGTTCTAACCATGTCTTGTCTACCATGTTGCAGTATCCTCTCAACAGTATCCTCTCTATATTCCTGTTTTTTCTGCTTCTAAGTTAACTTCTACAGGATATTCTTCAAGACTCAGCAGGAGGACTCTTTTCTCTGCCACTTTCCCTGAACCCCAAGTAGACCTGATTTCTCTCTTCTTTGTGATTATATAACATGCTTCCTCTAACACTTTAGTGCGTGTATACATTCATGAGTCCATGGGGAACACTGCTAATGATTCTCAGTCCCAGTTCTCATCTTCCAAAATAAAAGGCCATTTTCCAGACTTCCTTGTAGATAGGATTCTGAATGCAAATTAAGTTCTGCCAATAGATGTACATAAATGAGATTTGAAAAGTAAAAGTGAAACAAAGGAAATTCTGCTCTTTTAGACATTTTCTGCTGGCAAGCACAGTTGTGGTGACGCAAAGCTTTTCTGCATTGTATTCTAAGAACTCATCAACAGTTTTATGATTTTCAGGAGTCAGTTTTAACAGCAGCAATAACAGCTTCTTGAAGCTTTTATCTGATTCCCTAGATAAAAATATGGGATTTGTGACAGATTCTAGAATCTAGAATTCATGACTGAATTTGAGTCCTCCTGATGTTCACCTTTCTGATGGAGCAGACTTAGCAGGTCTCTCTGGAAGTTATCCTGGAGCCTACAGTCCCCTCCTCCAGCCCTTGCAATGATCCTATGAGCCTCTAATCTCCACATTGAAATCCTCTGTGCTTGAAATACCTAGAATGGCTTCTATTTCTTGAACACTGAATGATAGAGGTTGAGTGCTATTAAGCTAAGATCAAGTTTCATTCATCTTTGTATCCTTCATGTCCAAAATTGTCAAGAGAAGTTTCTGGAAAATGAACCGCTTAAAGGAGAGTGGAGCCACTAACCAGAATTAAAAAGGGGGAGGTCATTTATCTGTATGCACCAACAGAGCTTTGACGTCAGAGTCGCTATCAGACCAACCAGTAAACAACACATCTTTGTTGTTGTTTAGTCCTTAGGTTGGGTCCAACTCTTTGAGACCCCATGGAGTGTCAAAGGAGTGTCAGAGGAGCCTGCCAGGCCCCTCTGTCTAGAGTGGGTTGCCATTTCCTTCTCCAGGGGATCTTCCCGACCCAGGGATTGAACTCACATTTCTTGAATTTCAGGTGGATTCTTTACTGTTGACCCACCAGGGAAGCCCAACATACAACCACCACAGAAATAACAAAAAGTAGAAACTGAATGAATGGCTGGAACGGTAGTGCCAGCTTTGAAATAGAAAGATGCAGACCTTGCTCCTCACTGTGGGTCTCTCTTCACAGAAGCATTTGGTCCCTCAAGAGCCCAGTGGAGAAGTTAGGAGAGAATGATGGGGAAGAGACTGTGAGTAGTCTCAACAGCCAGGAAAACTGTAAAGAACAGAGAAAAGAATAAGTGGTGCTCGGATTTCTCTGGTGGTCCAGTAGTTGAGACTTCGCCTTCCAATGTAGGGGGCGAGGGTTCAATCCCTAGTCAGGGAGCTAAGATACCACATGCCTTGTAGCCAAAAATAACAAACAGAAAACAGAAGCAATATTATAACAAATTCAATCAAGACTTTTAAAATGGTCCACATTAAAAAATATATTAAAAAAAAAAAGAATAAGTACCGCTGGGCACAACCTCAAAAGTCAGAGGCACAACATGGCTAGAGACCAGAGGGTTTGGCTGTTTGACAGATAGGAGCATGAAATGAGGGACATGTTGCAAAAATCTAAAATACTTACAGTGGGAAACCCATGTGCTTTGGACATCAGACCTACTCGTCATCAAATCCCAGGTCCATTGCTAATCTCTGTATGAGTGTGTGCATGCTAAGTCGCTTCGGTCGTGTCCAACTCATTGCAACCTCATGGACTATAGCTCACCAGGCTCTTCTGTCCATGGGATTCTCCAGGCAAGAACACCGAAGTATGTTGCCATGCTCTTCTCCAGGGGATCTTCCCAACCCAGGGATCGAACCCAGGTCTCTTACGTCTCCTGTATTTGCAAGAGGGTTCTTTACCACTCACTCCATGAGCCTCTGTCCCCTCACTCCTAAAACTGACGATTACAGTCCTTATCCGAGAGAGCTCGAGGAACAGAGCTCTCCCCAGGACCCCTGCAGATCCTCAGTCTCTGCACATCCTTCAGATCCAGCCTGGTATTCTATCTAGTGGTAACTAACACTTTGTTCCATAAAAGAGCTGATTTAGTGTTTTGTTTTCTAATGATGGTGCTGGAAGGTAAGGCACTGAGATTTGTGTGAGGGGCAACTTCTCAATCCATTCATTTTGTCTGAAAATGCTTAAGGCAGGAAGTAAGATTCCCGGAAGTTTTTTTAAGTGCAGAGAGGCTGGGAGGTAGAAGGGAGCTGTTCCGGGAAGCCTGCTTCTGCCAGCTGGGGAGAGAGTGCACAACTTGGCCTTGCAGTCCCTGTGTAATCGTGTTGTCCACGCTCATCAGTGGGGCTGTTAGCATTTGAGTCTCAGCCAGTCTTCCTGCGGCAGCCCAGAGCACATCCGCCTCCTTCCATGTACCCTTTGTAATCTACTGCAGGTTTATTGTGATGAATTTCTCTGCCAAAAAGGCCAGAATGTTTCCACTTAGTTCAGTTATCTCACCTGCCTTTTCACCAAGATGTGTCCTATTGCCTTCGGGTCGAGAATAAGTGAAGTTCTTCAGAACAGGTCTAAGCCCTAACACACTGGGAGAGCTCTTTATCCCTTTAATGGGTCTGTGATCTTCCATGAGGGTTTTCCAGGTGGACTTAGTGGTGAAGAACCCGCCTGCCAATGCTGGAGACATAAGAGACGCGGGTTCAGTTTAGATCGCTGGGTCGGGAAGATTCCCTAGAGGAGGGCATAGCAACCCACTCCAGTATTCTTGCCTGGAGAATCCCATGGACAGAGGAGACTGTGGGCTACAGGCCATAGGGTCACACAGGATCGGACTGAAGCAACTTAGCACACACGATCTTCCATGAGTCCCTTGGCATCTTTTATGAGCCTGGTTGTTGGGTCTGTCGACTGAAAACAATGCACAACCTAAATGTTGAGAATTTTGTTTTATATGGTGAACTAAACTGAGGACTTAAGCCCAGGACACAGCATCTCAGACAGCTCTGAGAAACTGCTAGCAGAAAATATTTTTCAGGAGAAGGGAGAAACTAGGATATATAGGAGTTTTTGCAACAAAGACAAGGAAGTCAGGACATCAAAAGATTACTGTTAATTCAAGAAAACCAGGGTTCTCAAGTTAAGGAACTTAGTGCCCCTCTACACAAAGGAAGATGCGAGAGTCTGAGCTCACTGAAACCATTCCTTTGACACAGACCTCAGCTATCCAGGCGCAGTTTCCTGTGCTTTCCTTTCCCATCCTGAGTCTCTTCAGGGTGCACCATTGTCGAGGGCGTGGCTGCAGGGGCTGAGGGCTTGGCAGTCCTCTTGATTCCATCCTGAGTTCTCTCAGGGCTCGCTGTCAGTCTGTAGTGGCTTGAGGGCTGCAACATCCTTGGTTAACTGACACAGCAGGCAATATTTTTTGACTGACAGGTTCATCCAGGACTGGTAGGACTAAAGGAAGGAACCTCACAGAAATTGAAGTGGTCTCCCGGAGTGAGGACACATATACAGAACCACAGTAACATTAACCACAGGGGAGCTTGGAGAGATGGCCCGGATTCCTTTTGGGGAGTAGAAATCAGAATTAGGAAGAAAACTACCATTACTGGGCACCCATTGTGTTCACAACATGGGGGCAGAGGATTCTGAAGCTCTTGCAGTCTGGGCACGAAACAGTTAAGCTGTCAAGTTCCGAGTTTAGGCAGCAGGAATATTTGATATTACTGCACAGGAAGCTTATCCTAGAGTGAATAATTCCTGCACAGCAGGGGAGCCTTTTTGCAGGTTGAACCCTGTCTGAAAGCTGCTCTTTTCCTGTCAAAGAGCCAGGCGCAATAGCTATCATCCTGTTCATCAGTTCCTGCCCCTCCTCCCACCAAGAAAGCCATGCAGGCAGCTGAGGGCCCAGGGAGACATACTCAGAGGTCCAGGTAGAGGTCCACTGAGCTACCACTTGTGACTCGTACCTTATGCACAATGGAAGACAATAAACCTCCTTATTAGCTGTTGATGACCACTTGTATCTTTAAGCCTCTGAAGACTGAGAGAGTAGGAATGCTTTGTTGTTATTGTTGTTTCGTCGCTAAATGTCCAACCCTTTTGCAACCCCATGGACTATTGCCCACCAGGCTCTTCTGACCATGGGATTTCCCAGGCAAGAATACTGGAGTGGGTTGCCATTTCCTTCTGCAGGAGATCTTCCCGACCCAGGGATCGAAGCTGTGTCTCCCGCATTGGCAGGCCGATTACCCATGTGGAAGTGACTATTGCTTTGTCTACCTAGGCAGGACATAGCCACGGAGGAACTCAAAAAGGGATGAAAACAGTGTAAAAACAGGATGACTAAGAAGAAGAGCCTCTAGATCAGAAGGCTCCCAGATCCCTGGTGACGGACTAATACCACAGGATGTGTTAGGGTGGGATACTATCAGCATGTGTTACATATGTGTGTATGAGAAAACTCTTCGGCAAAGTAAGTCTATTATATATACAGAAAGGAAGAAAATATTAAACAATGAAATAACAAGCAAGATGCCATTCCAGATATTATTCCACATTAATATCTGGTACTGAGTATTCTAATAATTCTTATAATTAAAATTCTTAGAAGTAGTCTTCTTTTTAGGACTTGGCCTTAACAAGGGTTATTTCTCATTGTTTTATGCCACTTGTTTAAAATGAGTGTTTCCTTTATTCCTCATAGAAACACTGGGAAGTAGTTTCCCCACATCCCTTTTACAGACAAGTGAACTAAGGTGCAGGGGCATGAACTGAGTTGCCCAGAGCAACATGATTTATCATGTAATAGCGCTAAGGTGCAAATCTAAATATATTAGGTTATTTCCAAACCTGTGCCCTAGCTACTAAACCATGCTCATCAACTCCATCTTTGTTCTAATCTCTGGAATGTCCTCTTAGAAAAAAAGGAAGCTGACTCCAGGGGGAAGAACTAGAACAAACAATTAAAAAAAAAATCAAACAATCCAAATACAATAAAAGGGAAAAAATATTTGCCAAAATAAGCCTTTTAACAAAGAGATGTACATGGCAAATAACCACGCACTTAATATCGTTAGTCATTAGTGAAACGTCCGTTAAAACCACAATGAAATACCTCTACTTGATAGCTAGAATGGCTAAAATTAAAAAGACTGATCATATCAAGTGCTGGTGAGGACACAAGCAACTGGAACTGTCAAACATTGCTGGTGAGAAGGTAAAATAGTACACTCATTTTGGAAAACTCTGAGACAGCGTCTTAAAAAAGTTAAACATACACCTTCCATACAATCTAGCCATTACACTCCTAGATATTTATTTAAATAAAAGTATATGTCCACACAGAGACTTGTACATGAATATTCATAGCAGTTATATCTGTGCTGATGTGCATACTGTTAAACACAGCAGCATCCATACGATGCAACAAAAGAAATAAAAAAGAACAAGGTATCAATATACTCTAAGTCATGGATCTCAAAATAATTATGCTGAGTGAATGAAGGAAGACAGAAAAATAATACATACTAGATGACTCCAATTCTAGAAAAGGCAAACAGATCTATCACGACAGGAAGCAGATCAGCGGTTACCAAGGGATGGGGGAGAGCTGGAGAAGAGCTAGACTACAAAGAGACATGAGGAAGACTGGGAGAGGGAATGATGGATATGCTCCTTATTTGAACTGTAGTGATTTTTTATGAGTGTAAACATATGTCAGAACTCATCAATTTTTACTGGTTATTGCATGTCAACTGCATCTCAGAAAATCAGCAGAGATAGGCTGCCAAGAAGATACAGCAGTAAGAAATAGAAGAAAATAAAAGCAAATATGAGCAAGGGAAGTAACCTAAAATAAATGTAACATAATAGTTAAGAAACCAAGACATAGATTCAATTATCAGCTTAACTTTAAGCAAGGTAGTTAATTACTTCTATAAAATGCAGATGATAATAGTATCTCCTCATAGGGGAGTTGGGATGATTAAATGAGTTACGCACATAAAAACCTAGATCAGTGCCTGGTACTTAATAATGATTCAATGAGCATTAGCTATTATTATTGCAGAAATCATTGTTTTTCATCTGGTGTCAACCCTTTTTCCATTGGAAAAATCTTGAAGTCCCATCCAGTTGATAAATCCAGAAGAGACCTGGGGCCAGTTTTTTCCAAGTTCAGGTTTTCTGATGAGTATCAATTCCTCCTCTTGAGCATGGCTTACTGTGGCTCCTCGAGATTTTTCAAGTCAAGGGCTAAATAATGTACTTAATAGCCCAATACACTCATTCTACAAGCATTGGGGAAATAAAAGATAACAAGACTCCCTATTGAGGGTGAGAGGAAGCAACAAGATACTTGGGTAGATACTTGAGTCACTTGGGTAGAGCATCACCTGTCACCTGGATTCTGTTGCACTACTCACTCTCATGGGTCTCTGTTCCTTGACCAGTTATTCTAGCTGCCCTGGGTTCTACCTACCAACAGGGCTTTCTTTGGCCAGTGTTAGTTCCAAAACTGAAAGGAGAACTGAGGAGGGTTCCATCATAAGGGACTGTACAGTTTTGGTAGTTCATTTCTGTCTGAGTCGTGAATATGCCCCAGGTGTTGCTTTCAGGGTTCAATAAGCACAGGTCTCTCTTTCCTAGGCTCGAGTCTTTCTTACAGCACAGCTTTTTAAAATCTTTTCTTAGCCAAGCCTATTGATTTCATTGGGTTAGAGGAGGAAGGAGGCATGAGAGACCCAGTTTCTGGTACCCAATATCAGAAATCTTGCCCAAATTTTATTTTTGAATTTGGACCTCATATTTGTACCATAAGTTTCTTAATATCAATACTAGGGACTCTGCACATCTCAGATCTTAGCTTATTGGCCTCTGCCTCAAAGTTTGAAGAGTAATAGGCTAGAGTAATGAGGAAAGGCTCAGTTTTTCTGCCATGTAGCTCCTGTCTCAACTTGGCTACCATCCAAATGTGTATTTCCAATGTTCCCAGGCAGGGATGCACAGGAGAGTTGCTCAGAAAGAATCTGATCACTAGGATTCCTAGATTCTGCTGCACGAAGTTTAAGAACAGATTCTTAAGGCAGTTGTTTATCTGACTCAACAGATTCAAATTCCTCACTACAAGTAGAAATAAACAGGACTGTAAATCTGTCCAGCTATTCTCTTTATCTGCTATTAGGCCAAAATCAACAAGTTACTTGGAGAAGAACAGGTGGCAATCTTTTGACATTTTTCTACCAGGTTCCTAAAGTTCCTATTTTGTGGGCAATGTTCTGATTTCTAGCAGACAACTGATAATTTTTTTTAACCTCAGATTAAGCAATAGTTTATTGGATATAATACAATAAGCATGAATGACAAGGGAAGAACATAAAATTTAAAACTTTTATGTGAAAAGAAAAAGTGAAAAGATAACCCATAGAATGGGAGAGAATATTTGCAAGCTTTATATCTAAGGAATTTGTTTTCAGTATATACAAGGAACACTTACTGTTGTTCTTTATATACAACTTACAATACTTATTGTATGTTCACAGATAATCTTTTAACCAAACTGATTTTCTACTTCCTAATAAGGATCACTAATATATCCACCCTGTATGGCAGAGTCCTTGCAACTCCCTACTGCTGCTGCTGCTAAGTCGCGTCAGTCGTGTCCGACTCTGTGCGACCCCATAGACGGAAGCCCACCAGGCTCCTCTGTACCTGGGATTCTCCAGGCAAGAACACTGGAGTGGGTTGCCATTTCCCTCTCCAATGCATGAAAGTAAAAAGTGAAAGTGAAGTCGCTCAGTCGTGTCTGACTCTTAGCGACCCCATGGACTGTAGCCTACGAGGCTCCTCCATCCATGGGATTTCCCAGGCAAGAGTACTGGAGTGGGGTGCCATTGCCTTCTCTGTGCAACTCCCTAATCTATCCCAATTCAGATTCTCATCTCAGATGAGCTTGGACAAAGGGATAACTTATTGAAAGGATGTGAAATGTCCCATAATTGAAGGGGGAAAGGATCCGATTTCTGAGAGCAGTGACTTAGCCAGCTTTGGTCACTGCTCCAGGCCCAGTACCTGGAGTAGAACTTGTTGAATGTTAAGTGAATAAAGAACCAACTTCAGTAAGGCCAGGGTTCTCACTTGGCCTTGCTAATAACTAACACCAGCACTCCATGCCTCAGGAAGAGAGAGGAGATGGGACAATCCATCTATTGTCAGAACTTCCCTGCTCCGTCATCTACATGGTGTCCAGGGACCAGCCGGAGGAAGTCAGAGTCATCCTCCGTGATCCTTTCTCCTGGTCAGAGTTGCCTAACATTGGCCACAAGATTGGAGTGTGGCAGAGTGATATCTGCTCTGCAAGAAACTTTAACCAGGACCGAGATTCAGTTTCTTTTTTGGTGATTGAATTGGTTAAAACTAGATGTAGATACCAATGGAGGCTGTTATTCAAAGTGAGAGAGAGAGGTTAGGGGGGAGAAGAGGAAGAGGAGGAGGAAGGAGATGGAGAAAGGAGCAGGGAGAGGTGTGGGAGGGGAGGAAGAGGTGCGAAGGGGGAGGGGAAGAGGAAGAGGGGGGAGGGAGTGGAAGGACGAGAGGGCATGGCTGGGGAAGGAAGAGGAGAAGGAGGAAGAGAAAAGAAAAGAGCAGATACTCTTAGAGAGAAACAGAGTGCCAAATGCTTTTGAGATCCTAGTTACATTCCACCACCAGGCTCAGCTGAATCTCTGTACTTGGGTTCCAAGAGATGCCTCTTATTATTAACGATTTCCTCACATTCATAGAAGCTGGCTCAAATTATTTTCTGACACTTTCAACCAACAGATACGTCCCACCAATGAAAATACAGACACTGAGGATTCAGAAGTATACAGATTTGCCTGTTTGTGACACAACAGGCAGTAAGTGACGTGGTCCTTACTATTCTCTCACTACTGAAAAAAAAAAAAAAAAAAAAGAAAAGATTTTGGCTGCAGATAACAAAACAATACTAATAAAAGCTTAAGAAACAAATGCATTTTGTTACTAAACTTAGCTAGGAGGGGGGAATCAGGCAATAGACAGATTTTTTGCAAGCCCCAGCAGTGTCCCCAGGCACCCAGCCACCCTCAACTTACTAGTTTTCTATCTTTGTGGTTTTGGTCATAGAAGGCTACCACAGAGTTGGGCATCTTGACCCAAATCCAGGAGCAATGGGAAGAGAGTTTGGGGGAGAACGGATCCATATATATGTATGGCTGAGTTACTTTGCTATCCACCTGAAACTTTACAACATTGTTAATCAGCTATACTACAATATAAAATAAAAAGTTTTTTAAAAAATCCAGTGGCAAACCCCAAGGGACTACGCTGGCCCCATTGTGTACAGGTCTGATATCATGTTCCTGGCATACCACCAGCCTCCTTTAGGGCCCATAGTATAAGCAGATGTGATATTAACAGAAGAGTCCTTGATGGAGGTGAAACTCTGGCACTAAAATCTGGGTTCTGTTTTTTTTTTTTTCTTCTCACTATTTTACTTGGAAGAGTCACCAAAGCTTTCTATATTTCATATAGTTCCTCATATGTTTAAAAAAAGAAAATAGTTATCCTTGGTGATTGTGAAAAGTAAATGAGATAATATATACAAATATGCTTAGTTTAATACCTTGGAATTTACAACTTTCTTAAAGAATGAGATTTCCCTTCCTTTTTCATTCAGGCCTCCCAGTTCTGCTAGGGAAGGAAGCATGAGAGCCAGCTCAGAAAAAGGATAGACATCAGAGTCATATTTTTTATTTCAAGTCCTGGTTCTGTCATTTATTAGTTATTTGGATTTGACAAATTACTTCATCTTGCTCACTGGCAAATATTTACTGGGCACTTACTAGGTGACAAGCACTGTTCTGCCTGTTGAGGATATAAGCATGAACAAAAAGGACATACTCCTTGCTCTTTAAAGCCTATATTCTAGTTTGCTCATTTATTAAGATGAATAATGTATTAAATATATTATTGCTGTATGAGCAAAACAGAAGAGCTCATGCAGAATACCTGTGAATAGCAGATGCTCAATACCTGAAAATTCTCTTCCCTGCTTCCCTTTGTCAGTCACTACTGGATGCTGGGAAAAGTACTGGGTTGGATGTTAGAACCCTGGCGTTCTAACCCTACCCCTGCTGTTCACTAGTTAGCTGTGTGATATCAGGCAAAGACCTCAATCTTTCTGGGTCTCAATTTCCTCTTCTGTAAAATAAGAGTGTTGTTTGAAATAATTTGTAAGACTCCTTTAGTTTGGTGAGATTCTGTATGTCCCAAAAGCAATCATTCTTCTTGACATATTATGGCAGAATGGGTATATCAAACTGCATGACAATTTAAGTCAAATTTATAACATTCATTAAGAACCTCCTAGGTCTAAGCATTGTGCCACATCCCTGCTTTTTATTTTAATCCCTCGATGACAACTGTATAAGGCACGTATTATAATCTTCATTCTGTATGAGGAAATGGAGTGCAGAGAAGTGAATTTGGTCAGTCACCCCACTAGTCAGAGGCAAAAGTGGCATTGATACCCACACCTGTCTGACTCTGAAGGCTTTAGCTTTGTCCTTCACTGCTACTGTATGGTTATTCTGAACTTGTCATAAAACCAAGTGGACAGAGTTAATGACTCCATAAATGAATCAGGATGTCACATCGGGAAGAATGTCCCCCTCATGGTTCATCCACGGGAATACACAGAGATAAGTGTGGGTCTTTCTGCATCCCAGGTGTTATTCCTGGTTTCTCTCTATAGCTGCCTCTCTGCCTCCATCTCTGTGGATGGGTCCATGTGATGAATGAGAAAACAAACATTATTGTTCAGGAATTATGTTTTTCAAATTGGACATCTGCTGCTTACTTGGCTGGGAGTTTGGTAAGTGTTTCAGTCTGTTGTAGTGGTCAGACCTAGAGGAAGTGATTAGGTAGTCATGGCAACCAGCATCCCAAGAACACCATGGTGATGCCAAGGAGGGAACACTGGATGGAGAGTCTAGTTGTCCACTCTGCCATGAATGCTCTGGCCTTGGGTTCCATAGGGCCTCTGGAACTTTAGTTCTTAAAAATCTCTCCATTAGGATAATTTAATATTTAATTTCATACTGAAAGAGATAGATCCTGAGATTCAAAGAGCATCTAAAGAGGTGGCATAAAAATCATATGAAGCTGAGAAAGACTAAAGAGGGGTGCAAAAATACACATGTGAAATATCCATTATTGTCCCAGGAACAGTGCTCTATCCAATGTACCATCGCCTTAGGCCTCAGTTCACTCTGATGATATCCTTTGTACACAGGAAGAAACTGAGCCTTGGAGAAGTGACATGACTTGCCTAAAATCACACAGGTAGGCAGTAACGGAATGAGAATTTGAAACCTTGGCTAGCTGATCCTAAAGCTTTTTTATAACACCTACACTTGGCTGCCATCAGTACCTTTGCTAACATAGCTTCTTCTAGAGGTAGAATGAGGGCTGAGAAGAAATTCAGATGGTATCAGTCCTGAAGGCCCTGTCATTGGTTCCTGTACATAGTCCAACTTGGTGGCATTCTGCTCTCTGGCCTAGACCTAAACCTTTCCAGCATCGGCTGAAGGTCTTATCCTCACCCTAGGTTTTTAAAATCCAGGTTCTCTCCAATGTATTGATATTTCTGTTGTGCCCTAGGCAGTATATTGAAGTTGAGTCTGAGCTCAATTCTCTCTCTTTCTTTGCCTCATTGGAAAAAAAAAAAAATGACAGAGTGTACAAGATGCTCTCCGATCCCTGGATCATAGATCTTCCCTCTGACTCTGAAGTTAAATTGCTTATTGTCCTATTGGTATTTGAAAATTCCTGTTTCCCAGAAACAGGTTCAGAAAAATCGCACTCTTCCATGATTTTTCTTCCCCTTCCCACCTTCCTATAATTGTTTTAGAATCACATGAGACTATTATATACCCTTGACTTGGTGAGGGCAGGTTATCTGGCACTTCACAGCTGGCAGGCTCCAGGAACAGAGGAAAACTCTGACATCCCCTAAAATGGAATCAGAGGACCTGCCTTTGAGCCCCCTTGCTGCCACCATCTAGCCTGTAACCTTGAGGAAGTCAGTGAACATTTTTGCATCAGCCAATTAAAAGGTCAGATGAAGCCCTCCTGAAGGTGTCATTCCATGCTAAGATTTGGTAATTCAAGCCATCCTTCTAGTAAACAAAATTTCAGTGCTCATTTGAAATTTAAGATGGTTCAATCTGCTCCTTACTTCAGAATGGACAGGGTTACCTCTCAGATTGATACAAATTCAATGTCCTCACCTTGAGCTGTTGTTTTTTCCTACCTCACATTCTCCTTGAGTTCTGAGGCTGTGAACTATGAATCTTGAGAGAGCTGTCTATCTCCTGATCTGATGGGTAGAATGCTGGATAAAGGGCAAAGAGAAATGGTGGCGGTGCCAGTGAAGAAAGTAAACAAGTTAAATGATACCTTTAGAGAACCGAAGACAACGGTTACCTGGGTCAGCCTGCCCTTGCTATTACTGCATTTCACTGTTTTTGGCCACAGTGGGTGATGGTATAAGAGGAAGGGCACAGTCTTTGGATCTGGTTCTGTCACTTAAATAGCTATATGACCTTGGGCAAGTCATGCAACCCTTCTAAGCATCAGTATCTTTTCTGTTAAATGTGGATAATGGTACCTTGATGGTTGTTGTAAGGATTAGTGATAAGACAGATAAAATGGTGGGACACTGAAGTTCAGAGATACACACTGACATATTTACAGATGAACTGACATGTCTGCAATTTGCTTCAAAATAACGAGATGATGGTCAATTGATTTTCAAAAAGGGAACTGACCAAGACAATTCAACAGTCTTTTGAATATTGTTTTCAACAAATGGTGCTGTAACACCTGGATATCCTCTTGCAAAAGAATGAAGTGAGACAGTATCTAATACCATGTATAAAAATTAACTTGAAATGAATCAAACACCTAACTATAATGACTAAAGCTATAAAACTCTTACAAGAAAGCATAGATGTACATCTTCATGATCTTGAATTAAGCAACTGTTTCTAAGATTTGACACCATAAATATAAGCAACAAAAGAAAAACAATAGGTAACTTGGACTCCATCAGAATCAAAAACTTTGGTGCTTTGAAGGACACCAAACAGAAAAAGATGATCCACAGAATAGCAGAAAAATATTTAAATTAATATTTAAAATTATTTATTTGATAAGACAATTATATCTTGAATATGTGAAGAACTTTCACATCTTAATAATAAAAAGATGAATAACTCAATTAAAAATGGCCAAATGATCTGAATAGATATTTCTCTAAGTAGTCCCCCTTTATCCATTGGGAGTATGTTCCAATACCCACATTGGAGGCCTGAAATTGCAGATTGTACTGAAACCTACATACTATGTTTTTTCTTACAAATATATAGCTATGAAAAAGTATAATTTATAAATTAGGCATGGTAAGAAATTAAACAATAAGTTATAATAAAATAGAACAATTATAACAACATACTGTAATAAAAGTTATGTGAATGTGGACTCCCTCTTTCTCTCTGACTCTCTTTCAAAATTATAGTACCATGCCTTTCTTCTTGTGATGATGTGAGATGATGAAATGTCTACATGAAGAGATGAAGTGAGGTGAATGACACAGGCATTGTGATGTCATGCTGGGCTAACGCTGACCTTCCGATGATACATCAGAAGGAGGATCATCAGCTTCAGGTGATCCTGGATCATTGAGCCGTGATGTTGATGCTTGGGTGTCAGAAACAGATGATATGGAAGGTTGGAGATCCTGGGTAGGCTGGAACAAGACTGCGTGAATTTCATCCTGTTACTCAGAACAGTTCACAATTTTTAAATTTATGGATTATTTATTCCTGGAATTTTCCATTTAATATTTTCAGATCATGGTTGACTGTGGGTAACAGAAACCACAGAAAGTGAAATTGAGGAAAAGAAGGGAATACTGTACAAATGACCACTGAGCACATGAAAATGCTCAACATCATTAGCAATCAAGGAAATTCTAATAAAAACAAGGAAGCAGAATTATTATTAGGGCATTCAAAATACTCTGAATGCTATTATAATGATTGATATATATCATTATATATTTGTTTAAACTCATAGAATACACAACACCAAATACGAATCCTATTGTAAACTGGAATTTGGGTGATTATTATGGATCAATATAGATTCTTCAATTGTAACAAATGTACCATTCTGGTGGAAGAAGTTAATAGGGAATGCTAAGCATATGTGGGGCGAGGATGGCGGCGGTGGGGCGGTTCCCAGTTGGCTCAGCAGTAAAGAATATGCCTGCCGATACAGGAGATGCGGGTTTGATCTCTGGGTCAGGAAGACCCCCTGGAGGAGGAAATGACAACCCGCTCTAGTATTCTTGCCTAGATAATCCCATGGACAGAGGAACTTAGTGGGCTAGAGTCCATGGGGTGGCAAAGAATCAGACACAACTGAGCGCACATGCAGTCAATTCTGAGAATTTAAACCTGCTCTAAAAATAAAGTTCTTAAAAATTTTAATTTAAAATTAACAACTTTAAATAAATAAAAGCAACAAAAAGTGTGAGGAAGATGTGGAAAAATTAGAATTCTTATACACTGTTGGTAGGTATATAAAATGGTATAGCCACTGTGGAAACCAGTCTGGTAGTTCCTTAAAAGGTTAAATATAAAGTTACTCTATGACACAGAATTATCTCTGCCAGAATACTGGAGTGGGTAGCCTATCCCTTCTCCAGCGGATCTTCCCGAACCAGGAATCGAACTCAGGTCTCCTGCATTGCAGCCAGATTCTTACCAACTGAGCTATCAAGGAAGCCCCATAAGGCTACTCTATGACCCAGAAATGTCTCTCTTAAGTATATACTCAAGAGAAATGAAAATATATGTCAACTTGTATATGAATGTTCTTGTACACAAATGTTCTTAGTAAATTACTCATAATAGCCAAAAATGGGAGCTCAATGTCCATCAATTGCTGGATGAATGTGTAAGATGTAGCCTATCCATACAATGGGGTTTAATGTGGCAGAACAAAGAAATGAAGTGCTTATAGATTCTACAATACAGGTGAACCTTGAAAACATGATGCTAAGTGAAAGAAGATAGTCACAAAAGACTATATACTGTATGATTCCATTTATATAAAATGTCCACCATAGGAAAATCTATAGTGACAGAAAGTAGATCAGTGGTTACTTAGGGCTGCAGGAAGAGGGATGTAGGAACAGGGAGCGACAGCTAGAGTACGGAATTTCTTTTTGAGGTGATGAAATGTTCTGAAATTGATCGTGGTGATGGTTGCACAACTCTAAGAATATACCTCAAACTATTTGCATTACACACTTTTAAATACATGCATTGTGTGATATGTTAATTGTATCTTAGTGATAAAGCACAACCTGGAATCCAGATTGCCAGGAGAAATATCAGTAACCTCAGATACGCAGATGACACCACCCTTATGGCAGAGAGTGAAGAACTAAAGAGCCTCTTAATGAAAGTGAAAGAGGAGAGTGAAAAAGTTGGCTTAAAGTTCAACATTCAGAAAACTAAGATCATGGCATCTGGTCCCATCACTTCATGGCAAATAGATGGGGAAACAATGGAAACAGTGACCGACTTTATTTTGGGGGGCTCCAAAATTACTGCAGATGGTGACTGCAGCCATGAAATTTAAAGACGCTTGCTCCTTGGAAGAAAAGTTATGACCAACCTAGACAGCTTATTAAAAAGCAGAGACATTACTTTGCCAACAAATGTCTGTCTAGTCAAAACTATGATTTTTCTAGTGGTCATGTATGGATGTGAGAGTTGGACTATAAAGAAGGCTGAGCGCCAAAGAATTGATGCTTTTGAACTGTGGTGTTGGAGAAAACTCTTAAGAGTCCCTTGGACTGCAAGGAGATCAAACCAGTCCATCCTAAAGGAAATCAGTCCTGAATATTCGTTGGAAGGACTAATGCTGAAGCTGAAACTCCAATACTTTGGCCACCTGATGAGAGGAGCTGACTCGTTGGAAAAGACCCTGATGCTGGGAAAAATTGAAGGTGGGAGGAGAAGGGGACTACAGAGGATGAGATGGTTGGATGGCATCACTGACTCAATGGACATGAGTTTGAGTAAACTCCGAGAGTTGGTGATGGACAGGGAGGCCTGGCGTGCTGCAGTCCATGGGGTTGCAAAGTCAGACGTGACTGAGTGACTGAACTAAACTGAACTGATTGTTGTTATTCAAAAAATAAAACCTAAGTTGATGTTGATGGTGGAGAGTAAGTGAGAGACTAGAAGAAACAAGATTGATTGGCTATGATTTGATCATGTAGAAGCTGGTTAATAGGTACCTTCAGGTTCATTATACTATTTTCCCTACTTCTATATATGTTTGAAATTTTCTATAACAAAAATAAATTTAAAGAAATAAAACAGCAAGACATAATAGGCTGGCAATAAGTTCAACTACTACTACTATTATTACATCATAGAGCCAAGACTGAATTTGAGAATTTAAGCATATACCCCTAAATAACCCGTTATTAGTACATTTGACAATTTTCCTTTAACTTGCCTACATTCCTTTTGTAGGAAATAGCACTTTTCATCATGACTGAAGATGGGCAGGAGAACAACTGGTCACACACATAAAGCTGGTGTGTAACCTCTGACTTGTCCCCTTCTTTATCTCCCTATGGCCAGTCACCCACTTTTTCCAGTTTCCTTCCAGATGACTCCTCTTCAGCCGTCCTTCTTACCCATGCCACCTACCTAGACCAAGTCCTTGGCAAATTCTACCAAGGCTGCAGCAATAGCTGAGCTTCCCTCACAGCCTCTCATCAATCCCCCCCTGAGTCTAGTGCTCATCTCTGCTACACATCATCAGTGGGCTCTTTCCATGTATGTCCTTACATATTCCTATCCCCTACTCAAAGAGTAACAGGTTCTACAGGACTTACAGCATATACTCTTAATTTTTCTATCTGGATTCCTATCATCTGATGCCATCCTGTGAATCCAAACTTATTTCTGTTTCAACATGTGTCCCTATTGCTTTGATTTAGCATTTCCATCCACTGTGTTCATTCAGGCATCCACATGCTTCAAATGAGGCAGATCTAAAATAGTTTTTCTCCAATCATGTTATTGCATTTTCCTTCCCAGTGACTGGCTTGGTAATGTGGGTGTGATGAAGTTCAGTACAGTAACACATGAGAGGAGGTCTTTGGGGGAAGAGTATACCTTGGGGGAAAAAGGGATTGCTCTTAAAAAGGACATGGGAGAAGAGACATGCCCTTTCTTCACTGATGTCTGGAATTGCTGCAGTCTTCCTGTGACCATGAAGAGAAAGTCAGGAGAATGGGAGATACTGTTAAGCTGGAGCCATAAGCCACTGAACTGCTGAATTAAATAAAATATGGAACTGAGCTACTTCTGCACATCTTATTACATGAAATAACAGATGTTCTTACAGTGCAAGGCAATTTTATTTCAAATCCTAAATCTTTGTGAACCATCTCAGTACAGAGTCTCCTAGACTCTGGTTTAGGAGACAGCTAGACTCTATTTTCAAACTTCTTCTTGTGACTTATTAGCTCTGGTAATTTGGCTAGTTACTCACTTTTTCTCAAATGTTAGTCTGCATCAGAATCACCAAGGGGCTTGTTAAAGCTCAGATTCCTGAACACCACCCTACAGGGATTTGGTTTTAGGAGGTTTGTGACGCAGCTGAAGAATTTACATTTCTAACAAATTCTCTGGTAATCTGTTGTAGCTCCAAGGACCACACTTTGAGTAACAGTGCCCTAGTCCTAAATTTCTTTGTCCACAAAACAGACATGAGAGTAATCCCAAGTAAGTTTTATGAGGATTAAACCTGATAATACAGACACATTGCTTGGCCTAGTGCCTGACATAGAAGTAGAGCTCAGACAATAGCTATTAATGTTAACTCGGGAAAATGTTAATCCTGCAGCTGAGGGCTCAGTTTGTGTGAATTCCAGATTCGGATTCATTTCTCTGGAGTTCTGGGGCCTTGCCTAGCAAGCATTCCCAGACAAAAGAGCCAAAAGAAACCTGTTGACTGCTGATATTAACTAGGTGGCGTGGGAGAATGACATGAGTGATTTGCTGGGATGATTGGAAATCATTTGAAATACAGCCTGGTTGAGAAGGAGCTGGGAGGAAAAATGGCCTTCACTTATCAGCTTCCCATTAAAATGGTTTGTAGTGTGTCCCAGCTTTATCCAAATGATTAAAGAGGTGAGACCTTGAAGAGGGGTAGGGGAGGGAACCAGACTTGCCGGCTGGTTTTAAAGACGGAAGGCAATAAAAGATTAGTTATTAAATAAATGAAATTCAGGAAATGATCCAATGTCTTGGGAGTGTTCAATCACAGAAGACAAGAAGCTTCTAACCTTGTCGAGTCAAAGAAAACTGAGAGAAACAGGTTACCTCAGGCATGCCATTCTCTTGCAAGTTTCTCAGGATAAGGAAAAATTAAGAAGACTGAGAAATCTGGATTTTTAAAAAATTTTCACGGATTCAGATCCTAAAATTTTCAACAGATCTTACATTTTCTTTAATTCCAAGCAATAAAGGAAGGTTTCTATCGCTGTTATTGTTGGTATATAGCAGAAACACAGCCACTTATTGCTTCCTTCCTATGTGCCAACACCATGCTAACATTTACCTGCATTATTTCATTTAATCCCTTTAACAATTATAGGATGTAGGCTCTATTTATGTCTTTAGAGGTGAGTAAACAGGTTCAGAAAAATGAGTAGTTTCAGCCATATGTTTAGTAGAAGTAACTTTAACCTCGACCCAAATGGTATTTTAACTTTTCAAATAACATGTAACTCTATTTTGTCACTGTTCTCCCCAGAATGTTAGGTAGGTTTTAATATGCATGCGTTTTTAGATAGGGACCTGGAAATGTAGAGGATTTACATGACATGCCCAAATTTCATCATGAGCTAGAACTCAAGAGCGCTCTCTCTACTGTATTACAGTGCCAACTCCGAATTTGTATGACATACCTATTTATAATTCCTTTCTCGTTAATAAATAAAACAAAAGAGGTTCCAAAATATCTTCTCACACTGGTTTCTTAGAAACAGTGTTCACCTTCATCTTGATTTTCCATCTCTCTTATTTCCATTTCCTCCCATTTCCAGAGTAGGAATCACCTCTCATACTCTGGCATTGCTTAGATTTCCATGTATCTATGAGCCCTAGAGAGACAGAACGACTAAGTCAGAAATCATTCTTCTGTTTGTCCCTATTTCCTTTTAATTAGTCTTCACCACCTACAACTTGCAAAAGGTCGGATATTATTATCTGCAGAGATGAGGAAATTGAGTCAACAGAAAGGTTAAAAATGTTTCCTAAAACAACCACATGGCTTTCGTCAGCGTTCTTTCTGATTTTAAAGTACTCTTTGTAAGGCTTTACTTTGAGCTGGCCAGAAATCTGATTTTGAGAAGAGCTCAGAATCTGCCCACAATCAGGTTAAGATCAGACTGATCTTAAGCAAATTTCTTATCTTCTCTGGTATCTGTTTCCTTTTTTGTAAAATGGAATTTCTGTAAAATTCGGAGGTAGTGTATAAAGTGCTTCTACTGTGCCTATAGTAAAAGACATGAACAAAAGCAAGTTATATGTATGTATGTAAATATATACATACACATACATATATGCATAAGCTTATAAAATGTCATAGTGTTAGCTTTTATGTTTAGCTTTGATCCATTTTGAGTTAATTTTTGTATATGGTATAAGGGTCCAACTTCTGTTTTTTTCACATGAATCTCCAGGTTTTCAAACACCATTTGTTGAAAATCTGCCCTTTTCCCAATTGCATGTTTGGCATGCTGGTTGAAAATCATTTTACTATATATGCAAGGGTTTATTTCTGGTTCTTATTTTGTTCTATTGGTCTATATGTGTATCTTTATGCTAGTACCTCACTTTCTTGATTACCAAAGCTTTTCAATAAGTTTTGAAATGAGGAAGTGTGAAACTTCTAACTATGTTCTTCTTTTTTCAAGGTTACTTTGGCTATTCTGGGTCCCTTGAAATTTGAAATTTCATATAAACTTGAGAATGCACTTTTCTATTTCTGAAAAAAAATCACTGGGAATTTAACAGGAATTGCATTGAATCTGTAAATAGCTTTTGGTTATACTAATGTCTTAACAATATTAAGCCTTCCTGCCTGTGAACACAGGATGCCTTTCCATTATTTGTATTTAATTTCTTTCAGCATCATTTTGTAGTTCTCAGTGTCATTTGCTGTCTTGGTTAAGTTTACTCATTAATATTTTGTTCTTTTTTGATGCTATTGTTTTCTTAATTTCCTTTTCAGATGGTTCATTGTTAGCATAGGCAGGTGCAACTGATGTTTTGCTCATTGATTTTGAATTTTGAAAATTTGCTCATTTATTTATTAGTCCTAACAGCTTTTTTTTTTAATCTTTAGATTTTATTCATATAAGATCATGCCATCTGTGAACAGAAACAACTTTATACTTTCATTTCCAATTTGGATGGCTTTTATTTTTCTTGCCTAATTACTTTGGCTAGGACTTCCCTGGTGGTTCAGAGGTTAAAGCGTCTGCCTCCAATGCAGGAGACCTGGGTTCGATCCCTGGGTCGGGAAGATCCCCTGGAGAAGGAAATGGCAACCCACTCCAGTATTCTTGCCTGGAGAATCTCATGGATGGAGGAGCCTGGTAGGCTACAGTCCACGGGGTCACAAAGAGTCAGACACGACTGAGCAACTTCACTTTCACTTCCCATTATTATGTTTAATGCAAGTGGCAAAACCAGGCATTCTTGCCTGTCCTGCTCTTGGAGGAAAAGCTTTTAGTTTTCCACCGTTGAGTATGTTAGCTGTAGTTTTTTCACACATGGTCGTTACTATGTTAAGGTAGTTCCCTTTGTTCCTAGTCTTCTGAGTACAGATTACATTTTTAAAGACACTTGGGCTACTCAGTGGAGAATAGACTGGGTGGGGATGGTATGATAGAAGCTTTCTGGAAGCTGTTGTACTAGTTTGTTTGTCTGTTTATTTGTTTCAGCTGCACCATGTGGTTTGTGGGATCTTAGTTCCCAGACCAGAGACTGAACATGGGCCATGGCAGCCAAAGTGCCATGTCCTAACAACTAGACCACTAGGGGCTTCCCTTTTGTACTAGTTGAAGCAATAGATAATGTCATTCTGAATTAGGAAATTGTCAGGAAGAATGAAGAGGCAAGAACAGTTATAAGAGACTTTTAGGAAATAATGTTAGTAGATCTTAGTGATTGATTTGATATGCTAGTGAGGGAAGGGTTACTAGTAAGGGAAGGATGATTTGCAGTCTTCTTTACTTGGGAAACTGGATAAAGAGACCCCTTTTAGGGGTAGTTTTGTGAGCAAATATGATGAATTAGTTGAAAACGAGGCACTCAAGGTCAGGAATTTAGATGGAAGGGTCAGATACTTGACAAGAAAAGGCACAAACTGGAGAAGTTTTGATGTATTTCCATCCAGGTGGTGGTCAAAACCATGTGTATGAATGAATCCAGCAAAGTTTACAAGAACGAATGCTTGGAGAGTTCAGGCAGGTAAAAATCACAGACCTGATGCAATACTGTAAGGGGCCACAGGGCCTGGGGCAAATGACCGCGCATGTCCCGCCCAAAGCCTTTCCAATGTAACCCGCCAAGCAGAGAATGCTGGCTTGCATGCAAGTCCTCTTCTATTCCATCATTATCCCTCATAAGCCTAACAGAATAGGTTCCATCATCTTAATGGAATTTCAGGGAGCGTGGCTGACCAGTGGGGAGGTAATTAGAGTCAGGAGACACCCCTTGCCTTCCCCCTAGCACTCCTGACATCATTCCACAGAGGCAGATGTGGCTGCAGCTGCAATTGGCTCTGTTCTTAGCAGCATTATGCAGAGCAGCGGCTGCCGGGAGCTCAATTTTGAGAGCCTGGGGGTCCTTAATATGAGAGAGCCAAGAGATCTCAAGGCCAAGGCCAGCAGACCTGGCTTCTGTTTCAGGGTCTGGAAGCACAGTTCTTCAAAACGTCAACATATTAAATGACCCACTGAAGGCTTGGCTTCATGTGCATGTGATATTTGCAAAGAAAAAAGTTATTTTTGTTGTTGTTTTTATATAAATAACATAATCTGACTTTTCAGCACTACAGAGAGGTCTAGGCAGCCAGGATGGAAGACCCCCCCACAAGAGGGACCTTCTGGAGCCAGTTCTTACACGAGCCTGAAGCTCTAAGGGGATTTGGGCCTGAGCAGCCAGAGGTCAGCATCTCTCTTCCTGTTTTTCCCACAAATGGCAGGCCAACTGGGGCAGGAGATCCAGACAACCAGCCTACGTGGTTGAGGCTGTTTTTTGAAATGCCAGATTGAACAAACTTAGCAAGCCTGTGATTTTTGTCTCTTTGATGGCTATCCAGACCAGGGAGGAGATTTTAGGAGGCTCTTTCCAGTGACAGAAATAATTAGGTCCATTAAGCAAGTAGCAAGCAAATATACTAATCTTTAAAATCCTGGCTCAGATGTCACCTTCTGCATCCAAACCTTTTCTATATCATTCCTTTGGGGCCCCAGAACATTTACTTCTGTTTTGAGTCTAACTGGACCATATTTTGGGCTTCTCAAAAGCAAAGAGAATCATATTCCAACTCATCTCTTAAAAATTGGAGTATAGTTGCTTTTCAATGTTGTGTTAATTTCTGCTATACAGCAAAGCGAATCAGCTGCACATATACATATATCCCCTCTTCTTCTAGGTCACCACAGAGCACTGAGTAGAGTTTCCTGTGCTACACAATCGGTTCTCATTAGTTATCTACTTTATACATAGTAGTGTATATATGCCAATCCCAGTCTCTCAATCTATCCGACCCTCCTTTCCTCTCTTGGTATCCATATGTTTGTTCTCTACATCTGTGTCTCTGTTTGTGCCTTGCAAATATGTTCATCTATACCGTTTTTCTAGATTCCACATATGTGTTAATATATGATATTTGTTTTTCTTTCTGACTGACTTCACTGTGTATGACATTCACTCTGTAGGTCCACCCACATCTCTGCAAATGGCACGGTTTTGTTCCCTTTTACAACTGAGTGATATTCTATTATATGGCTTCCTAGGTGGTGCACTGGTAAGGAATCTGCCTGCCAATCCAGGAGACATAGGTTTGATCCCTGGGTTGGGAAGATCTCCTGGAGCAGGATATGGCAACCCACTCCAGTATTCTTGCCTGGAAAATTTCCTGGACAGAGGACCCTGGAGGGCTATAGTCCATGGAGTGGCAAAGGGTCGGACATGACTGAGCAACTGAGCACACACACACAATATCATATTGTGTAAATGGACCACATCTTCTTTTTCTGGTCCTCTGTTGCTGAATGTTCAGGTTGTTTCCATGTCCTGGCTGTGATAAACAGTGCTGCAATGAACACTGGGGTACATCTATCTTTTTGAATTGTGTTTTTCTAATTCTTCGTGTATCTGCTTCAGGACCAAGCAAAAGTTACGTCATACAGATTCAGTGTTTGAATGATAAATACATTGCTTTATTGTTTCACTAAGGCATTGTTCCTTCCTTCACAGTGCCTACTTCCTATGGCTACCACGTAACGTTTTTTTTTTAAGCTTATTTCTTTATTTAATTTTGGCTGTGCTTGCAGGCTTTTCTCTAGTTGCAGAGAGCGGGGGCTACTCTCTGGTCGTGGTGCGTGGGCTTCTTATTGCGATCACTTCTTTTGTTGTGGAGCACAGGCTCTAGGTGCATGGGTTTTAATAGCTGCGTCTTGTGGGCTCAGTAGTTGCCGCTCCCAGGCGCTCAAGCACAGGCTCAATAGTTATGGCACACGGGCTTAGTTTCTCTGCAGCATGTTGATCAAGGATTGAATCCATATCTCCTGCTTTGGCAGCCATATTCCTTACCACTGAGCCAGCAGGGAAGCCCCCCTGACACATAACTTTTCTTTCTTCTAGTGATTGTATTAGTTTTCTAAAGCTTCCATAACAAACACTGCAAAGTGAGTGGCTTAAAGAACAGAAATGTATTGTTTCACAGTTCAGAAGGCTAGGAGGCAAGTATCAAGGTGTCACAGGGTTAGTTCCTACTAAAGGAGGTTCCTGTGAGGGACATTCTGTTCCATGCTTCTCTCTTCATTCCTAGTGGTCTGCTGGAAATCTGAGGTGTTCTTGCTTTGCAAATACACTGTCCTAATCTCTGTCTTCATGTTCACTTGCCATTTCTCCCTGTGTGCACACCTAAACCTCCCTTTAATAAGGACCCTAGTTATATTGTATTCAGGGCCCACTCTACCCTAATATGACCTCATCTTAATTAATTTCATCTGCACTCACTCTGTTTCCAAATAAGGTCTGAAGTTCTGGAAGTTAGAATTTCAAATTATGAATTTGTGGAAGACACAGTTCAATTCCTAACACGTTTTTTACCTAGTGGTTTTCACAGCACTCTCTAATCTCATAGCTTAACCCAGGTCAGGAATTATGTCTTGCTCTTTTCACAAGGCTGTGGTGAATTAGAAGGAGCTCTGCTCTAGAAGAACAGGTCACTCCTACTTCCTGGCCTTGGTTTTCTCATATGTAAATGGCAAAGTTAGAATAAATAATGCATCAGGCAACTTCCAGCTCCGAGATTCTTGTATTTCTCTGCTGGGAGGAGCAACCCAAGTCCAAAGAGCGGTGTCTGCACAGGCGCAGGAAGGCCTAGAGGAGCTATTCCATGTTCAAGGTCAGGAGGGGCGGTGGTGAGGAGATACCCCTTGTTCAAGGTAAGGAGCAGCGGCTGCGCTTGGCTGGAGCAGCCATGAAGAGATACACCCAGTCCAAGATAAGAAAAACCCAAGTAAGATGGTAGGTGTTGCAAGGGGGCATCAGAGGGCAGACACACTGAAACCATACTCACAGAAAACTAGTCAATCTGATTGCACTAGGAACACAGCCTTGTCTAACTCAATGAAACTAAGCCATGCCAGTGAGGCCACCCAAGACGGGTGGGTCATGGTGGAGAGGTCTGACAGAATGTTGTCCACTGGAAAAGGGAATGGCAAATCACTTCAGTATTCTTGCCTTGAGAACCCCATGAACAGTATGAAAAGGCAAAATGATAAGATACTGAAAAGGGAACTCCCCAGGTCAGTAGGTGCCCAATATACTACTGGAGATCAGTGGAGAAATAACTCCAGAAAAAATGAAGGGATGGAGACAAAGCAAAAAAAATGCCCAGTTATGGATGTGATTGGTGTTAGAAGCAAGGTCTGATGCTGTAAAGAGCAACATTGCATAGGAACTTGGAATGTCAGGTCCATGAATCAAGGCAAATTGGAAGTGGTCAAACAGGAGATGGCAAGAATGAACGTCGACATTCTAGGAATCAGTGAACTAAAATGGACTAGAATGGGTGAATTTAACCCAGATGACCATTACATCTACTACTGTGGGCAGGAATCCCTCAGAAGAAATGGAGTAGCCATCATGGTCAACAAAAGATTCTGAAATGCAGTACTTGGATGCAATCTCAAAAATGACAGAATGATCTCTGTTTGTTTCCAAGGCAAACCATTCAATATCACAGTAATCCAAGTCTATGCCCCAACCAGCAATGCTGAAGAAGCTGAAGTTGAATGGTTCTATGAAGACCTACAAGACCTTTTAGAACTAACACCCAAAAAAGATGTCCTTTTCATTATAGGGGACTGGAATGCAAAAGTAGGAAGTCAAGAAACACCTGGAGTAACAGGCAAATTTGGCCTTGGAATACAGAATGAAGCAGGGCAAAGACTAATAGAGTTTGGCCAAGAAAATGCACTGGTCATAGCAAACACCCTCTTCCAACAACACAAGAGAAGACTCTACACATGGGCATCACCAGATGGTCAATCCCAAAATCAGATTGATTATATTCTTTGCAGCCAAAGATGGAGAAGCTCTATACAGTTAACAAAAACAAGACCGGGAGCTGACTGTGGCTCAGATCATCAACTCCTTATTGCCAAATTCAGACTGAAATTGAAGAAAGTAGGGAAAACCACTAGAACATTCAGGTATGACCTAAATCAAATCCCTTATGATTGTACAGTGGAAGTGAGAAATAGATTTAAGGGCCTAGATCTGTTAGATAGAGTGCCTAATGAACTATGGAATGAGGTTTGTGACATTGTACAGGAGACAGGGATCAAGTCCATTGGGGAGGCCTTACAAATACCTGTGAAAAGAAGAGAAGCAAAAAGAAAAGGAGAAAAGGAAAGATATAAGCATATGAATGCAGAGTTCCAAAGAATAGCAAGAAGAGATAAGAAAGCCTTCCTCAGTGATCAATGCAAAGAAACAGAGGAAAACAACAGAATGGGAAAGACTAGAGATCTCTTCAAGAAAATTAGAGATACCAAGGGAACATTTCACGCAAAGATGGGCACAATAAAGGACAGAAATGGTATGGACCTAACAGAAGCAGAAGATATTAAGAAGAGGGGGCAAGAATACACAGAAGAACTGTACAAAAAAGATCTTCATGACCAGCTAATCATGGCGGTGTGACCACTCACCTAGAGCCACTCATCCTGGAATGTTAAGTCAAGTGGGCCTTAGAAAGCATCACCATGAACAAAGCTAGTGGAGGTGATGGCATTCCAGTAGAGCTGTTTCAAATCCTGAAAGATGATGCTGTGAAAGTGCTGCACTCAATATGCCAGCAAATTTGGAAAACTCATCAGTGGCCACAAGACTGAAAAAGGTCAGTTTTCATTCCAATCCCAAAGAAAGGCAATGCCAAAGAATACTCAAACTACTGCACAATTGCACTCATCTCACATGCTAATAAAGTAATGCTCAAAATTCTCCAAGCCAGGCTTCAGCAATACGTGAACCGTGAACTTCCAGATGTTCAAGCTGGTTGTAGAAAAGGCAGAGGAACCAGAGATCAAATTGCCAACATCTGCTGGATCATGGAAAAAGCAAGAGAGTTCCAGAAAAACATCTATTTCTGCTTTATTGACTATGCCAAAGCCTTTGACTGTGGATCACAATAAACTGTGGGAAAGAGACGGGAACACCAGACCACCTGACCTGCCTCTTGAGAAATCTGTATGCAGGTCAGGAAGCAACAGTTAGAACTGGACATGGAACAACAGACTGGTTCCAAAAAGGAAAAGGAGTACGTCAAGGCTGTATATTGTCACCCTGCTTATTTAACTTCTATGCAGAGTACATCATGAGAAATGCTGCGCTGGAAGAAGCACAAGCTGGAAACAAGATTGCCAAGAGAAATATCAATAACCTTAGATATGCAGATGACACCACCCTTATGGCAGAAAGTGAATAGGAACTAAAAAGCCTCTTGATGAAAGTGAAAGCGGAGAGTGAAAAGGTTGGCTTAAAGCTCAACATTCAGAAAATGAAGATCATGGCATCCGGTCCCATCACTTCATGGGAAATAGATCAGGAAACAGTGGAAACAGTGTCAGACTTTATTTTGGGGGGCTCCAAAATCACTGCAGATGGTGACTGCAGCCATGAAATTAAAAGACGCTTACTCCTCGGAAGAAAAGTTATGACCAACCTAGATAGCATATTCAAAAGCAGAGACATTACTTTGCCGACTAAGGTCCGTCTAGTCAAGGCTATGGTTTTTCCAGTGGTCATGAATGGATGTGAGAGTTGGACTGTGATGAAAGCTGAGCACCGAAGTATTGATGCTTTTGAACTGTGGTGTTGGAGAAGACTCTTAAGAGTCCCTTGGACTGCAAGGAGATCCAACCAGTCCATTCTGGAGAACAACCCTGGGATTTCTTTGGAAGAAATGTTGCTAAAGCTTACTCCAATACTTTGGCCACCTTATGCGAAGAGTTGACTCATTGGAAAAGACTCTGATGCTGGGAGGGATTGGGGGCAGGAGGAGAAGGGGACGACAGAGGATGAGATGGCTGGATGGCATCACTGACTTGACGGACATGAGTCTGAGTGAACTCCAGGAGTTGGTGATGGACAGGGAGGCCTGGTGTGCTGCGATTCATGGGGTCGCAAAGAGTGGGACACGACTGAGCTACTGAACTGAACTGAACTGAACTGAACTAACTAGCCTCAGGGCCTGTTTTCTTTTCTAGCCATTCTACTCTTATCATTAACTAGCAGCAGACCTTATCATCAGTATGTGAATGCTTCTGATCAATGACATATCTCATTTTTTATTTAATAATTTGTATACTCTTATATAGTTTGTTAATCTATATATTTTTTCTACCAGGTGTTAAGGTACACTCCTGATTTAATTTTAATAAACTTCAAGAAGATGTTATCCACACAGTCTGAAAGGAGTTCACATTTGCTCATGCAAATGATGATCTAGGCTTCTCTGATTTCCTGTTGCATTAATGAATAACTAGGTCTGGTATCTGCCTGGTATCTATGTGGCCCTAATACATATTGTTCACCTCTATCAACCGGTTCTCTCCTTTATGAATATTTCTCTAGCCACATTATATGTGTATGTCTCTGTGCATCTCTGTGTATATCATCATTATTAATATTCATTCCTACCTTTATGCCTTTGTTTTAGATATTCTTTATTCCTTACATATTCCCCATCATCTCTTACTCATCAATCAAGATCTAGCTGAAATTCCACCTCTTCCATCAAGTCTTCTCTTACCTTCCCAGGCCAAAGAATTCACCCCATTCTCTGAGCTGCCAATGTATTATACGTGTACTTTTCTTTCACATTTAATCACTTTTCTACTTTATATCTGCATAGGATTCAGTTTCACCACTTTTCAGCTCCAACTCTGAATAAATCAGTTAAATTTTCAAGTCTCAAGTTTATCCATCTGCCAAGTGGGAACCATTATGCCCAACATATAGAGTAGTTATGGGAATTATTTAAAGCAATAAATATGAACATATTGGAACACAGTAGGTGAACGATAAATGGTAGCTCCCTCTTCGTAATTACCCAAGTAAGGTTGGTGCATTTGTTCATTTCTGCACCTGCACTGCCCTCTTGAATACAACCTGGTATTTGCTGTATGCTTAATAAGATATGGATACTTGAACGGATGGATGGGTGGTAAACTAAATAACCTGTGAGAAAAGTTGAGAATACTAATGGGCTACTGTTTTTATATAAGCAATGCCAGAGCTGAGTCTTCATGATCCAAAAGCATGATCTAATTAGTAATCAAAGAAAGGTATTTCTGGCACTTTATATATAGTCTCTCACCCACCCCCTAGACTCAAACTCACACATTATTTATTCGTTCACTCCTACTCAGACACTCGAACTTCTAAAGCTGCCTCTTGGCTGCCTTTCTCCTTACGCTTGACTTGTTCTATGTATTGTTCTATGTATTCTTTCTTCTTTCTATTTGCCCATCAAAATGTACCTGCTCCCTCTGCTAATCACTTAGGGCTTCAATTATTACAGAAAAATGTCTTCAACTGGTGGAAAGAAGGGCTCCAAAACTGCCCCAAACGATCCTCAATTTATGATTTTCATGCCCTAGTAGAATGCCCTCCCATGCTGAATAAGGATGACTTGGGTGGTCAATAAAATAATGAGAAAGTGACTATGTATGATGTCCAGGGTGAAGCCATAAAGCACATTGCTGCCTCTGCCTTGGGCTCTGGGATTGCTCACATGGAGGAAGCCAGCCACCATGTGAGGACACTCAGCAGCCCTGTGGATAGACTCACGTGGATAGAAACTGGGGCTTTCTGCCAACAGTCAGTACCAACTTCCTAATTATATATGAGAGAACCACCTTGAAAGTGGATCATCTCATCCCAGTCAACTCTTTAGATGACTTTATCTAGCCCAGACCAACATCTGATTCAATCTCATTTGAGACTGAGTCTGAATATTTGAATCAGCAGCCAAATCATTCCCCAATTCCTCACCCACCTAAAGCATGAGGCATAATAAATATGTATTTTTCATTTAGTTAGGCCACTTATTTGGAGGAGGTTGTGTGTGTGTGTGTGTGTGTGTGTGTGTAGCAATAGATAACTAGTACATTGGGTTATCCAAAGCTATTGATTTCTATACCCAAAGAGTAAGATTACAATTCATAGGTTCTAGGAAGTACAATGAGAGAGAGATTGTGAACAGACAGAACTATTAAAGCTTCTTGAGTTCCTACCAATTAAAAGCAGGGAACATTCAGCTACTTTGTAAAACTGCACGATAGTATCTACAGAAGGTAAACATGTACAAATCCTAACATTCAGAAATTCCACTCATAGATATGTACTCAACAGAAATGTATGAACTAAAGACACATCCAAGGATTTTTATGGCAGCATTATTGATAATAGCCCAAACTCAGGAACCATCCAGATGCCCAACAACAGTAGAATGGATCAGTGAATTGCAGTATATATTCTGGACACTGTGCAGAATAAGAGTGATCAAGCAAGACACAGCTACACACAATATGAATGCATGTCTCCAGTATCATGTAGAGTTAAAAAAATCCAGACATAAGAACATCTATTTGTGATTCCATTTGTATAAAGTATAAAAAGGCAAAATTCATCTATAGTGTAAAGTTGTTATGTGTTTGGTGGTGTTTAGTCACTAACTCATGTCTAACTCTTTTTGTGACCCCAAAGACTATAGCCTGCCAGGCTCCTCTGTCCATGGGATTTCCCAGGCAAGAATACTGGAGTGTGCTGTCCTTTCCTTCTCCAAGGGATCTTCCTGACCCAGGAACCAAACTCGCGTCTCTTGCATCTCCTGCATTGGCAGGCAGTTTCTTTACCACTGAGCCACCAGGGAAACCCATAATGTAAACTGGTAGTTACCTTCAGAGATGGTAGTAAGGGGGCCGCTGGTGATGTTTTGGGTCTTGATTTGAACGCTAATAACATGTGGCACATTCTCCATTTGGAAAACTCAGTGAGCTATACACTTATGACTTATGCATTTTTCTGTATATTTACTTTAAAAAAACAATGTACCTTTAAAAAAGGACTTAACCAATTTTTAAAAAGAAATAAGTATACTTGAGAGCAGAAAAGGATCTTGCTTTATATTAAGGAGGGAGATGGGAAATTCCTGGTCTGCCATTAATTTGCTCTGGGCCTCAATAGCCTAATAATAATAAAATAACTACCTAAAGTATTATGTCAAACAAATAAGTATGACATTGTAATTAACTGTAAAATATTTCAGGAGAGATAATAGTATACTCATTTTACAAATGTGGAAACATAAGTTAAGACAGATTGAGTAACTTGCCCAGAGTTACACTATATATTAATGACATGGGTTGCAATTGAATCTCGATCTCTGGCTCCTTCAGTTCAGTTTCAGTTCAGTCGCTCAGTCGTGTCTGACTCTTTGCGACCCCATGAACCGTAGCACGCCAGGCCTCCCCGTCCATCACCAACTCCTGGAGTTCACCCAAACCCATGTTCATTGTGTTGGTGATGTCACCCAACCATCTTATCCTCTGTTGTCCCCTTCTCCGCCTGCCCTCAATCTTTCCCAGCATCAGGGTCTTTTCAAATGAGTCAGCTCCTCTCATCAGGTGGTCAAAGTATTGGAGTTTCAGCTTTAGCATCAGTCCTTCCAATGAACACCCAGGACAGATCTCCTTTAGAATGGACTGGTTGGATCTCCTTGCAGTCCAAGGGACTCTCAAGAGTCTTCTCCAACACCACAGTTCAAAAGCATCAATTCTTCTGGCTCCTAAGACTGCTTTTTTCAGCAAAGCCACAGGACCACTGAAAAGAGGAAGGTAACTAGGTGTGATCTCTCCTCCTCTAGTAAAAGATTAGGATCTATGCAAGTGTAAATCTATGTTGCATGCATATGTATTCAATGGGTTTGTAAACATACACCTATGTCTGGGAGTTATGTGGGTGTTCACGTACTGAATTATGCGGCCAAGGCTCTGTCTGCCCAGTGCCAATATCTACAGGGAAATTGAAAACATGTGAAGATTCACAGGGATGATTCCAATTATTTGATCTTTAGCATTGGGTCATGCTAAAGATGACTCATGCTAAAGTAAAGCAACTGACTAGACCCTTTCCCTGCTTTTCACCCAGGTATTTACTCAGTACAGATGCTGGCTCAGACTCAGTGACCTGATAGGTGAATTGATCTGTACAACTGTCCTTAGGTATCTGCAAGGGATTGGTTCCACAACCGCCAACCTGACATCAAAATCCATGGATGTTTCAGTTCTTCATTAAATGGTATAGTACTTGCATATAACCATGCACATCCTCTTGTATACTTTAAATTATCTCTAGGCTATAACAATGGATGCAATGTAATTGGCATGTAAATAGTTGACTGCACAGCAAATTCAAGTTTTGCTATTTGGAGCTTCCTAGAATTTTTTTCCAAATATTTTCTATCCTTGCTTGGTTGAATCCATGGATGTGGAATCTGCAGGTATTGAGGGATGAATATATTCATTTCCCTGATGTTTTTCTTGCTTCTGTTATTCCTGATCTTGAACTCAGAACAATAAACCTCTCAAATTGAAGCTGGGCACATGGTCACCAAGCTAGAGACTCCATCTGTCGTCCTTCCTTGAAGTGGGACATGAATGAGGGTAAATGATGCATGCAACCTCTTTAAAGGTAAAGTCCCTCCTTAAAGATAAAATCCCTCATGCAGGACTTGCTTTTTTCCCTCCCTGTATGCTGGAAAGCTGACAAGATAGCAACCCAGTTTCAACCAGAGAAAAGGATGACACTCTGAAGATGATACAAAGGATTTCCCTGGTGGTTCAATGGGTAAAAGACTCTGTGCTTCCATTGCAGAAGACACGGGTGCTATCCTGGGTCAGGGAACTAAGATTCTGCAAGCCACTCTGTGTGGCCAAAAAACTTAAAAAAAAATAAAGATAACACTTCCTATTATTAAAAAGTTTTTAAAAGTCAATAAAGATGGTACAGAAATCAGCTGGAGAAACCTGGGTGGCTTGTGGAGGACAGCCACTCCACTAACCCCACTGCTCTCATTTGGTCTGTTTAAAGAGAAAGAAATCTGTTTTCTATCAGCCCAGTGTGGGGCTCCATGAAGCCTCCTTGACACCTGTGGCTTTACAGGAGGGGTTAATGCCCAGAGACCATGAAAGAGCACCTTGGCCAATGGCCAGCAGCTCAGCCCTCAGGTAGCAGACACTTGTGTCCCCAAGTGAGAGACCACACTGTGGGAGGCAGTCCCAGAGGAACAGATAATTTCTCTTTTGTGGCTGACAACAGTGTCCCATATGTACCTTTTTATTAGATCCCCATGACAAATATATGGGGCAGGAATTAACTTTACTCCCATTTTGTAGGAAAACCAAGTTTCAAAGAAGCGCCTTGGTCATGTTAATAAGTGACAAGGAGCCAAAAGTTTTTCATCATTCCTCATCTCCCTGGAAAAAGATTTACATGGAAACTTGAGGCTAAGGAAGGGGTTCCTGACAGATGCCTTTTCACCACTGCTATAGAGCCACACAATTCAGAAGGACAGTTCTGGCCTCTTCTGTAAGGTTAAAAAAAAAATGCAGGAATTTCAGGAATCTGACTTTAAATCAGCCTTGGCCTCTATGCTTTGCCAACCTTAGCTACCAGCTGGAGTAACTGGATAGCTTTATGACCATAACCTAGACTACAGCACACTCACTTTCATTGTAGTCACAAAATAAGCCTATAATTTTTAAATTTATTTTTTACTGAAGAATAATTGTTTTACATAATTTTGTTGGATTCTGTCAAACCTCAACATGAATCAGCCATAGGTATTCATTTATCCCCCCCATTTGAAACTCCCTCCCATCTCCTGCGCCATCCCACCCCTCTAAATTGATACAGAGCCCCTCTTTGAGTTTCTTGAGCCATACAACAAATTCCCGTTGGGTATCTATTTTACATATGGTAATGTAAGTTTCCATGCTACTTTTTTCATACATCTCACCCTCTCCTCCCCTCTCCCCATAAGTCTATTCTTTATGTCTGTTTCTCCACTGTTGCCCTGTAAATAAATTCTTCAGTACCATTTTTCTAGACTCTGTATATATGAGTTAGAATATGACATTTATCTTTCTCTTTCTGACTCACTTCACTCTGTATAATAGGTTTTAGGTTCATGCACTGCATCAGAACTGACTCAAATGCATTCCTTTTTACAGCTGAGTAATATTCTATTCTGAATCACAACTTCTTTATACATTCATCTGTTGATGGATATCTAGGTTGCTTTAATGTTCTAGCTATTGTAAAGAGTGCTGCAATGAACAATGGGATACATGTGTCTTCTTCAATTTTGATTTCCTTAGGGTATATGCCTAGGAGTCAGATTGCTGGGTCATAAGGTGGTTTTATTTCTTTTTTTAAGGAATCTCCATACCTTCTTCCATAGTGGCTGTAATCAATTTACATTCCCACCAACAGTACATGAGTGTTCCCCTTTTTTCCACACCCTTTCCGGAATTTATTGTTTGTAGAATTTTTGTTGATGGCCATTCTGAGCAGTGTGAGGTGATATCTCACTGTGGTTTTGATCTGTACTTCTCCAATACTGAGCTTAAAGCTCAACATTCAGAAAATGAAGATCATGGCATCCAGTCCCATCACTCCATGGGAAATAGATGGAGAAACAGTGGAAACAGTGTCAGACTTTATTTTGGGGGGCTCCAAAATCACTGCAGATGGTGACTGCAGCCATGAAATTAAAAGACGCTTACTCCTTGGAAGAAAAGTTATGACCAACCTAGATAGCATATTCAAAAGCAGAGACATTACTTTGCCAAATAAGGTCCATCTAGTCAAGGCTATGGTGTTTCCAGTGGTCATGTATGGATGTGAGAGTTGGACTGTGAAGAAGGCTGAGCGCCGAAGAATTGATGCTTTTAAACTGTGGTGTTGGAGAAGACTCTTGAGAGTGCCTTGGACTGCAAGGAGATCCAACCAGTCCATTCTGAAGGAGATCAACCCTAGGATTTCTTTGGAAGGAATGATGCTAAAGCTGAAACTCCAGTACTTTGGCCACCTCATGCGAAGAGTTGACTCACTGGAAAAGACTCTGATGCTGGGAGGGATTGGGGGCAGGAGGAGAAGGGGATGACCAAGGATGAGATGGCTGGATGGCATCACTGACTCGATGGATGTGAGTCTGAGTGAACTCCGGGAGTTGGTGATGGACAGGGAGGCCTGGTGTGCTGAGATTCATGGGGTCGTGAAGAATCGGACATGGCTGAGTGACTGAACTGAACTGAACTGAATACTGAGCCACCACAGAAGCCCCAATAATGAGTGATGTTGAGCATCTTTTCATGTGTTTGTTAGCCATCTGTATGTCTTCTTTAGAGAAATGTCTGTTTAGGCCCTTTCCCCACTTTTTGATTAGGTTGTTTTTCTGGCATTGAGTTGTAGGAGCTGCTTGTATATTTTAGAAATTAATTGTCAGTTGTTTCATTTGCTATTATTTTCTCCCATTCTGAGGGTTGTCTTTTCACCTTGCTTATAGTTTCCTTTGCTGTGCAAAAGCTTTTAAGTTTAATCAGGTCCCACTTGTTTGCTTTTATTTTTCATTTGCATTATTCTAGGAGGTGGGTCATAGAGGATCTTGTTTGATTTATGTCATCGAGTGTCCTACCTATGTTTTCCTCTAAGAGTTTTATAGTTTCTGATCTTACATTTAGCTTTAATCCATTTTCACTTTATCTTTATGTATGGTGTTACGAAGTGTTCTAATCTCATTCTTTTACATGTAGCTGTCCAGTTTTCCCAGCACCATTTACTGAAGAGGCTGTCTTTGCCCCATGGTATATGCTCACCTCCTTTGTCAAAAATAAGGTATCCATAGGTGCATTGGTTTATTTCTGGGGTTTCTATTTTCCTCCATTGGTCTATATATCTTTTTTTGTGCCAATACCATACTGTCTTGATGACTATAGCTTTGTAGTATAATCTGAAGTCAGGAAGGTTGATTCTTCCAGCTCAATTCTTCTTTCTCAAGACTGCTTTCACTATTTGGGGACTTTTGTGTTTCCATATGAATTGTGAAATTTTTGTTCTAGTTTTGTAAAAAATTACCATTGGTAATTTGATAGGGATCACACTGAATCCATAGATTACACTTGGTAGTATAGTCATTCTCACAATATTGATTCTTCCTACCCAGAAATATCACTTAGAAGAAATGGAGTAGCCATCATAGTCAATAAGAGAGTCTGAAATGCAGTACTTGGATGCAATATCAAAAATGACAGAATGATCTCTGTTTGTTTCCAAGGCAAACCATTCAATATCACAGTAATCCAAGTCTATGTCCCGACCAGTAACACTAAAGAAGCTGAAGTTGAACGGTTCTATGAAGACCTACAAGACCTTCTAGAACTAACATCCAAAAAAGATATCCTTTTCATTATAGGGGACTGGAATACAAAAGTAGGAAGTCAAGAAATACCTGGAGTAACTGTCAAATTTGGCTTTGGAGTACGGAATGATGCAGGGCAAAGGCTAATAGAATTTTTCCAAGAGAATGCACTGGTCATAGCAAACACCCTCTTCCAACAACACAAGAGAAGACTCTACACATGGACATCACCGATGGTCAACACCAAAACCAGACTGATTATATTCTTTGCAGCCAAAGATGGTGAAGCTCTATACAGTCAGCAAAAACAAGACCGGGAGCTGACTGTGGCTCAGATCATCAACTCCTTATTGCCAAATTCAGACTGAAATTGAAGAAAGTGAAGAAAACCACTAGACCATTCAGGTATGACCTAAATCAAATCCCTTGTGATTATGCAGTGGAAGTGAGAAATAGATTTAAGGGACTAGATCTGATAGACAAGAGTGTCTGATGAAATATGGATGGAGGTTCATGACTTTGTACAGGAAATAGGAATCAAGACCATCCCCAAGAAAAAGAAATGTAAAAAAGCAAAATGGCTGTCTGGAGAGGCCTTACAAATAGCTGTGAAAAGAACGGAAGCGAAAAGGAAAGGAGAAAAGGAAAGATATACCCATTTGAATGCAGAGTTCCAAAGAATAGCAAGAAGAGATAAGAAAGCCTTCCTCAGTGATTAATTCAAAGAAATAGAGGAAAACAATAGAATGGGAAATACTAGAGATCTCTCCAAGAAAATTAGAGATACGAAGGGAACATTTCATGCAAAGATGGGCTCAATAAAGGACAGAAATGGTAGGGACCTAAAAGAAGCAGATGAGAAGAGGTGGCAAGAATACACAGAAGAACTGTACAGAAAAGATCTTCATGACCCAGATAATCACGATGGTGTGATCAGTTACTACAGCCAGACATCCTGGAATGTGAAGTCAAGTCGGCCTTAGGAAGCATCACTACAAACAAAGCTAGTGGAGGTGATGAATTCCAGTTGAGCTATTTCAAATCCTGAAAGATGATGCTGTGAAAGTGCTGCACTTAATATGCCAGCAAATTTGGAAAACTCAGCAGTGGCCACAGGACTGGAAAAGGTCAGTTTTCATTCCAATCCCAAAGAAAGGCAATCCCAAAGAATGCTCAAACTACTGCACAATTGTACTCATCTCACGTGCTAGTAAAGTAATGCTCAAAATTCTCCAAGCCAGGCTTCAGCAATACGTGAACCATGAAATTCCAGATGATCAAGCTGGTTTTAGAAAAGGCAGAGGAACCAGAGATCAAATTGCCAACATCCACTGGATCATGGAAAAAGCAAGAGAGTTCCAGAAAAACATCTATTTCTGCTTTATTGACTATGCCAAAGCCTTTGACTGTGTGGATCACAATAAACTGTGGAAAATTCTGAAAGAGATGGGAATACCAGACCACCTAACCTGCCTCTTAAGAAACCTATATGCAGGTCAGGAAGCAACAGTTAGAACTGGATATGGAACGACAGACTGGTTCCAAGTAGGAATAGGAGTACGTCAAGGCTGTATATTGTCACCCTGCTTATTTAACTTCTATGCAGAGTACATCATGAGAAACGCTGGGCTGGAGGAAGCACAAGCTGGAATCAAGATCGCCGGGAGAAATATCAATAACCTCACATATGTGGATGATCCCACCCTTATGGCAGAAAGCGAAGAGGAACTTAAGAGCCTCATGATGAAAGTGAAAGAGGAGAGTGAAAAAGTTGGGTTAAAGCTCAACATTCAGAAAACTAAGATCATGGCATCTGGTCCCATCACTTCATGGGAAATAGATGGGGAAACAGTGGAAACAGGGGCTGACTTTATTTTCCCTGGGCTCCAAAATCACTGCAGATGGTGACTGCAGCCATGAAATTCAAATATGTTTACTCCTGGAAGGAAAGTTATGACCAACCTAGATAGCATATTCAAAAGCAGAGACATTACTTTGTCAACAAAGGTCCATCTAGTCAAGGCTATGGTTTTTCCAGTGGTCATGTATGTGTGTCGGAGTTGGACTATAAAGAAAGCTGAGCACTGAAGAATTGATGATTTTGAACTGTGGTGTTGGAGAAAACTCTTGAGAGTCCCTTGGACTGCAAGGAGATCCAACCAGTCCATCCTAAAGGAGATCAGTCCTGGGTGTTCATTGGAAACACTGATGCTAAAGCTGAAGCTCCAGTACGTTGGCCACCTGATATGAAGAGCTGACTCAATTGAAAAGACCATGATGCTGGGAAAGATTTAGGGCAGGAGGAAAAGGGGACAACAGAGGATGAGATGGTTGGATGGCATCAGCAACTCAATGGACATGGGTGTGGGTGGACTCCGGGAATTGGTGATGGACAGGGATGCCTGGTGTGCTGTGGTTCATGGGGTCGCAAAGAGTCAGACATGACTGAATGACTGAACTGAACTGATAGGTTTTGAGTTGTTGTGATTTCATTGTCACTTGTGTCTAGAAATTTTTTGATTTCCCTTTTGATTTCTTCAGTAACCTATTGGTTATTTAGAAATGTGTTGTTTAATTTCCGTGTGTTTTTGTTTCTTACAGTTTTTTTCTTGTAATTGATCTCTAATCTCATAGCATTGTGGGTGGAGAAGATGCTTGATATGATTTCAATTTTCTTAAATTTACTGAGGTTTGATTTGTTACCCAAGATGTGTTCTGTTCTGGAGAATGTTCCATGTGCACTGAGAAGAAGGTGTATTCTTCTGCATTTGGATGGAATGTCTTGAGGATATCAATGAGATCTATCTCATCTAATATATCATTTAAGAATAAAACAAGCCTGTATTTTTATTTTTCCCATTTTTCACAGATGGAAAAATTGAGGCTCAGAGAGGTTAAGTAACTGACCCATGGCACCTCAGTGAATAAGTGAGATCCTTCACTTTGAACATTCAATTCTGTGTCGGGCTCTTCTGAAGTGTAAAATAAAATGTGAATTACTGTTTGGAAGGGCAGGTAATGACTTAAAGTGAAGTCTCCTGACTGTGCATCCTCTATTCCACTTGGCTTTTGTCCTGAAGCTTTTTCGCTCAGATCTCCCTGTCCCTGAGGCTGTCTTGTAACATACTCAGTAATTATGATGGCATCACTGGCATGGTGCTTACTCTGTGTCAGAAACTGTTGTACATGCTTCCGTTTATTAACTGTGTCCATGCCCTCCAACCAAAGACCACCAGGAACAATCTGTAGTTGAACGCTGGATTGATGGACTCATTGCAACGAGGGAGAGTGCACATCACAGGGAACTATGGGGTGTTTCAGCAGAGGGTATCCGGAAGGACTTACAGGATGTGTACTTATAGAAGCTGAAGTCAGGTGATCTTGGAGAGACTTCTAGGAAGTGGGGATTTGCTCCATATTGGGTGCTACCAAGGACCAAAGATAAGGCAAACTACTATGATAAGCAACAAGGTCCTACTGTATAACATAAGGAACTATATACAATATCCTGTGACAAACCATACTAGAAAAGGATATGAAAAAGAATATGTGTATGTATACACACACACACACACACACACACACATTCTTTTCCATATGGTAAACTGAGGTGCTTTGCTGCACAGAATAAATTATTACAATCTTGTAAATCAATTATACTTCAATAAAATTTAAGAGAAGCAAGTATAATTCCAATTTGATACCTTAGTGGATGTTATCAAGAAAGAGGGAAGAATAGACAGAGACTAAAACAGTAATTTATAAAGAGGCAGCAGTCATTTATTCATATTAGCCAGGAAAGCGGGATGTCTGGTATTTTTGTGGTTTGCATGGCAACCCTGTCTCTGTAAATACTTGGAAAAAATATAAAATAGCCCTTTTTTGGTTTCATTTGTGAGATTATTTATGTTCAGCAGGAGAATTCTGCAGGACTCCCCTGATGATCCAGTGGCTGAGGATTCTCCTGCCAATGCAGGAATCATGGGTTCGATCTCCAGTCAGGGAAGAATCCACATGCTGCAGGCAAGTAGTTACTGAGCCCATGTGCTCCAGCTCCTGAAGCTCATCCATCCTAGAGCTTGTGCTCCACAAGAGAAGCCATTGCAATGAGACATCCGCATATTGCAACTAGAGAGCAGCCCCCACTTGCTGCAACCAAAGAAAGCTTGCGTGCAGCAACTAAAACCCAGCACAGCCAAAGAATATATAAATAAGAGAACACTAGCCTGGCAGCAAGGACAAGACCAGCACCTAACAACCTAGCTTTTAGTGCTGGGCCAGTTTACAGATATCTGGCTGCTTTTCTCTTTCTAATCTATTTCATCTTTATAAGAATCCTATTTGTGACTTAGATCCTGAACGCAAGATAGAAAAGATTTGAATAACTCACCAAGGTCCCACAGGTAACAGATGGAAGCACAAGGGTGAGAATCTAGGCAGTGTGGCCTCAGAAATCTTCCCTCCTGATCAGCGGGTCTAATATCCCACCTCTCCAGTCATCTCCCTGGGGCTTAATCCCATCAGTGTTTGGGCAAACCCTCACGGAACACGCCTGCTGACTCCCCGACCCTATGCACTGGATTCTCTCCAATCCTATGGCTGGATTCCATAGCTCCTCACTCTGTGGAAACAGCTGCAACTCCTGACCTGAAAGGCTGCCTGGACCTTTCACTCATTCCCCATCCCAGACTCTGGAAACCTGCTCCGCCTGCTTCACAGGACAACACTGTCATCACCTCCTATGGCTCCCTGATGTCCTCCCCACCCTGCTGATTGAGGCTTGTTTCTGGAGGGGCCAGACCTAGGGCCTGCCCAGCCCCGAGTGCCTGTTGTGACATCCCGAAAGAATCTGAAGAAGGCCCCCCAGGGTGTTGGATGCTGCCTGCATGCTTGGAGGCAGGGTAGAACAGGAAGCACTAGCTGAACCTCTGTTGAACACAGCTCTGTCCTCTGGGCAAGTTACTTCGCCTCTCTGATGTCCATCTGCTGTCAAACTAAAGGCTCTAGTGATCCCCTCAGAGTGCTGCAGGGAGGGTCAGATGAGATTACATTTTATTCTTTTGGTGGAAACTGAGGGAAGGATTCCGTTTTCTGTCTGGGTTGGCATGGAACAGACTAGAGAGGGCAAGCAAGGGAGGGTGACACAAGTTAGACACCATCCTGTGAAGGGCAAGCCTTCTAGAAATATTTGTCTCCCCCTCATCTTATAAGACAGAAGGAGCTGGGGACTATACCCTGTAGGTGATGAGCACAGACACTGCCACCGGACTGCACGGTTCAAAACCCTGTGCCGTCAATGCGAGTGTGTGGCCTCAGGCAAGTTCCTTAACCTCTCTGGGCTTTTCTCTTTTCACCTGTGACACGGAGAGTAACATTGCTTGGCGCAGTGGTTGTGAGGAGCAGCAGCTCGGCATCTGTGGCATGACTAGACCAGGACAGGCTTCTGCAGAGGGAGCTTCCCACCATTCCTCCCACCCAGTGAGGGTGTCCGTATTTGAAAAGAGGCTGAAGGGGAAAGGACAGTGCCGAACTCCAAGGTCAGAAGAGCTGACGCAGCCCTTTCGGGCTTGTTGTGGAGGGTTGCGGAGGCAGGTCAAGGAGGCCATCCCAACCCCATCAGGGGCTGACTACCTACTGTGAACAGGCCAGTGCAGGTGAGGGCTGACTTCACCGGCCAAGGTGAGTGTCAGGGGAGAGTTTCAGTCTTTGATGGGCCTAGGAGTGCAAGATATTGACTGTAAGGGGTAAGTACTGGATTCAGCCTCAGAATATCTCAGTCTTAGATCTGGTGGCACCATTTTCTGGGCTTGAGTGAGTTATTTAACCTCTATCTTTTTCTCCTCTTCCTCAAGAACAGACAGGATGTTCCTACAAACCCAGTTTAAGTACTTGACTTCTGTTTTTTTGGATTTCACTACTACTCTCCTTGAAGTCCAAAACCCCCCCCCAAAAAAAACTACTACTCTCTCTGGACTTCCCTGGTGGCTCAAACGGTAAAGCGTCTGCCTGCAATGTGAGAGACCTGGGTTCGATCCCTGGGTCAGGAAGATCCCCTGGAGAAGGAAATGGCAACCCACTCCAGTATTCTTGCCTAGAAAATCCCACGGATGGAGCCTGGTAGGCTACAGTCCATGGGGTCGCAAAGAGTCGGACACGACTGAGCGACTTCACTTCACTTCTCTCTGTAGTAGGTAATATCATTATGCCCATTTTACAGCAGAGGAAACACAGACTCAGAGTGGTCAAAGAGCTCATCTAAAGACACACAGCCAACAATGGCTGGGGTGTGACCCAGGCAGCCAGACTCTAGAGTCTGCACTCACAGCCTCTCCCACAAGCACAAGCAGCATCTCAAGGTTTCCACTCTGTTATCTGAAACCCTGGGAGAAGAACTGCCCCCTGCTTTCTTCCAGGAAGCTCTGAGAATCAGATAGGCCAATGGACATGGTTGAGACGTGCTCTGTTGACTGGGGGAAGCAGGGCAGAAATGCAGGGGGTGTCCTGCTTGCTGTGGTTTTGGAGGACAGCATCAGCACAAAGAGGCTTCCCAGGGGGAACCAGTGGTGAGGAAGCCACCTGTCAATGCAGGAGATGTAAGAGACACAGGTTTGATCTCTGGATTGGGAAGATCCCCTGGAGGAGGGCATGGCAATCCACTCCAGTATTCGTGCCTGGAGAGTCCCATGGATGGAGGAGCCTGGTGGGCTATAGTCCATAGCGTGGCAGAGAGTTGGGCACACCTGAAGCAAGTGTGCATGCAAGCAAGCTCATTAGCACAGAAGTTTAGAGCACAGATGAGAAAAGAAGATTTCAGCTCCAGGTAAGTGTAGACTTTCTGAGGCAGGAGATAGATGGGCCCCAGGCTGGTCAGGTGGAGTTGGTTTCCTGTGGACAGACACTCCAAGATGAAGACAATAGCAGGAGGGAGAATCCGGGCCATGCCCAGAGACAGACTTCATATTTCTCATTCCCGAGGTCAAGGACACCTTCCCAACTACACATGCACCGAAAGGCTCTTTGGAGGTCAAAGGATAGGGTACCACCCCTTAATAGGTGATGTCAACATAACCATTGGCCTCTTCACTAGAATCCATTCTGGCGAAGAGATGTGGTGTGTACACACACATTGAGATAAACCAAATACGGACTCAGAGTCAGGCAAAGCAAAGTGACTGGCCAAAAGAAACCCAGAAAAAATGCTCTATAATAAATGATTCAAGTTACCATGAGGGCATGGCACTCTCTCTCTCTGTCTGTGTGTGCCTATTTACATGTACTTTTTCCTCCTAATAAACACGTTATTTGTTTCACTACTTTCTGCCTCTTTATAAAACCTCATTTCTACAAAGATCACAAGCCAGTGTCTTGCCATTGGTGTCTGGTGGTCTAGTGGCTAGGATTCTGCACTCTCACTGCCATGGCCTGACTTCAATCTCTGGCCGGGAACTGAAACCCTACTTCAAGCCACCACAGTCCAAGGCCACCTGAGATCACTTCCACAGTGCATACTCCTGAGGGAGTTGCACTGCCTCTGAGGCAGACAGCCCTCCCAGCAAAAGAAGCACCTGCTGAGCAAGCAAGGGGGTTCCTCCAGCAGCTGAGATACACACTGGGAAGCTTCTAGCACAGGGCTCTACACCATTTGGTGAGGCTTCCTGCCTCTTCCTCACTTCTTTTCATGTTAGATGCTCTCCGGCCACCATTTCCCCTCAGATTTGGTGAATTTTCCCATTTCCGTGAGGTTGCCAGGGCCCAACTAGATCTGGATGTCATTTGCCAACTTCCTCACAGCCTCTGGGGCAGGGGTGGGTCTGCAGGAAAACATTTTTCCTGAACTCTGGCTCCGACTCCTGCAACATCTGTGGAAAACAAGGGAGTTGACCACACGGCCCTCTCCCAATCATACTCTCATTTCATGCTTGGCTCCCCAGAGCGACCTTTCTCAAGAAAAATACCATTTAAAGCTCTTTCTCCATCTCCTTTCCTCTTTCTGAGAGAGGGAGTTCTGAGGCCAACTATGCAGAAAGAGTCTTTGGTTTCCCCCCCTGCAGATTGTTGTTCTAATACCCTGGGTCAAAGCAGGCAGAAGGGAATGCTGAGCATCCCCACCATGACCTCTTATGCTGCCTGGGTGGGGACAGAGCAGCGGCGGAGGAGAAGGGCTAACAAGGAAGCCGTGGTTTCTTGACAGCTTTTTCTGTCAACAGAGAACACGGGAGCCAGATTTCTCAGAGAGAAGAGGAGAAGAGGATGAGATGAAAATGATGTTTATGGGGGGTATTGTGGGGAGGGAGAGACAGAGACAGAAAGGCAGAAAGACAGAGAGAGGCAGTATGATGCCATCGGGAATTTTCCATCCCTTTGAGAGCTAGAGCCCTAGGACTCAAGGAGTAATGGGAAGATCACAATAGCACCACCATCACCCATGAGCTTGAGCCTGCTTGAAATGATTCACTCCAGACTGACTGAATCAAAACCTATATCTCATCAAGACCCTCAGGTGGTATGGAAACACACTGAAATTTAAGAAGCACTGTTCAACGTAAGATTCCATCCAAGCTCCTAGCTGTGTTACGTGGAAGTCCAAATCCCTAGTGTACATTCTATGGAAGTCCAAATGTGTGTTAATGGCTCCTGGTTACCCTATGTTATGTAGCCTTCCAGGCTCCTCCATCCATGGGATTTTCCAGGTAAGAATACTGGAGTGGGCTGTCATTTCCTTCTCCAGGGATCAAACCCGGGTCTCCTGCATTGCAGGCAGACTCTTTACCATCTGAGCCACCAGGGAAGCCCAAAGTCCTCTCCAAATTGTCCATGAATTTCCAGGGGGAGGTGGCCAAGAGGAGCAACCCCACATCCAGGGAGCGGTGGCTGCACGGGTACAGGAGGGCCGAGAGGAGTTACTCCACGTTCAAGGTCAGGAGGGGCGGCTGTGAGGAGATACCCCTCGTCCAAGGTAAGGAGTAGTGGCTGTGCTTTGCTGGAGCAGCCGTGAAGAGATACTCCACATCCAAGGTAAGAGAAACCCAAGTAAGACGGTAGGTGCTGCGAGAGGGCATCAGAGGGTAGACACACTGAAACCATGATCACAGAAAACTAGCCAATCTGATCACATGGACCACAGCCTTGTCTAACTCAATGAAACTAAGCCATGCCGTGTGTGGCCACCCAGGATGGGTGGGTCATGGTGAAGAGGTCTGACAAAATGTGGTCCACTGGAGAAGGGAATGGCAAACCACTTCAGTATTCTTGCCTTGAGAACCCCATGAACAGTATAAAAGGGCAAAATGATAGGATACTGAAAGAGGAACTCCCTGGGTCAGTAGGTGCCCAATGTGCTACTGGAGATCAGTGGAGAAATAACTCCAGAAAGAATGAAGAGATGAAGCCAAATGCCCAGAAAATACCCAACAATACCCAGTTGTGGATGTGACTGGTGATAGAAGCAAGGTCTGATGCTGTAAAGAGCAATATTGCATAAGAACCTGGAATGTCAAGTCCATGAATCAAGGCAAATTGGAAGTGGTCAAACAAGAGATGGCAAGAGTGAACGTAGACATTCTAGGAATCAATGAACTAAGATGGACTGGAATGGGTGAATTTAACTCAGATGACCATTATATCTACCCCTGTGGGCAGGAATCCTTAGAAGAAATGGAGTAGGCATTATGGTCAACAAAAGAGTCCAAAATGCAGTACTTGGATGCAATCTCAAAAATGACAGAATCTCTGTTTGTTTCCAAGGCAAGCCATTCAATATCATGGTAATCCAAGTCTTTGCCCTGACCAGTAATGCTGAAGAAGCTGATTGAACAGTTCTATGAAGAACTACAAGACCTTTCAGAACTAACACCCAAAAAAGATGTCCTTTTCATTATAGGGGACTGGAATGCAAAAGTAGGAAGTCAAGAAACACCTGGAGTAACTGTCAAATTTGGCTTTGGAGTACGGAATGATGCAGGGCAAAGGCTAATAGAATTTTGCCAAGAGAACGCACTGGTCATAGCAAACACCCTCTTCCAACAACACAAGAGAAGACTCTACACATGGACATCATCAGATGGTCAACACCAAAATCAGACTGATTATATTCTTTGCAGCCAAAGATGGAGACGTTCTATACAGTCAGCAAAAACAAGACCGGGAGCTGACTATGGTTCAGACCATGAACTCCTATTGCCAAATTCAGACTGAAATTGAAGAAAGTGTAGAAAACCACTAGACCATTAAGGTATGACCTAAATCAAATCCCTTGTGATTATACAGTGGAAGTGAGAAATAGATTTAAGGGACTAGATCTGATAGATAGAGTGCCTGATGAAATATGGATGGAGGTTCGTGACATTGTACAGGAGACAGGGATCAAGACCATTCCCATGGAAAAGAAATGCAAGAAAGCAAAATGGCTGTCTTAAGAGGCCTTATATATAGCAGCAAAAAGAAGAGAAGCGAAAAGCAGACGAGAAAAGGAAAGATACAAGCATCTGAATACAGAGTTCCAAAGAATAGCAAGGAGAGATAAGAAAGCCTTCCTCAGCAATCAGTGCAAAGAAATAGAGGAAAACAATAGAATGGGAAAGACTAGAGATCTCTTCAAGAAAATTAGAGATACCAAGGGAACATTTCATGCGAAGATGAGCTTGATAAAGGACAGAGATTGTAGGGACTTAACAGAGCAGAAGATATTAAGAAGGAGTGGCAAGAATAAACATAACTGTACAAAAAGATCTTCATGACTCAGATAATCACGATGGTGTGATCACTCACCTAGAGCCAGACATCCTGGAATGTGAAGTCAAGTGGGCTTTAGAAGCATCACTATGAACAAAGTTAGTGGAGGTGATGGAATTCCAGTTGAGCTACTTCAAATCCTGAAAGATGATGCTGTGAAAGTGCCACACTCAGTATGCCAGCAAATTTGGAAAACTCAGCAGTGGCCACAGGACTGGAAAAGGTCAAATTTCATTCCAGTCCCAAAGAAAGGTAATACCAAAGAATGCTCAAACTACCGCACAATTGCACTCATCTCACATGCTAGTAAAGTAATGCTCAAAATTCTCCAAGCCAAGCTTCAGCAATATGTCAACCATGAACTTCCAGATGTTCAAGCTGGTTGTAGAAAAGGCAGAGGAACCAGAGATCAAATCACCAACATCTGCTGCTGGGTCATCAAAAAAGCAAGAGAGTTCCAGAAAAACATCTATTTCTGCTTTATTGACTATGCCAAAGCCTTTGACTGTGTGGATCACAATAAACTGTGGAAAATTCTGGAAGACATGGAAATACCAGACCATCTGACTTGCCTCTTGAGAAACCTGTATGCAGGTCAGGAAGCAACAGTTAGAACTGGACATGGAACGACAGACTGGTTCCAAATAGGAAAAGGAGTGCGTCAAGGCTGTATATTGTCACCCTGCTTATTTAACTTCTATGCAGAGTACATCATGAGAAATGCTGGGCTGGAGGAAGCAGAAGCTGGAATCAAGATTGCCGGGAGAAATATCAATAACCTCAGATATGCAGATGGCACCACCCTTATGGCAGAAAGTGAATAGGAACTAAAAAGCCTCTTGATGGAAGTGAAAGAGGAGAGTGAAAAAGTTGGGTTAAAGCTCAACATTCAGAAAACTAAGATCATGGCATCTAGTCCCATCACTTCATGGCAAATAGATGGGGAAAGAGTGGAAACAGTGTCAAACTTTATTTTTTTGAGCTCCAAAATCACCACAGATGGTGACTGCAGCCATGAAATTAAAAGATGCTTACTTCTTGGAAGGAAAGTTATGAGCAACCTAGATAAGCAGAGACATTACTTTGCCAACAAAGGTCAGTTTAGTCAAGGCTATGGTTTTTCCAGTGATCATGTATGGATGTGAGAGTTGGACTGTGATGAAAGCTGAGCGCAGAAGAATTGATGGTTTTGAACTGTGGTATTGGAGAAGACTCTTGAGAGTCCCTTGGACTGCAAGGAGATCTAACCAGTCCATCCTAAAGGAGATCAGTCCTGGGTGTTCTTTGGAAGGACTGATGCTAAAGCTGAAACTCCAATACCTTGGCCACCTCATGCAAAGAGCTGACTCATTGGAAAAGACCCTGATGCTGGGAGGGATTGGGGGCAGGAGGAGAAGGGGACGACAGAGGATGAGATGGTTGGATGGCACCCCCAACTCGATGGATATGAGTCTGAGTGAACTCTGGGAGTTGGTGATGGACATGGAGGCCTGGTGTGCTGCGATTCATGGGGTCTCAAAGAGTCAGACACGACTGATCGACTGAACTGAACTGAACTGAATCCTCTCAGAGTCATCTCTGCTAACTCTGGGAGAACTGTTCTCCTGCCTGGGACAGTTGAAAGCCTGTTCTGTTCTCCTTTGCTCACACACTCTGCCTGTTCCACATTCAACCAGACCGAAAACTTAATTTCTTTGTCAGTTTCCACCAAAAGCAACTTACACAGAACATCTGTGCTTATGTGTGTAGGAGATTTTCCCACAATGTGTTAAGTAGCGGGGATGGAGTAAAACAGTTACCGTAACCACTTCATCTGTAACTACATCTCTGGTTCTTGAACACAGACACTGGCCCCTCATTCCAGGGGTTCCCTACATCACCTCATCTCCCTGGATCATCTCTTCCTACCTCTCCTGCGCGGCCTCAATCCTCTCTTCTCTCCCAACCCCTCTCAGGAGGTAAGCTCTCCTCATTTTCTCGTATGGAGCAGTAATGACATTCCTTCTGTTGTCTTCACACTATGTTCCTAGGATTCCCTTTCTGTCCGACATGTCTCAAAGCACCCATCTTCATAGCACTCTATGCACAATGCCAGGAGGAGAAGGCAACCCAAGAGGCCAAAGACAGATTAGTAGATTAGCAACATCTGCTATATGCACACAATGGAACATATTCAGTCTTAAAAAGGAAGGAAATGCCTATCCACACTACAACATGGATGAGCCTTGAGGATGTTATACTGGTAAAATAAACCAGTCTCAAAAAGATAAATATTGTATTAGTCCACTTATTGGTTGGCCAAGATGTTCGTTTGGGTTTTTCCATAAAATCATGTGGCAAAACCTGAATGAACTTTTTGGCCAAGCCAATACATGAACTGTCTAGAGTAGTCAAAATCATAGAAATGGAAAGTAGAATAGTGGCTGCCAGAAGCTAGAGGGAGGGGCAAAATGGGGAGGGATTGATTAACGAGTACCAAGTCTGATTAAGATGAAAACATTCTGGATATGAGTTAGAAAACAATGTGAATATACTTAACACCACTGACCTGCACACTTAGAAATAGTTAAGATGGTCAATTGTATGTTATTTTTCCTCCCCAATTAAAAGTTAAAATTAACCCTCTGGGCAAGGAATGGATCCTTCTCAATCTTAGTTTCCTCACTGATAATTAGGGATCAATATATATTCTGCTGCCGCTGCTAAGTCGCTTCAGGCATGTCTGACTCTGTGTGACCCCATAAATGGCAGCCCACCAGGCTCCCCCGTCCCTGGAATTCTCCAGGCAAATACACTGGAGTGGGTTGCCATTTCCTTCTTCAATGCATGAAAGTGAAAAGTGAAGGTGAAGTCACTCAGTAGTGTCCGACTCTTCGCGACCCCATGGACTGCAGCCTACCAGGCTCCTCTGCCCATGGGATTTTCCATGCAAGAGTACTGGAGTGGGTTGCCATTGCCTTCTTCAAAATATATATGTTCCCCTCTAAATACACCTCATGGGACTTTTTTGAAGCTCATATAAATTGATGGCTTTGAAAGAAAAAAAAAGGCAATTCTTTTCCGAAGAGGAATTCCGATGCCAGTGGTTTAGTTCACTATCCCTTGTAGCATATATCTCTCCCATTTCCTCCATCTGCCTGCCTAGGCTCCACCCATCCCCTAACCCTGCTCCTCCTCATCTACCATTTCCACCAACATTGGTGTGCCTTAACATCATTTCCTTCCTTCTCTTATGTTTCTGTTCTTTTTTATTTAACTGACTTTCAAGGCTTCAGGTAGCTCTATGAGTCACTCAGTCATGTCCGACTCTTTGCGACCCCATGGACTGTAGCCTACCAAGCTCCTCTGTTCATGGGATTTTCCAGGCAATAGTACTGGAGTGGATTGCCATTTCCTTCTCCAGAACAGACAAAAACCAACCCATAACTCTTGCTTGGTCTCCTTCCTATTACAGACAAGTTAATCCTACTATCTCCTGCATTTCCTACCCCGCCCCCACCATGCACCTCAAATTGGCATGTTCAAAACCAAACACATCACCATTCCCCACCAACCATCTCCTCCAAAGTTCTTGCTCTCAGTGGAAGGTCTAATAACCATCTCCCCTGATGGAAAAAAAAAAAATAATCACCCAGTTACTGCCTCCCTCTCCTTCCTACCCTCACCCCTTTTAAAGGCCTACTCTCAAGAGAGAGTCTCCGATGAGTTATCTTTTAAAAGATCACTTCTTTCTTGGGTTATTGTCAGAGGCAAATGCAGGGTGGCAGTGCTCTGCTCTGTGTGTCTTTTTTATTCCAAGATCTAAACTGAAGGGACATGCCATTCTAATGGCAGAGGGAAAACAATCATGGCTGACATTTACAATGGCTCAATATTTCTGCTTGGTCTCAGTCTAAGTAACTCTCACTTAAGGTTCTATTGGATAAAGCATATCATATGTTCACAGTTTTGATACTAGTAATTCCTTCTCCAGGCAGACACTGCAAGTCACAGGGCAAATGATAGGAATATAGAATTCTCTTACCAGGAGAAAAAGTGAATAATATATGACACTGCTTGTGTATAAGGCTGGTTCCATCTGTAGAAAGACCACAATTAGAAAAGTACCCACATCTTCCCCAGCCCGAATCCCAGGATTGCTGGTCTCTTGAAGGGAAGTAGATGAAGTCTTGTAGGAAAAGTGTTGACCTCTTGATAAAGAAACTCTAGAAGATAATCCTGCTTCAGTCAACCCAAAGAGTAAAATGGAAGGAAATTTACTTCATGTTGTGGGCTCCTTCTGGAGTGCTTTTCATGACCTTCCTGGGCTTCCCAGGTAGCACAGGTTGTAAAGAATCTGCCTGCCAATGCAGGAGACATGAGACGTAGGTTCAATCCCTAGGTGGGAAAGGTCCCCTGGAGGAGGGCATGCAAGCCACTCCTATATTCTTGCTTGGAGAATCCCACAGACAGTGGAGCCTGGTGGGCTATAGTCCATAGGGTCACAAAGAATCGGACACAGTTGAAGGGATCTACAGGAGTGAGTGTCCAGCCGCAGTGTGTGTACACCATGGTGCCACTCATGGACCAAGTTTGACCAGACCAGGGGAAAGCCCCAGACCCAAGCTGGTCCATCCAGGTCCCATCTGTGGTCATGTGGAATCCACGCAAAGAGGACCAGCAGGGCAATCTCCCCTGTGGTTGGAGTGGTAACTTGTAAATTTGGAAGTTGTGGGAGACTTTGATTCGTCCAACCATTTGTTCTGAGCAGCTGAGAAAGCCAGAGACAGCCCATGAGCAACAGAGAAAAGGAGCAAGAAAGAGAAGCAGCATTCCCCAAGTTCCCTGGAGCTTCCTTCTTCCCACATCTTTTCATTCCTGGCTCTCTTCCATGTGGTTCATACATGAGATTGGGTTTCCTGAATCACCCCGGCATCTTGAGATGAACTTCGGCTTAAGCTGGATTCAGCTGGTTTCTGCAGCTTGCTAAAGTTCTTTGATCAGTTTTCATTCACCTTTCTGAGCCTTAGTTTGTTCAGCTGAAGAAGAAACAAGATAATGATGCTGAGGAACTAACCTGTTAAAAGAATCAACTGGATGTAAAAAATGTTATAAAAAATGGGAAGGACAGGAGGGAAATATCATGGCTGAAGGAAAATGGCTTAGGAGGAATTTTTGCTTTGAATTTTTGAACTATTGGTTAAAAAATAAGAAAAATAATAATCAGACATATATCAGAATCTACTAGACACTGTTCTAAGTATTGGAGACACATCATCTCCTTTCATCTTCATATCAACCTTATTTTCTATAGGTTTCAGTTCTTTTATACCATTTTGCAGATGAGGAAACTAAGATATTCTAGAAGTTTACTAACTAGCCAAGGTCACATAATACTAGGTGGCCAAATATTATTATTGACTTTTATATCTGTTTCCTAATCCATAAAATGACACAAATGAAAGATATTACAGGATTGTGTTTGAGATTTAACTAAAAATGTTCTCACAAAGTACATGACACATAGTAAGAACTGATGTAATAATTCCTTTCATAAGAAGACTCATCATACATCTACTCCTTATTGCATTGCAAATGGAGAAAATAAGCTATGCAACTATGAGGAGGTGAATTTCAAATAAATAAAAGGCAATTCTGTCACCAAGGCAGGAGATAGACTTGTTAAACTCATTGACGGCAACCGGAAATAGGCCTGAAAATCTATCATGCTTTAATAAAACCTGGCCTAAGGCAACTTCAGCCAAACAATTCTCAAGCCCTCTCATTATAAGAGAATCGTGATAACCCATAGTCTGCAGTGCTTATTGACATACAGTCTTTTTTTAAAAAACAAATTATTGGAGTATAGTTGATTTACAATGTTGTGTTAGTTTCAGATATATAGCAAAGTGAAATCAGTTATACATATACATATATCCACTCTTTTATAGATTCTTTTCCCATATAGGCCATTACAGAGTATTAAGAAGAGATACCTGTGCTATATGGTAGGTCTTTATGAGTCATCTTCTTATATATAGCAATCTTTTTTAAACTCTTCTCTGCTTTGAGAGTAGCATGTCTCACTTGTATATGAAATGGAAGAGGATAAGGAAACTGAGAATGAGGGTATGCTTCTATATCATGGGAGTTCTGCAGGCCTCATGTCATGTTATAGATGTAACATGACATGCCGTCACTCCAACAACCAGGAAACTGAAGAGCTGGTTTTCAAAATACAAGTCTTTCCAACCAACCCGAGTCCCTACTTTCATCCTCATCCTTTGAAATGCCTTACCAAAATAGATAGCTTGTGTGTGTGTGTGTGTGTGTGTGTGTGTGTGTGTGTGTGTGTGTGCTCAGTCGTGTCCGACTCTTTGCAACCCCATGGACTGTAGCCCTTCAGGCTTCTCTGTCCATGGAATTTTCCAGGCAAGAATACTGGAGTGGGTTGTTTCCTTTTCCAGGGGATCTTCCCTGGATCAAACCCAAGTCTCCTGCATTGCAGGCAGATTCTTTACCACTACGCTATAGCAATTCCCACTATTAGTGCTATGAGCTATTAGAGCCTAACAATGACCCGAACTCAATAATTGGAAACAAGATGCACTTATTATCTCACAATTTTTGTGGGCCAGAAATTCAGGGCTGGCTTATCTAGGTGGTTCTGACTGTGTCATGAAGAGACAGTCAAGATATCAGCTGGAGGGACTTCCCTGGTGGTCCAGTGGCTAGGATGCCTTGCTGCCAATGCAGGGGGACTGAGTTCAATCCCTGGCCATGGAACTAGATCCCATGTGCTCCAACTAAAAGTTTGCATGCCACAACTAAAGATCCCACATGCTACAACTAAGGCCCAGCAGTCAGTCAGTTCAGTCACTCAGTCATGTGCAACTCTTTGTGACCCCATAGACTGCAGTATGCCAGGTCTATCACCAATTCCCAGAGCTTGCTCAAACTCATATCCGTCGGGCTGGTGATGCCATCCAACCATCTCATCCTCTGTCATCCCCTTCTCCTCCCGCCTTCAATCTTTCCCAGTATCAGGGTCTTTTCAAATGAGTCAGTTCTTCACATCAGGTAGCCAAAGTATTGGAGTTTCAGCTTCAACATTAGTCCTTCCAATGAATATTCAGGACTGATTTCCTTTAGGATGGACTAGTTGAATCTCCTTGCTGTCCAAGGGACTCTCAAGAGTCTTCTCTAATACCACAGTTCAAAAGCATCCATTCTTCAGTGCTCAGCTTTCTTTATAGTCCCACTCTCACATCCATAACATGACTACTGGAAAAACCATAGCCTTGACTAGACAGACCTTTGTTGGCAAAGTAATGTCTCTGCTTTTTAATATGCTGTCTAGGTTGGTCATAGCTTTTCTTCCAAGGAGCAAGCGTCTTTTAATTTCATGGCTGCAATCACAATCTGCAGTGATTTTGGAGCCCCCCAAAATAAAGTCTGTCACTGTTTCCATTGTCTCCCCATCTATTTGCCATGAAGTGATGGGACCAGATGCCATGATCTTAGTTTTCTGAATGTTGAGTCCAGGCAACTAAATAAATAATTTTTCAAAAAGACGTCAGCTGGGGCTATAGTTATCTACAGGTTTGACTGGGACTGGAGGATCTGTTTCCAGCTGCGATGGCTGGCAGTTTGGTACTGTTGAAGTTCCTCTCCATCTAGACTTCACCATAGGTTGCTTGAGTGTCCTTACAGCATGGTGACTAACTTTCTCCAGAGCATGCAGTTTGGCAGAGAGAGCATGTCAGGGAAGCTCTCCTAGCTGCAGAAGCCACATAGAATCACTTCTGTCACATTTTATCAGTTATTAATAGAATTAAGACTACCTGCATTCAAGGGAAGGAAGTTAGGCAGAGGAGAATGATGGACGTATTTTTGACCACTACACTTAGCAAATGAGAAAGAATTTGCAGCTCTGGTGTGAATTGCCTAGCCTTTGTTTAAAATGAACCAAGGTTTCCAACACCTCTCTGTTTGAAACAAAAATCCTCAACATGACAGCAAGGCTAGGCCAGGCATGACCCACACACTGCATGTCCCTAGCCTCAAACCAGGTCTCTCCCCTTTATGTTATATAGTCGTAGTAGTGTTAGTCACTCAGTCGTGTCCGACTCTTTGTGACCCCATGGACTATAGCCCGCCAGGCTCCTCTGTCCATGGAGATTCTCCAGGCAAGAATTCTGGAGTGGGTTGCCATTCTCTTCTCCAGGGGATCTGCCCAACCCAAGGATTGAACCCAGGTCTTCTGCATTGCGAGCAGATTCTTTACCATCTATACCTGGACTGTTTTCATTTCTTCTAAAATATTGCATTCCCAGCTGCCTAAAAGCCTCTCAGAGATATTCCCCTGGCTCTTTATGCCCTCCTCCAACCTCCTTTGCCTTATTAACATTCATTCATGGGGTCCTGTTTCAAAGGATGCTTCTTCATCAAACTTTCCCTGATCCCTCAGACTACATCAGGTCTGGGCAGAAGCAGTTATGAATCCTTGAGTTTTTTCTGAATGATGCTTTTCACTTGCAATTATGGATGGAAGTGATCACTTGATCACTTTCTGACCAATGCTTAGTCTGTATTGAGACTACTGTTTTACTCACTGTTGCAGCCCAGCACTTTGCACAGTGCCAGGGAAGTAATGCGTACTTAGTCACAAATATGTTGAATAATAAGTGTCCAGACATGATCTCCTTGCAGCTGGAGGCATGCACACAGAGGTGGAATCATCTCTTTATAAATGTGTTTCAGGGGAGGTTTGAGCATCAGATCAGAGTTGACTGGATGACTTTTAAGGTTCTTTTCCTTCAGGGGAGTCTCTGAGATTCTATGAGTCTGTGATTCTAGGGTCCTCACTCACTGGTAGAAAACCCTGCCTACTTGCATGACTCACCTATGGCCCAGGTCTCAGGTCTCCTGGCTCCAAGGACACAACCCTCTCAAAAGGCAGCTAACTCCAGGCTCCTCTGGCAGCCTGGTACTCACATCAAGCACAGGGAGAAGCTATGTTGGAAACCTTGGGAGCAGCTGCCTGGGGGCTTTAGTGATTGGACCCTCTGTGGCTCCTTTAAGAAGTTTTACAAGGTTAAGGTTTGCTCTAAAAATAAGCTCATAAGGCTTTTTAAAAAGCTTCTAAAACCATATGTCCACAACAGCCATTTTTTGAAGGGCCAGTGAGCCTTTAAAAGCTTCAAAAGTCACTACTTGGCCTGCCTCCCACAGTGGAGAAAGTTCAATATGTAGTGTGCTTAAAAACAGACCTGCTTTTAAGTTTCCTAGAATCTGCACCTGAAGAACTCTGCTCCCTATCAAAGGGGTTCAAAATGGAGATCAGTTTGCGTGCGGCTTGTTACCCCAGAGACTAGGTTCTTTCCACACTAATCAAGTGCCCCAAATAACCACATAATTTCCATTAGTTGCCTATAGAGAGATTAGTTCAGGTTTTTCTTTCCTGTTCCCTCTTTCCTACTATAGGTCTCTTCATATTATGGGGTGTTGTGGATTATTCTGTTAAGGGCATACACACATATTCACAGGCACTATGGTGTGTCCAAGAAAATATTCACCCAGACTGGGTGTCTATCAGATGACTGGTAGCAAATGAGAAAGGGCACTTATGTGTTAAATTGTTTTTAAATTCAATATGTGGTACATAATAGGTAGGCAGTTGAATATTTATAGATATAGAATACCTATATTTCAGGTGAGAAGGCAGGAGTTAGAGATGAATGGAAAGCAATATAAATGGTATCTCAATGAATCATAAATATGTTCTCCTCTAGCAAGAAGATTCCTCAAAAAACTAAAAATCTACTTGCTATAAGATTCAGCAATGACATTTCTGGGCACGTATCTGGACAAAACTCTAGCAGCTCTTTTCACAATAGCCAAAACATGGGAACAACCTAAATGTCCATCAACAGATGAGTGGATAAAGAAGACGTGGTCCATATATACAATGAAAAATTACTCAGCTGCCCCCAAAAGAAAGAATGAGATAATGTCATTTGTAGCAACATGGATGGACCTAGAGATTATCATACTAAACGAAGTAAGTCAGAAAGAGAAATTCGAATGCCATATGACATCACTTATATATAGAATCTCAAATATGACACAAATGAACTTAGATACAAAACAGTAACTCACAGACAGAGAACAAGCTTTTGGGTGATAAGGCGATGGGGATGGGGGAGGGCTGGATTGGGAGCTTGGGACTAGCAGATGCAAACTCATATACAGAACAGACAAACAACAAGGTTCTACTCTATAGCACAGGGGACTATATTCAATATCCTCTACTAAACCACTATGGAAAACAGTATGAAAAAGAACATATATGTATCTCTTTGCTGTATACCAGAAACTAACACAGCATTCGAGAGCAATTATACTTCAACAAAAAAAGGAAAAGAAAAATAATACGTTCTCCCCAAAGACATTTTATAATTTGCAGGGGGGACTAGAGAGAAGCATGGGTTATGATGAACCATATCTCAAGCTCCTTGAATCCTTCAAGCCTCAGTAAGGAATTCCCTATTGACCCCTCTACATAATGAAAAAATGGAGGCCCAGAGAGGTTAAGATGATCCCACAGGACCGCCACCCTCCATGCACCCAGGCTCCTCATATTGGTATAAAAGGGTAGTGTGATGGCTCTAGACATAGAGTACTGAGGTCTGACTCCCGACTTCACTACTTCCTAACTGTAAATCTCTGGGCAATTTTCTCCATCTCACAGAAATTCAGTCCCTTTTTCTATAAAACAAAGATAATATCTACCATGTCATGTCCTACTCTTTTGAGACCTCATGGACTGTAGCCCATGGACTGTAGGCTCCTCTGTCCATGGGATTTCCCAGGGAAGAACACTGGAGTAGGTTGCCATTTCCTTCTCCAGGGAATCTTCCTGACCCAGGGATTGAACTCACATCTCCTACACTGCAGGTGGATCTGCTACTGCTCAGCCACTGGGGAAACCCAAAATAGCTACCACAGAGGGTGACTAAGAGACAAACTGCAACAATCCATGCGAAACAAATCCATGTGAAATCCATGTGGTGCTGTTATCAGCATCCCTGGAATATAGCATGCTTATAGTATCTGTTACCTCATATGAGCTGAGTACTTTATCCTGGGTGATAAAGTATTTCTTCCCTGTTTTGAGAGCAGAAAGGAATGAACAAAGAGCTCATTTGGAAAGATTACAGCACTTAAAAGTATGAGACAACTGCAGAACTGCAATATCTCAGGTGCGTTCTGGATTACCATGGAGAGAAGAGATTCTCAGACTTGAGCATGTACCAGAATCTTCTGAAAGACTTGATAAATCACAGCATGCTGGGTCTACCCCCAAAGTTTCTGATTTACTGGGTCTACCCCCAAAGTTTCTGATTTACTGGGTCTGGGTTATTTCTAACACATCCCCAGGTGAGGCTAATGCTGCTAGTCTAGAGACCACACTTTGAGAACCACTGTCCTAGAGATTAACCAGTGGTAAGTAACAAATTCACAATGATCCTGCTGAGGGCCGTGCACATTCATTTTATGTCTCATCTCAAGAAGTACTCCCAGAAGAATTCATAGGTAACTACTTACTCGCTTCCTCTTTAGAAATAAAGAAATTAACATGTGAATTTGAGTAAGTGGCCCTTTATGACATAGCAGAGATGGGATGGAAATCCAAGTTTGATTGCCCCAAAGTCTGTTCATCCCCACTTAGCAAATGAATAAACCGAGGCACCAAGCAGTTAAATCTTGCCTAGATCACCCATTTAAAGGTAGTTGAATTCATTTTCAAATCTAGATCTATCTGACCCCAAAGTCCAAGACCTTAACTCAAGCTTCGGTGCATAGCAGGCTATGTTAAAGGCCGTACTCATTCTAGCATGTAGCCCAGCCCCTCATCCCCAGTGCATGACTTCCCTTTGTCCTTTTCTTTTTGCTTGACTTCTCTGGGTAATTGCCTCCTTTATCCAGGCCCTTGATTGGGCAGGCACAGTCTTCGTGGGGATTGAATGACCACAGAAGGAAAATAACTTAGAACAGGCAGTTCTTCATTCTTCCTCAGCTGGTGTTTTTCCTTCAGAGCCTGGAAAGAAATGTGGCCTCTGCACACTTTAAATTGGACCATCAATTATTTGTGTCCTGAATATGCAGAGCTCATTAGGGCTACATTGGCCACAGTAGAGCACCTGGGCTGAGAAAAGTAAACTTTCCTCAGCTATTTCAATCCATACCGCCCCTCCAGAGTGGAGCCCAGTCTGGGACTGCCAGGCACTAATGCAACCAATTATTTCTGTCCTCAGTTACTAGGTCATAAATTCTGCCCTGGCACCAAGTCCCCGGTTTCTGGTGGAAGAAGGTTGGGTTTTAGGCATGACTCTACTTTCTTGCTGCAGAGTGGTGTGAAGCTGTGGTTAGGACTCTTGGACTTGAAGCCAGACTGTTGCTGGGACCTCATTATGGTCTGTCAGTAACCAGTTGTCATATTTCCATCCTACTCCTCAGCTATCAAATGGGTCCAGTGCGTCCCAAGTTTGCTCAAGTGACACTGTGTTTTAGAAAAGAGGTCAGGCCTCTATACGGGGTCACTGGGAATATCTAGGTTTATCTGAAGGCCCTGGTGTGGTTTCCTAAAAGGAATGTTCAGGATCATTCCCAGGCTTCTTTCTGCTCAGGGGCCCTTGTACTCTTCAGAATGTTCTTCCTTCTGCTGTTTGCATACCTGGATTATTCTCACTCTTAGTTATCTCCTCAAACTTGCCATTTTCCAAAGGTTTACCCAGCTCCTACCTCAAATCCCCCTTCCCTCTCTGGGCTCCAGTTACTCTCTGAAACATTACCCTCTTTTCAATCTCTTCAATCTGGAACACAAGTTACACTTACCTTGTTTATTTCTTTGATTGCATTGTTGTTAAGTAATGATCTCACATGCTGCCAAGTTAATTTGTCTTTGTGGACATTTTGAATGAGAATTTGCCTGTCCCCTCTATGAACCCCATGCCCCTGAAATTAGAAAGTGCACCCTTTAAATATAGTATTGGAAACTTCTCACCAAAGCAATTCAGGTCTTTCAAACCAAACAACCAAAACAAAGTGCAGAAGAGTGCTATGAGTGACACTGATTGAAAATGTCTGTATTCATTAATCTGCTGCTGCTGCTGCTGCTAAGTTGCTTTAGTCGTGTCCGATTCTGTGCGACCCCATAGACGGCAGCCTACCAGGCTCCCTGTCCCTGGGATTCTCCAGGCAAGAACACTGGAGTGGGTTGCCATTTCCTTCTCCAACGCATGAAAGTGAAAAGTGAAAGGGAAGTCGCTCAGTCGTGTCCGACTCTTTGCGACCCCATGGACTGCAGCCCACCAGGCTCCTCCATCCATGGAATTTTCCGGGCAAGAGTACTGGAGTGGGGTGCCATTGCCTTCTCCGATTCATTAATCTAGTTTTATTGTTTTTAGTGGTGGTCATTAGCTGTTATTAACTTGATCTCTTTTTTAAAAGGCAGGGAAAACAAAATGGAAAAAAAGACAATCCCTGCTTCGAAGGAATGCAGTTAAAAGGACAGATACACAGAGTAGCAGACAATTGCATAGCCATTTGCTAAGTTTGCCAGTCAAGGTAACAAAACCTCATAGAGGCTTGTGAGGTGAAGAAGGGCAGGAAAAACAGCATGAATAAAGCCAGGGCTGAGAAATAGGACAGCACATTCAGGGACTTAAAAGTAGCTCAGGGTATGCTGAACGTGCGCAGAGGGGAATGAAGGGCTCACAAACCTCTCAAGCACTTCTCCACTCCATCCTGACTCTGGGTTATGGATGTACGATTGTCTGTCTGTCTGTAACCTCAATCCCAGATTCCAAGTCCCCAGGATCAAGCATGGTGCCTTTCCAGAATCAACATTCACTTATCATCTTTTGAATGAGCTTTGAATAAAGGGCAAATTCTCAGGGCAATAGAGGTGGTAGGTGGCAGACATATCTGCACAGTTGGAGACAGGGCTGAGAAAACTTGGGAGAGACAAAGGGATCCCACACACTTTGACTCATATGTAGATATTTCACAAAGATTTGGACCAGCAGTTTGGCCAAACTTTCACTGAAAATGTGGGAAGAATAATCCTAGTTTTATAAGCCATAAACACACGTCATTAAAATATAATTAATAGCCAATAAAGGAAAATTAGTTATTATTTTATAATTTTCTCCAAATCTTATTATATATATAGCAATACCTACTTCAGTTTCTACTTCATCTTAATGGTTTTGTAAATAAATGGCTAAAGGGAAAAAAAAAAATTCTTTGGTAATGAAGTTTAAAATGCAGGATTTAAAATCAAATACATTTCCTTTCTGAACAAAGGTTTGCCACGTTACATTTATTAAACAATTAATTTAATCTCTGTGAAGTTCAGATGTCCTCCCCATAAAAAGGGCTAAAATCACAAGTCTTATTGTGGCAACTAAATCATGTGTTTCAGTTATCTACTGCTGCCTATCAAACCACCCCTAGTTTAGTAGCTTCAAACAACAACTTACAACGGTCTCTCACAGTTTCTTAGTTGCCTGGATTTGGCCAAGCAGTTTTTGCTTACTGCCTTTCATGAATTGTCGTCAGATATTTGCTGGGGCCAAAGTCACCTGAAGGTTCAACTGGACTAGATATCCAAGATGGAGCGCTCATATGGCTAGCAGTTGATGTTACCTGGGAGCTCAACTAAGTTTCTGATGATTGAAACACCTAACACGGAGTTTCCACGTGGCATGGAACAGAAACATACAATAACAACACAGCAATAGAGCTGGGTTCCAAGAAGGGGCATTCCTAGAGCCAGTACTAACAAAGCTTCTTGCGACCTTGTCCGTCAGTCCCAGATAATCATTTCTGCAGATTCTGTTGGCCAGGTAAGTCACTGAAGCCAGACTAGATTCAAGGGGAAGATGGAACTGGACTTCAGCTCTTCATGTGAAGAGCAGAAAGCAGGTATAGAGAGGGGAGTTTGGGGGCAGCCACCTTAGAAGACTCACGCAATATATGGCATATATATACATGACATATCATAGACTTAGATAAACATCTGTTCTCTCCTCCCCATATTCACTGTGTCTCATTACTTTTCCAAAGTTCTTTTGAGACATACTTTTAGAAAATCAGAGCTAGGCAAAATGGCACTTTAAAGGGGATCTAAGAGATTCCTCTTTAATTTGACCTACAGGAAAAATGATGCCCAAAGGAAGGAAATACTAAACCCATGGCTTCCGTCCCTAGACTGCATCCCAGGTTCTTGACAAAAGAGATCCTATGTAAGTGTTTCTTCATGAAGCAAGTGGCTCTCCGCATCATTTGACTGATTTTAAAGCATTGCCACATATACCCTCAAAAGCAAAGTGAGGCAGTGAAAAGTTACCAGATTTTGGAATAATTAGACCTGTGTTAGAATTCTACCTCTTCAACTCACTTTATGATTCTAGATGAACTGCTGATCTCCTCTGAGCTTCAGATTCCCTTAACTCTGAAAATAGTCTAAGGAAGCATGGGTTTCCAAGACATTATGAGTGCTGAAGTCATTAATCAAATAGCTGATACAAACCAAGTGTTCAGTATTTGGCAATCATGTTGGTACTCTGTGAGGTAAGTAGTGAGAAATAGATTTAAGGGACTAGATCTGATAGAGTACCTGATGAACTATGGATGGAGGTTCGTGACATTGTACAGGAGACAGGGATCAAGACCATCCCCATGGAAAAGAAATGCAAAAAAGCAAAATGGCTGTCTGGGGAGGCCTTACAAATAGCTGTGAAAAGAGAAGCGAAAAGCCAAGGAGAAAAGGAAAGATATAAGCATCTGAATGTAGAGATCCAAAGAATAGCAAGAAGAGATAAGAAAGGCTTCCTCAGCGATCAATGCAAAGAAATAGAGGAGAACAACAGAATGGGCAAGACTAGAGATCTCTTCAAGAAAATTAGAGATACCAAGGGAACACTTCATGCAAAGATGGGCTCGATAAAGGACAGAAATGGTATGGACCTAACAGAAGCAGAAGATATTAAGAAGAGGTGGCAAGAATACACAGAAGAACTGTACAAAAAAGATCTTCATGACTAAGATAATCACGATGGTGTGATCACTCATCTAGAGCCAGATATCCTGGAATGTGAAGTCAAATGGGCCTTAGAAAGCATCACTAAGAACAAAGCTAGTGGAGGTGATGGCATTCCAGTTGAGCTATTTCAAATCCTGGAAGATGATGCTGTGAAAGTGCCACACTCAGTATGCCAGCAAATTTGGAAAACTCAGCAGTGGCCACAGGACTGGAAAAGGTCAGATTTCATTCCAATTCCAAAGAAAGGCAATGCCAAAGAATGTTCAAACTACTGCACAATTGCACTCATCTCACATGCTAGTAAAGTAATGCTCAAAATTATCCAAGCCAGGCTTCAGCAATACGTGAACTGTGAACTTTCAGATGTTCAAGCTGGTTGTAGAAAAGGCAGAGGAACCAGAGATCAAATTGCCAACATTCGCTGCTGGGTCATCAAAAAAGCAAGAGAGTTCCAATAAAACATCTATTTCTGCTTTATTGACTATGCCAAAGCCTTTGACTGTGTGGATCACAATAAACTGTGGAAAATTCTGAAAGAGATGGGAATACCAGACCACCTGACCTGCTTCTTGAGAAACCTATATGCAGGTCAGGAAGCAACAGTTAGAACTGGATATGGAACAACAGACTGGTTCCAAGTAGGAAAAGGAGTACATCAAGGCTGTATATTGTCACCCTGCTTATTTAACTTCTATGCAGAGTATATCATGAGAAATGCTTGGCTGGAGGAAGCACAAGCTGGAATCAAGACTGCCAGGGGAAATATCAATAACCTCAGATATGCGGATGGCACCACACTTATGGCAGAAAGTGAAGAGGATCTAAAAAGCCTCTTGATGGAAGTGAAAGAGGAGAGTGAAAAAGTTGGCTTAAAGCTCAACATTCAGAAAATGAAGATCATGGCATCCGGTCCTATCACTTCACGGGAAATAGATGGGGAAACAGTGGCTGACTTTATTTTTTTGGGTTCCAAAGTCACTGCAGATGGTGATTGCGGCCATGAAATTAAAAGACGCTTACTCCTTGGAAGAAAAGTTATGACCAACCTAGATAGCATATTCAAAAGCAGAGACATTACTTTGCCAACAAAGGTCCGTCTAGTCAAGGCTATGGTTTTTCCAGTGGTCATGCATGGATGTGAGAGTTGGACTGTGAAGAAAGCTGAGCGCAGAAGAATTGATGCTTTTGAACTGTGGTGTTGGAGAAGACTCTTTGAGAGTCCCTTGGACTGCAAGGAGATCCAACCAGTCCATTTTAAAGGAGATCAGTCCTGGGTGTTCTTTGGAAGGAATGATGCTAAAGCTGAAACTCCAGTACTTTGGCCACCTCATGTGAAGCGTTGACTCACTGGAAAAGACTCTGATGCTGGGAGGGGTTGGAGGCAGGAGGAGAAGGGGACGACAGAGGATGAGATGGCTGGATGGTATCACCGACTCGATGGATGTGAGTTTGAGTGAACTCCAGGAGTTGGTGATGGACAGGGAGGCCTGGCGTGCTGCAATTCATGGCTTTGCAAACAGTCGGACACAACTGAGTGACTGAACTGAACTGAGGTAGGCATTGTAGTCCCATTTTACAGTACAGGAAACGACCTGGAAAAGAGTATGCGCTTTGCTTAGCACAAATAGCTAGCAAATGTCATCTCTGAGACTTGAAAATCATCTTTGATTCAACCTTGGAAGCATCACCCCCACCCTCACTGCCTGCACATTCACCCTTGGTATTCTATGCTAAGAAGCAGAGAGAAGATTCTGGGTAGCAACAGTTTGCTAAATTAATGATTACTTAGGACTGTTTTCCCACTAAGGGGAGGGAACTCACCATATCATAGTCTGCTCAATAATTTAGCACCTTTTCTAGCACTTTAGCATTTTTAAAGTTTCCATGTTTCTTTGATCTTCGATACCACGTGAGAAGGGAAAGGCCAAGATTATCATGTCTATGACATAGATGAGAAAATCAAACCTTACTTTTAGCAAAATGCCCACGGCTTCTCTTCCTACTCTGGGGAGAGTATGCTGATCACACTGTTTGCTATGAGGCAGAAAATAGAGGGAATAAGAAGATTCTGAGTATAGCTCTTTCATCCTCATTAAACTGGTGTCATATCACCTTTTAAAAGGCCAACCACAAACCTCATCGAAAACTGTGAGATTCCTGGAAGAGCACCATAAACAGAAGATAATCAGAACAAGAGTAAGTCAAAAACCATGGGGCAAATGAAAGGAAACCATATATATCCAATGGACAGACTGGCTGACCTCTAAAGGAATCTTCACTTCCGAATCTGCTGGACAGAGCAGGAGTATAGCCCTGCCCGTGACCCATCCACTCACCCACCCCCTTTAATTGTTGAGGACACTCTCTATACAGATGTTGATATTTGAATCAGAACTCAGCAAGGGGCCAGACACCTGGAAGAAGGCTAAACCCTTTTGTGCATGGCACATGTTTTTAAAAAGTTCTTTGAAAATGTGTGTTCTAGATCCCATGAGAGAGTGACTTGAGAGTAAAAGAATTATTGTATTGCTTTTTGGGTTGCTTTCTTCTCAAATCACCTTCTCTCCTACAATGAAGAAAACTCACTTGAGAAGCTTTCCTTTCCCTCTCCTTCACTCTCCTGAGCAAGAGCCGAATTGCCAACACACTCTGATTTCCAACAGATGGCAAAGTGGAATGATGGCTGGGGAGGGGACTCTGGCCTGCGAGAAACCCAGCTTGTGTGTAGTGTTTCTGTTCCCTGTCACCAGGCAGGCAGACAACTCAGGGGACCAGCTCTACTCCTTTACTGGCGATTTGCAGGGGATACATGGCATACTGGCTCTGAACTTCTCTTTACTCAGCAGTAAAATGAGGACGCTCCCCAGAAGTGGGAAGACTCTTCTGTGATGCCAGGAAACATGCTTCATAAAATGTTCTCCATGTAAAGCTGTCACGGTGAACTTGGCAGGTTCACTCCTTTTCAACTTCATAGCTTTCTTTCTCCTCTCGCTGCCAAATTATACCCAGATATGCCCATGGAAGAAATGTACTGACCCAAAGACAATAACATCTTGAAAATGAACTCAAAGGGATAAACAGAGTGGAGAGAAAGCCTTTCAAATGACGGCAAGTGGGAAATCTTGAATTGCTTTTTCTTCTTTTTAAAATTACAGTTCACGTTGGGGTAACCTATTGGAAAGAATACTGTTCTGGAATCCCGGACAATGAGCTCTGCTGGTACTCACTGTGTGACTTCAGGCAAGTCACTCTACTCTGTGAATCTCCCTATTCAACAAAGTGGGGTCCCTAATGGGGAGTGTTGCATAAGAGAACACACTCTAGACACAGACATACTTAGCTTCAAATCACTTCCTCTGGCTTATTAGCCATATAACCTTGACCTCTCTAAAGTTTCCTTGTGTACTAGAAAGGTTTCCTTTGTTTACTAAACACACTTATTAAAAGTATCTGTCTAATATGGTTATCCTGAGGATTAAACAGAATAAAGTACATAATATATTTAGTAGCTTGCTCGGTGGACAGTCAGTACTGAAGGAAAGGAAGTTGCTATATTATTAGAACTATCATTATTATTATTAGTGTTATTGTTACTCTAAAACTGTTAGGAGTTCAAGAAAGTAAAGCTCTACCAAACTATCATTATTATTATTAGTGTTATTGGTACTCTAAAGCTGTTAGGAGTTCAAGAAAGTAAAGGTCTCTCCTTCAGTTCTTTGTACTCTCTGACGTCAGTCTCAGCAGGGGTGTATGTTGAACGGCCCATTCTCCCCAGGACCCACAGAAACACCACAAAGAGAGGGTGTCTATCCTTTCTGGCACACGACTTGGGAAGGGAAATGAAGCCCTTCTGTGCCCTCTCTCTGGAGTCTCATGTTTTCTTCCTGGCCCTGCCTGGCCTGGCCCGGCCCAGGTCTGATAGCTGGAGCTGCTGTGCTCTGGGCTCACAACAGTCAAGCAGCCAGGAGGGAGAGGAAACCAGAATAAACATGTTTTGCAAGAGCAGAGCCAGTTTAAGTGAAAGCAATTCTAAATAAGGACAATGCAGAGACTTGACTGCCTAATGGCAGCTTCCTCCACATAGGGGTTTGCCGTGAAAAACCAAAGGTCAGACTGATAAGCTGGGGGTGCCTGCAACCAGGCTTGCAGGAAGCTCATGGCAGGAACCCCTAATTCATAGTCAAGGGAGGTGGGTTCAGGGGAGGGGAATCCAAAGACCCAACCAGGATCCAAACTCAGCTACTCCATTGTGATGTAAGGTCTGTCCCTTTACCTTGTTGAACCTCAAATTCCTTATCAACATAAATTTTTTAAAATAAGTAAAATCTGCTCTGGGTGTCCATGAAAATTTAAAAAAAAAAAAAGTTAAGGTGGTTACAAACTATAAAGTGGTTTGCAAAACTCAGAAGTTAATCAGTAGTAGGTTTTAATCCCAGCTCCACTGCCTGCTAGCCATGTGACCCTGGGCAAATTAATCTGCTTGTTTGAAACAATTTTCTACTGTTGCATGTTTCATACTTGTCCTGGCCTAGTGATCTCAGAGGTCATCAAAGCAGCAAAGTATGCAAAGTTGGCATATTAGTTTCTTGTGGCTTTTGTAACTAATTAATACCAATTGGGTGGTTTAAAACAAAAGACTTTTATTCTCTCCAGTTCTGGAGGCCAGAGGTCTGAAATCAGTTTCACTAATCCAAAATTGGGATGTCTGTCTGGGGATTCCAGAGGAAAATCTATTCTTATCACTTTTAGCTTCCTTGGCTTGTGGCCACATCAACCTAGTCTCAACCTCTATGGTTACATTGCCTTAAAAAGCAGTGAGATCACTTTGTTAACAAAGGTTTACATAGGCAAAGCTATGCTTTTTCCAGTAGTCATGTATGGATGTGAGAGTTGGACCATAAAGAAGGATGAGCACCGAAGAATTGATGCTTTTGAACTGTGGTGTTGGAGAAGACTCTTGAGAGTCTCTTGGACTGCAAGGAGATCAGTCCAGTCAATCTTAAAGGAAATCAGTCCTGAATTTTCATTGGCAGGACTGATGCTGAAGCTGAAGCTCCACTACTTTGGCCACCTAATGCAAAGAGCTGATTCATTTGAAAAGCCCCTGATGGTGGGAAGATTGAGGACAAAAGAAGAGGGTGGCAGAGGATGAGATGGTTAAATAGCATCACCAATTGAATGCATAGGAATTTGAGCAAACTCCATGAGACAGTGGAAGACAGAGGAGCCTGGTGTGTTGTAGTCCATGGGGTCACAAAGAGTCAGACATGATGTAGAAACAGAACAAAAATGACAACAACTTCTGTGTGTATTCAAATCCCCCTCTGCCTCCCTCTTACAAGAACACTTGTGATTGCATTTAGGGCCCACCTGAATAACCCAAAAGAGTCTCATCTCAAAATTTTTAATTTAATCACATCTACATAGTCTTTGCTACATAAAATAATATTTATAGGTCTTAAGGATTAGGACCTGATATCTTTGAGTTCTATTATTCAGCTCTACTTAAGAGATATTTAAATGGTAGTTTGTCTACCATGCTTATTGTGTCCTTGTTTAGTCGCTAAGTCATGTCTGACTCTTTGCCACCCCATGAGCCTGCCAGGCTCCTCTGTCCATGGGATATCCCAGGCAACAATACTGGAGTGGGTTGCCATTTACTTCTTTAGGGATCTTCCTGACCCAAGGATCCAACCCACATCTCCTGCTTGGCAGGCAGATTCTTTACTGCTGAGCCACCAGGGAATCCCACTTTATTATTAACTTAATTAAATAAAAATGGATGAATAGTTGTCTAAATACAAAACTTAGACCTAGAAGGACACATTAAATTGTAAACTGCTTGTGTTTATGGGTGACTTTGTCTTTTGCTTATGCTTTTTGGTTTCATACTATGCATATGCTAACTTTTAAGAAATAAATGTTGATTTTAAAACTCTTTAAAAAGTAGATATGGAGGGCTTCAGAAGGATTTCAACATTAAAAATACTTTGTGACTGAAGCTGAGGATTAGGGACTATTAGAGTGTACCAGAAATAATGTTGAATGTCTTCATATTTCCATGTTTTGCATAGATGTCCTGCTTAGTTACCTCTTTATCCTAAGCAAGTAGTTAAGCAGAGACACTCAGTACAAGCTCGATGAATGGAAAAAGGGATGCATGGAAATACTCATATAAATTCAAATTTCATTTTGGCATAGAAGAGTAGTTGTGTGTGGAGACTAACATCAGATGAACTGAGTGAAAACAAGGTCCCCTTACTTATTAGCTATGAGATTTGGGGCAAGTTACTTAGCTTGTCAAAAAACTTTCCGCGTTTTCAGATACAAAATAAAGATAATTAAAGTATCCACCACATAGAGTTTTGCAGGTAGTAACTGAGAGGGTCCATATAAAGGAATTTTCATTATGTCTAGCATGTGATAAGTACTTGTATGATATGCACATTAGCTATTATTAACTTTTTAAAGTTTCCAAGTTTAATTCATTTAACATACCCTTGGTATATGCCAAGAATTGACTCTTTGGGGGGCAGAAGGGAGAGGTAGTTAGTTTAGAGAGAAACAGGAATTAGAAGCATATCTTTAGACTTATACTAAAGAATTCTGCCTAATAGCTTTATTCACCATCTTCAACTTAGATTACCACAAGGACCAGGATTGCACTTTGCCTCTAGGTTTTGTTCCTTGGTAACAAACAAACAAAAACAAAACAGAAACTTTGATCAACTGAGGTCTTTCAGCCACTGAGAGTTTCATGGTCCAAGGCAACAGCCTAGGGTATGGCATGGCTCTAAGCTGTATCTGTGGCTCAAATGATCAGATGGAATTGAGGGGGGACAAGACTGGCATCGAAAAAACAATGTCTTTATCAAGGGGTACTGGAAGAGATACCAGAATATAGATATCAAGGCCCAAGAGATCAGAAGGCCACGGGAATGACAAGGAGTTGGGAAACACCCAGAATATATGTTGTTTCTGTGCTTAGGTTTTACACGTTCCTCTGTTTGGAAGAGTAGACTCCATTTAAATGACTTATTTTTCAAGGGCTATAGGCTCTACCAAGAAAACAGGTATGTATACAACAAATTTAAGATAGACTGTGAAAAATGCAGCTTTAGAAGTGTGACAGGGCAAGCAGATGAAAGCAAAAAATCCAGCTCACGGACAATAGAAGGGGATGAAATTGGGAAAGTGTTCCAAAGAAAACGACATGACATTTTAATGGGTTTCATGCAGTTTCCTGTAACCTCTAGCCCTTTCAAAACACACTTTGAAGAATTAAACACAAGAGACCAGGAGAGATTATCTGGCTTAGACCTCTGCTTTCAAGGGCCTGTTTATCCCCATTTTATAGATAAAATTGCTGAGGTCCAAAGAAACACAGGAAATGTTGGTAGAGAGAAAGTGATAACACAGATCTTTCTGCTTCTTAATATTCTCTACTTCTAGACAGGATAAATAAGGAATAAATAAGATTTTTAAAAATTGTACTTGCTAGATTCCATATATAAGCTTTCCAGGTGGTGCTAGTGGTAACAGATTTTGTCTGCCAGTACAGGAGATGTAAGAGATGTGGGTTCGATCCCTGGGTTGGAAAGATCCCTTGGAGAAGGAAGTGGCAACCCACTCCAGTATTGCTGCCTGGAAAATTCCATGGACAGAGGAGCCTAGCAGGCGACAGTCCATGGGGTTGCAAAGAGTCAGACACGACTGAGCAGTTAGTTGAGCATGTCACACATTATAAAAGCTAAAATTATGACCAGTTGAGAATGACAAAACTCCAAACAAAAATGGGTTATATAGGCAGAACCATACTCCTGTCTTGAGTAAAAGAAATCTAGAGATGCTTGTACACAAACATTCATAGAACACTATTCACTATAGTCAAAAAGTGGAAATAACCCAAATGTCCATCAACAGGTGAAGAGATAAACAAAATGTGGTATAAACACATAAGGAACTATTATTTATTCGTAGGAAGGAACAAAGTACTGATACATAAGCCATCTGATGTGCACGAATCTCAAAAACATTACCCTAAATGAAAGAAACCAGACACAAATGGTCACAGATACTACGATTCCATGTATATGAGATGTCCATAATAGGCAAATCCACAGAGACGGAAAGCAGACTCATGGTTTCTAATGACTGAGGAAAAGAGGGAATGGATAGTGACTGCAAAATGGGTAGGATGCTTCTTTCTGGGGGTGATTAATAGATCTTGGAACTAAACAGAGATGATTATTTCATAACCTAGTAAATATACTAAATGCCACTGAACTGTACACTTTAAAATGGTTAATGGCCAATTATGTTACATAAATTTTACCTCAATTAGAAAAAAATAAATCCAGAGGTGGAAATTTAAAACTGGTATGCATCTTTATGACAGCTTCAGGGATTCACACTCTTTCTATCTTGCAGTTCTGCCATGTACAGCTTTAACCTTTACCTCATGGTCCAAAATGGCTGCTCAAATCTCAGTAATCACAACTGCATTTCAGATATCAGGGAGGATAAAGGAAAAAAAAGAAGTGAAATAGGAAAGGACCCTGAGAATGACATAGATATATAAAAATTTGAAGAATATACAGGGATCAGCCAAAGGAAGAGTGATGAGAAGAGATTTCCAGAAGGACTCAGAGGGTACAAATCTCAGGAAAACTGACGGGAAAATTCCAGTACAACTGGGACCTGGGGAGTGAGGAGGAGAGTCCCAGAGGTAAGCATGGACTAGATTTCCTAGACCACCACAGACCCCTGTATGGTGCTGGAAATCTATCTCTCCTCTCACTACTCCAGGTCTTGTTCGTTTTACCATACCATACTCCTGGGCCTTAAGGAAATTGATTTCATAAAAATAAATGAGAGAAAAGTCTAGAGATGGCCTTTAGTAAGCATAAAAGCACACATTTTATCTTCCAGTCAAGGACTTTTTGAAGTTATTTACCTCTCAAAGACAGCTGCCAAGGACCCCATGACTCAAGTGTCCTCTCCCGCCTCCCGAAGGCGTGTTTTACTGCTGCCCTCCTGGAGGTCTTCTCCATCGTCCCCTCCCTCTATGACCTCATTCACAATGCCAGTGAGAGCCGAGGTAGGTCGTGCAGACTTGCAGCCAGGGCCAGCTGCTGAGATGTGAACTGCTTGTTTGTCTCCGCAAGCCCCAGAGGAGTGGCATTTGTTAGAACGAGGAGGAGGAAGCCTTAGGTCACCAGTGCCCATGGTGTGTCCATTTGGCTTTGATGGGAGCTAGGATTTTATGTGCCAAGAGGTGCAGGGGGACCAACCTGCCCTGGCTGAACCTCTCACACCTAAAGGAAGAGAAAGCAGGAGACTGCCATGCTCACACTGTGCTGTGCCCTGAAGATGCTAGCTTGTTGTGGTGACAAGAATGGCAGAGCTGAAGAACCTTAGTCTCCGATAGATGAGAGGATGTTCCTCCCCAAGGGCAGAATTTGAAGAGTTAACTTGCTCAGCTCAAAGGTTACAGGCTATCTCATTTAATGTCTTTTGGTGCTAACCCCAAACTGCTGGATTCTTGATCCAGAAAGATGAGGACAGAGAGCGAGAAGAAGGCAAAGATTAATAGGAAATGAGAATGTTAATACTGTTGTATATATGAGTGAACTCTTGAATAACGGCTGCCAGTTGATTCCTAACCAGGGGCTTAACTCTAAGCACACTCATTACATGTTTAAACTCATTTTGTCACTGCTCTAGTGCTGTAAGGTAATATAATTGTCTCCATTTCACAGGGGAGAAGCTGAGGCTCTAAGACATGCTATAACGTACCCAAAGTCACCCAGCTATTAAGAGACAGGAGCCAATGTTGAAACCCAGTTGTCTATGACCTTCTGGTCCAGGGTCTTAGTCAATATCCTTCACTCTTTCTCTTTAAACTCTGCTAACCAGCATTTCCCTGTTCAGGTAGATATGGTGTTTCCTAGCACAGGAAACCCACTCCAGTGTTCTTGCCTGGAGAATCCCAGGGACAGGGGAGCCTGGTGGGCTGCTGTCCATGGGGTCGCACACACTTGGACACGACTGGAGCGACTTAGCAGCAGCAGCAGCAGCACAGGCAAAGATGTGGAGAAATCACCAAACTCTATTTGATCAAAAACAGAAACAAGGTAGCTGAAGATGTGAGATGCCTGGCTGAAGGCTGGCCATGGACAGAGGGTGGAGGAGACACAGGGCCTTCCACCTCCTGCCATCTTGCACTGGTCTGAAAAATTCCTGATATAAACTGGGTGGTTTCCATTCACCCTTGCAAATCCCCCTTCAACTTCAGTTTCTCAGGGCCCCAGAAGTATGGCCTCCATGGACCCCATCAACCCTCTAGTTTCCATTGGGTTCAACCAATGGGAGGCAGCCTCAGGAGATTTGAGAGCAGAGTATTTATTCCACACTCCCTCCTCCGAGACCACAGGTTGGCAGTGGTTGTGCCCCTTTACCAAAAGCCTCACTTCCCATTAGGTAGCTCTCTGCTGAAACCACCACATAGCTCCTGCTCTCTCTAAGGGCCTGGTTACTCTTGTTTGTTTCCCTTAATTCCATTCATACCTTTTTAGTAGCCCCTTCATTACACTGTCCTCAATCACTCCACTCGAATAAGCCATCTGTTTCCTGTTGGGACACAGGGCAACTTAGTATGAGAGTTTAGGGTCTGGAAGGCATGTTGAGAGTCTACTACTTCCACGGTTTTCCATTTTTTTTATTGTTACTTGCTGAGATCTAGTAAGAACCATAGTTACAAAACTGATAAAGTACTGGAAGGTCATGGAACCCTGCCTGCTCCTCATCACATCCAAAAGTGCTCCTTTTCTCTGCCTCCCTTCAACTGCTCCTTGAAATCCAAGGGTTGTGGGCAGCACACTCTGGAACCAGCTGACCTAATCCAAACCCCTCACTCACACCAGAGGGGTGGCTGGCAAAGTTTCCAAAGTGTCCTTTGTTGGCCCAAGTGGGTCTGATTTATGCCCTGGGCCTTCATCAACAGTTTGTCTCAATATCTTCCAAAGTGTAAAGTCCCGTAAATCTTCCTGGGGAGCGACAACTCGACCGCCGGCCCGTGTTATGCAAACACACAGAAATGTCATTAAGGCAACAAACAGCCCCATTGGCTTTGGCAAAGGCCTGTTCTGCCAGGCTCAAGTTACTTAAAATCAATATTTGAACAAGGATGAAACCACATGTTTTCAAAACCAAATTAGAGGGGTCTAATACCAGGCCTAGCAATGTGGTTACATCACGTGCATTCCAGCGCCGTCCCCCCAACACACACCTTCCGGGGTAGGGGTGCGCCACCATTTGGTTTGACCTGGTCGTCCAGGCTCCTACCCCTTCGCAGTGACTGGACTTACTTGTCCTGAGTGTGTGACTTCACCAGACCGGTGACGCCAAGGGACAGACTGAGCAAGAAACTGGAACTTTCAGAGACCCAGTTTTATAGAACAGAGGTTGGGTGTGTTCCTTTGTGCATGCCTCAAAGCAGCAATTCAGGAACTGTACCAGGCTTTCTCTGAAAGTCTGGGAGCCCAAGAGTGAGCAAAATCATGAGTCTCTGCCCTCAGGGAACTCACTGCAGTATGGAAGGGAAAGGAGACAACAGGCCATTTCTTTTTTAAATTTGATTTACAATGTTGTGTTAATTTCTACTGTACAGGAAAGAAACTTGGTTACACATGTATACAATCTTCTTTATATTCTTTTCCATTATGGTTTATCACAGGACAGATAAACAGGTCAATTCTGGAGGACCAGTATCAGGTATGTAGGGAAGTTTAGGATGCTTTGCAGGCACACGGCAGGGACAGGTAACCCAGGTGTTGAATGAGGGCCTATCAGAGAAGACTTCCAATGGCAGATATCCTAACAGGTGCTCTATCTATCTAACCTACTATCCTGGCTTTATATGTGTAAGGCCATGCAGCACTAGTGGTAAAGAATCTTCCTGCCAATACAGGAGACATTAGAGATGCGGGTTCGGTCCCTGGGTCAGAAAGATCCCCTGGAGAAGGGCATGGCAAACCCACTCCAGTATTCTTACCTGGAAAACTCCATGGGCAGAGAAGCTATAGTTCATGGGGTTGCCAAGAGTTGGGCATGATTTAGTGACTAAAGAACAACAACAAGTTTGTGGGTACACAGGTGTACCTACAAATTCTCAGAGGGGGTTCAAGCTGGTGTGTGGAACAATTAGACCATGAGAGACTGTGGTGCAGCAGCAGGTTATAGTATCTACTTAAAAGGCAATAACAGGGCTTGGAACTGAGTAGATTCTTCATAAATAACTGTTGATGGGTCTGTCTACTCCGTGACTTCCTTGACAAGAAGAGGGTTACACTGACAAGTACATGGGTCTTTGGATATGGAGATACCAGGAAGTCAGAAGCTTAGGAGGTACTAGGAAGACTGTTACAGTGATCAGTCTCAGGTAGGATTCTGCAATAATTGAATCCCAATCAGTATTTCTGCTCAGGGCTCTGGGATTCATGACAGCAACTACACAGGGGAGCAAGCACAAGAAAGGTCAGGATTGCAGAACCAGGGCACTTCACTTATTTACTTATCTACACATTCTGCCCTTCATTTGTTCATCCATCCAAACCTCCGCCCATCTTTTTCTATATGAAATCTTTCCATAAAACTTAGGATTTGATTTCCCCCTCACTTCCTTCTTTCTCCTGCCACAAAAACTTTGTGAGAAGTGATTGTTAGTAAGACAGGATAAAGATAAAAAGGTTGTGTCTGCACAAAAATACATTGAAGGTTTACTAAGAAAGTCAAAATGCTGGTTTGGCTTTGAATGCTGCTATTCCACTCAGAAGAACTGAAAGATCCTAAAGCTTTATAGATTTACTGCTGCCCTTTGGATTGAACCTGAGTTTCTGGGCAGGGGAGGAGGACATATAGGCAGGAAGCAAGCGAAGAAAAAGAAGGGAATAGAAAATGGAGGAACAAAGTCCCTGGATCCCAAATGTATATGTCAGTTGGACTCTGGCATGGGAGATGGCAAAGTGAGAAAATAAACATTTCAGATCATCTTTACATGTGCTCAGAAGTAAAAAGCATTTTCATTTTGATGATGAGAAATACCCAAAAGCTCTTTCTGATATTTTGTTCAAATGAGGACCAACTATTCTTAAGTGCTGGGCACACCAACACAGATTAAGATACAGCCCCTGCTCTGGAGTACCTCACATTCTAAGGGAGATGGCAGACATGAAACAGAGCAATGTGATGGAGGAGAGTTGTATTGATAAGATGGGCCATCACACCTAGACTTGGACTTTCAAGAAGAATTCCCAAAAGTATTATGGCTGAAAGCTGAGTTTTGAAAGAAAGGCTAGAGTTATCCAAACAAAGAAGTACCAAGTGTTGTAGGGAGTAGGAGAAAAACCAGGGCACGAAACAATGGTGGTGGTTTGTGTGGTTAGAGAAAAGGTATAAGCCAGAAGGAGATAGGTGTTAAGGGCAAGAACTAGGTCATGAAGGGTCTTGTATGTCTGGATAAGACATTAAACTTTATTCTGACTGCTATTGAGAGCCATTTGAGGAATATTCCACAGAACTAGGATCTTAAGTCACTGAGATGGAACTACTGGAATTTCTTGGATGCCTCCAACCATTTACCTCTGGGTCCTAGGCTCTGATGTCCAGCCTGAAACTCATGCAGCCTCTGGCTTCCTCCTGTGCCTTGGGAGCAAGGACTGACACCCCTGGCCCAGAGGATGGGCTCCTTCCCATGGTGCTGGGCAACTTGGGTGGAGCCTCGCTAGGCAGGGCCTTCCAGAAATGAGCCGCATGCACATGACGTCAGAGGGGTGGCGCATGGGGGATGGAGCGGGGTGTAACCTCTGCTATCACTGTCCCCCCTCCTTCCTCCTGAGAAATTGAAAATCCCTCCCCAGCCTGCTGATCAAAGAGCCCTTGCACTTCTGGAGAAATTCAACCTTTTGTAAAACCCAAATTATTTCTGGAAATGATAGGGTTGTGAAAAGACCTCAGGCTTTGTAGTGAAGTTGATCTGAGTTTGGATCCTGGCTGTTACAAGCTGGGAGATCTTAAGCAAATTGATTACTTTCTCTGAGTCTTAGTTCTTTATCTTTAAGAACATGTATCTATATGAACATATATCTATATCTATATGGGGATAACAATGTCTCTCTTACAGGGTTATTAGGAGCACCATAGAAGAAAATATTTGTAATTATCTTTGGCAGTATATGGGCTTCCCTGTTGGCTCAGATAGTAAAGAAACTGCCTGCAAAGAGGGAGACCCAGATTCAACCCCTGGGTCAAGAAAAAGCCCTGAAGAAGGAAATGGAAATGTACTCTAGTATCTTTCCTGGAGAACTCCATGGACAGAGGAGCCTGGCTGGCTACAGTCTATGGAGTAACTAACACTTTTCTTTCGCAGCAAATATTAGTTCTGCAAGAATTTTCTCCTTGTGGAGTTTCACTAGTTTATTGGTCATCCACAGCTCACTCAGTTCAGTTGTTCTGCCCTAGAAAGAGATTTAGGAAAGTATTAGTTGACAATATATTAACATATATATATGTGGAATCTAGAAAAATGGTAAAGGTTAACCTATTTGCAGGGCAGGAACAGGGGACACATTAATTGAAAACATGGATGCCACTGACCAAACTGAAAATTTTGGTTCGTCTTGAACTTGTTAGTAAACTGTAATATGTCAGGAATCACAAATTTATGAACTTGGAATGCAAAGAGCTTAGGACTCTAAGTATAAGTCCTGAGCTCTTATCTCTGTCTATCCCCTTGGCCAAGTCCCTTCTCTGGAAGATGAGGTCCCTTCTGGTCCTGTCCAGGTTTGATGGTCTCTAAAACAAGCTAATAAAGGATGATGAGAATCCAATAAGTCATGCTTATGGGGGGAACAGGAGATGAAGCACCAAAGGGTGTCCCTCTTTCTTGTCTGTATAAGTTCTGTGCATTTCCATGCAGCCCTGCAGCTAAGGAAGAATAAATTCCTCCATGGGAAAAGAGGTAAGAAGGTCATGCTCCAAGGATGAATCATAAAATATTCCAAGAATGTCAGAGAGAAGTATGACCTACCCCAGGGGGCCCCCGGGGAGTGGGAGAGGTGAGCAGCTAAAGCTGCCGCAGGCTGAGCCAGGTGCTTTTTCCAGTCTGATCCCAGAGAGTAACATGAGCCCATGTCAGGGTGGGACGTCTCTCCCCCTGTCTCCATCCCTGTCTTCTGGATACAGGAGTCCTTTCCAGGGCAAATCCACTGATGATGTATCCAACTTCTGATTAGTGGATAAAAGAACTACCTTTGGAATCAAACATCTGGATTCAACACCAAATTGTGCCACTGACAGTGATTTTGGCCAAGTGAATTCATCTTTCTGAGCTTCAATTTGTTCACCTGTCCCCAAAGGATACACACATCTATTCCCTAAAAATGTTTTAAAGGACTGAATGAAATAATATAGTAAGGCCTTAGGTCCAGCATCCTAGGAGGGACTCTATTAATAACAGTTAATATTTTAGGTAAAGGCAGCTGGGTTGAGTGGCCACGTGCCACACGCACAGTTTAGGCCCCCTCTGAATCACCTGGGTCCCCACAGATGAATACAAATTATGAGGCTGATTTGGTTTCCATTCACAGTTCCAGAGGTCTTGAAAGCATGGGGAGGGAAAGCAAAGACTTATCCAGCAACATAAAGGGAGAAACAGAGCTTCCAAGAGGCCGAGCAGCCAGAGGAGCAGGCCTGGCCATCTGCCTGCATGTGGACTTGCAGCTGGGCCAACACTGAGAGGGTGGGGTCTGAGGGGTGTGGTAAGCTCCATGGGATTCATTCAGCAATCATTCAACAACTCTCTGCTGGGTATCCCCTAGGTGTCAGCCCCTGGTTCTGGAAACTAGAGACACGGAAGAGAATAAGTCATTGCCTTTGTCTTCCTGGAGTTAAAATGCTAATGGAGGAACAGAAGTGAAACAAAAATAAACTGGTATCTTTCAGGTAATATGTATTTCCCTGATTCAGACAAATCAACCTCAGCTTTCTAAAGGGAGGCAGAAGGCCTGGCAGGGGCCCACGGGTCGGCCACAGCCTCTGTCCTCAGGTAGGCAGTGTCCACAGATGTCAGCAGGAGTGGTTTTCTGAAGTTAAAAAACAGGCTCTGAAGTCAGACAGCCGAAGATGACACCTCATCCCACTAATTTAAAAATCTGGGCCTTGGGCACATTACTTAACCTCTGGGAGATTTATTCTCCAGCTCTGTAAAAGAAATTAAAACACAATTTACCTCCAGGATTGCTATGAGTTTTAAATGAGATAATAGATACAAGGGCTTAGCAAAGCAACAATAAATTAATTGTTTCTATCCTAATAATTAGCATGGCCAGAATGTATCAATATGAGTTCTTTGAACTGGGTTCTTATAAAAAAAGTGATGGACCCCATGAATAGGGCAGGAACCAGTCCTGGATCCAGCAATGAGTGGGTAACAGCAGAGGGCATTCAGAGTGAGAGCAAAGGGGAAGGAAAGTGGGATTCCAGGGGTCAATACCTAGTATGAAACCTGGGCACATTTGGCAGAAGAGCAAAGAATTCACAGACAACCTGAAGTACAAAGAGAAAGTTGGGATTCAAGCCAAAGAAAGAGTAGCTAATAATATCTCATCTTGACTGAATGCTTCCATGTACCAAGCTCTGTAAGTTTGATATACCTACTGCCATTTAATAATTCAGCAGTTCTCTGTGGTAGGTTTTACTATCCTTCATTTCACAAATGAAGAAACTAAGACTCAAAGAGATTATAACTTAGCAAAAGTCAACCAGCCAGCAAATGTTCTTGAACCTGGATTTGAACCTAGAGGTATCTAATACCAAAGCCCAGGTTCTCAGACATAAGGCCATTCTGTTTTTCCCAAATCCAAATGGCCTCCTTTAATCAGGAGTTACTGAGGACTTCAGCACAGGTTAGTCCACAGCAAGTGGCCAGCACAGCTGTATGCTTCATTCAAGTGACAAGTATTTATTAAGCATCCACCTTGTGCCGGCCACTTGCCATGGACTGAACTGTGCTGAAGTCCTCAATAACTCTTAGTAATATATAAAGAAGGATGTACAATTGAAGGAGCCCTGCTTGGAAATCAGACAGACCTTTGTGACTAGTCGGGTGACACTGGGAAGTTTTTGACAGCCCAATTGCTCAAAACCTACCTCAAAGCCACCAAGCTCAAGTTCTGGGACAATAAGTTGCCTTGAAAATGGTGCTGCAGAATGAAGCTTGAGTCAGAAGACCTGGTTGCAAGTCTTGGACACATCATCTAGTCTACCAGAACCTCAATGTCCTCCACTGAAAAATCAGATTTTAGGACTAGAAGCCTAAAAAGACCCCACTTGGATGCCAGAAGTATCTTAGGCTTTGAATTAAAATCTTTGAGCTCAAGGGAGATTGGCCAAAATGGCAGAATAGAAAAACCCTGGGCTCACCTCTTCTTATGAACACACCAAAATCATAACCATTTGTGGAACTATCTGATGAAAAATATTGGAACTTCCCATAAAAGATCTACAACTAAAGACATAAAGAAAGAATCACAGAGAAATGGGTAGGACAGGTGGACTCATGATACAGTCAAGTCCCATACTCCAAGATGGGCAAGTCACAAACTGCAGAAATATTATATTGCAGAGATTCTCCTATAGGAGAGAGAGCTCTGAGCCCCACATCAGGCTCCAGGGGTCCTGTACTGGGAAGATGAGTCCCTAGAGGATATGGCTTTGAGGGCCTGTGGGTCTTAGTTTCAGAAGACCCACAAGACTGGGAGAAATAGAGACCTCACTCTTAAAAGACACATACAAAATCTCACAGACTCTGGGACCCAGGGCCAAAGCAGTAATTTGATAGGAACATGGGCCAAATAGCAGAGACATTACTTTGCCAACAAAGGTCTGTCTAGTCAAAGCTATGGTTTTTCCAGTGGTCATGTATGGATGCAAGAGTTGAACTATAAAGAAAGCTGAATGCCAAAGAATGGATGCTTTTGAACTGTGGTATTGGAGAAGACTCTTGAGAGTCCCTTGGACTGCAAGGAGATCCAACCAGTCCTTCCTAAAGGAGATCAGTCCTGAGTGTTCATTGGAAGGACTGATGTTGAAGCTGAAACTCCAATCCTTTGGCCACTTGATGCGAAGAACTGACTCATTTGAAAAGACCCTGATGCTGGGAAAGATTGAAGGCGGGAGGAGAAGGGGATGACAGAAGATAAGATAGTTGGATGGCATCACCAGCTCAACAGACATGAGTTGAAGTAGGCTCCGGGAGTTGTTGATGGACAGGGAAGCCTGGTGTGCTGCAGTCCATGGGTTGCAGAGAGTCTGACACGACTGAGCAACTGAACTGAACTGAACTGATGGGCCAGACCTTCCTGCTGGTCTTGGTCTTCTGTAGAGGCAGGGGTCAGCTATGGCTCACCCTGGGGACACAGACACTGGTATCAGCCATTCCTCAGAGCTCTTTCTGTCACGTGGATGATGGGGCTGGCAGGCACCATTGTAGACTCCTCCCTTAGATCATTATGTGCCAAGGCTTTGCTGTACCCAATATCCTGTAAGTGCCAGTGCTACAATGCCTCAGGCCAAGCAACTAACCGGGCAGGAACACAGTCCCACCCATCAGCAGACACGCTGCCTCAAGATTTCCTGAGCCCACATTCCCCTCTGGACATGGCCCTGCTCACCAGAGGGTCCAGGTCCGAGGTCTACCATCACTGGGCAGCCACCAGCTCCAGAATCCCCTGAGCCCTGGCCCTGCTCTACAGAAAGGCTGCTTGAGCCTCTGGACCAGCCTCACCCACCAAACAGCAGACACCAAATGCAAGAAAAACACAATCTAGCAGCTTGCAGACCCTGGGTAGCAGCAGCAGGGTAGACCCTGCCTGGGAACTAGCTGGGCCACAGCACTGTACACTAGCAAGTCAACACAAACTGTGGGACACCCCAAGCCTCATACCCAGTTGTGTCAAGAGACAGTCCCCCCGCCCCCACCAGATCTGATACCAGGGATCCCAGGGCCTCGCAATCAAATCTAAGGCCTGGCTCTGCCTGCCAGTAGGTCCGTCTGGCACTAACCCTAGGATCTAGATTAAACCACCAGTGGGTGGACAATAGCTCTGGAGTCTTCTGGACCCTGACTTCACTCACCAGTGAGCCAGCACTAGACTCAGAGCCTCCTGGGGTTCCGTAGTCAGCCACCTCGTGACCTGGACGTGCCAACCAGCAGCTGGCAACATCTGCACAAGGCAAAGCCTGGTAACCAACCAGATCAGAGGCCACTCAAGACTACCAGACCACCTGCATAGTCAGCCCAACACAAGAAAGGACCCATGAAACCCTAATGGGGAAATTCCTAGGGCACACAGCTTGGGTGATAAGAAGGGAGTGCATTGCTAGGATGTGTAGGATGTCTCCTATAGAAGGCCAACTCTCCAACTTTGGGAAATGTAATGAATTGACAAGGTACATAAAAATACACAGCAACTTAGGCAAAATGAGGTGGCAGAAGAACATGTTTCAGATGAAGGAATAAGACAAAACCCCAGAGAAGAAGTAAGTGAACTGGACATAAGCAAACTACCCAAGAAATAATTTAGGGTAGTGATCATAAAGATGGCCAAAAACTCAGGAAAAAAAATAGATGAACAGAGTGAAAAGTCAGAAGTTTTAAACAAAGAATTAGAAAAAAAAAAAATATATATATATATATATATAAACCAAACAGAGATCAGTGCAAAGAAATAGAGGAAAACAACAGAATGTGAAAGACTAGAGATCTCTTCAAGAAAATTAGAGATACCAAGGGAACATTTCATGCAAAGATAGGCTCAATAAAGGACAGAAATGGTAGGGACCTAACAGAAGCAGCAGATATTAAGAAGAGGTGGCAAGAAGACACAGAAGAACTGTACAAAAAAGATCTTCATGACCCAGATAATCACGATGGTGTGATCACTCACCTAGAGCCAGACATCCTGGGATGTGACGTCAAGTGGGCCTTAGGAAGCATCACTACGAACAAAGCTAGTGGAGGTGATAGAATTCCAGTTGAGCTACTTCAAATCCTGGAAGATGATGCTGTGAAAGTGCTGCACTTAATATGCCAGCAAATTTGGAAAACTCAGCAGTGGCCACAGGGCTGGAAAAGGTCAGTTTTCATTCCAATCCCAAAGAAAGGCAAAGCCAAAGAATGTTCAAAGGTGAAAGGTGGTGAAGTTGCTCAGTCGTGTCTGACTCTTTGCGACCCCACGGACTGTAGCCTACCAGGCTCCTCCACCCATTGGAATGTTCAAACTACTGCATAATTGCACTCATCTCACACGCTACTAAAGTAATGCTCAAAATTCTCCAAGCCAGGCTTCAGCAATATGTGAACTGTGAACTTCCAGATGTTCAAGCTGGCTTTAGAAAAGGCAGAGGAACCAGAGATCAAATTGCCAACATCCGCTGGATCATGGAAAAAGCAAGAGAGTTCCAGAAAAACATCTGTTCTGCTTTATTGACTATGCCAAAGCCTTTGACTGTGTGGATCACAATAAACTGTGGAAAATTCTGAAAGAGATGGGAATACCAGACCATCTGACCTGCCTCTTGAGAAACCTATATGCAGGTCAGGAAGCAACAGTTAGAGCTGGACATGGAACAACAGACTGGTTCCAAATAGGAAAAGGAGTACGTCAAGGCTGTATATTGTCACCCTGCTTATTTAACTTCTATGCAGAGTACATCATGAGAAACGCTGGGCTGGAAGAAGCACAAGCTGGAATTAAGATTGCCAGGAGAAATATCAGTAAACTCATATATGCAGATGACACCACCCTTATGACAGAAAGTGAAGAGAACTAAAAAGCCTCTTGATGAAAGTGAAAGAGGAGAGTGAAAAAGTTAGCTTAAAGCTCAACATTCAGAAAACGAAGATCATGGCATCTGGTCCCATCACTTCATGGGAAATAGATGGGGAAACAGTGTCAGACTTTATTTTCCTGGGCTCCAAAATCACTGCAGATGGTGATTGCAGCCATGAAATTAAAAGATGCTTACTCCTTGTCAGGAAAGTTATGACGAACCTAGACAGCATATTAAAAAGCAGACACATTACTTTGTCAATAAAGTCTGTCTAGTCAAGGCTATGATTTTGTGGTCATGTGTGGATGTGAGAGTTGGACTGTGAAGAAAGCTGAGTGCCAAAGAATGGATGCTTTTGAACTGTGGTATTGGAGAAGACTCTTGAGAGTCCCTTGGACTGCAAGGAGATCCAACCAGTCCATTTTAAAGGAGATCAGTCCTGGGTGTTCACTGGAAGGACTGATGTTAAATCTGAAACTCCAATACTTTGGCCACCTGATGTGAAGAGCTGACTCATTGGAAAAGACCCTGATGCTGGGAAAGATTGAGGGCAGGAGGAGAAGGGGCCGACAGAGGATGAGATGTTGGATGGCATCACTGACTCAATTGACATGGGTTTAGGTGGACTCCAGGAGTTGGTGATGGACAGGGAGGCCTGGCATGCTGCGGTTCATGGGGTTGCAAAGAGTCGGACATGATTGAGCGACTGTACTGAACTTCACTGAAACAGAAATGATGAAAACAATAACTTAAAGGAAAAATATACTAGAAGAAATCAACAGTAGACTAAATGATATAGAGGAATGGATCAGTGAGCTGGAAGACAGAGTAGTGGAAATCACTGTTGCTATATAGAAAAAAAAGAAAATAAGAATGAAATGAAATGAAAACTCCTGTAAGGCTATCAGCTGACTTTTCAGCAGAAATTGCAGGATGGTAGGGAGTGACACAATATATTTATAGTGAATAAAGGGAAAAACCTACTACCAAGACTACTCTACACAGCAAGACTCTTATTCAGATTTGATGGAGAGAGAGACCAAAGGCTTTACAGACAAGCAAAAGCTAAGAGTTCTGCACCACCAAACCAACTTTACAAGAAATGTTAAAGGAACCTTTTTAAGTGAAAAAAAAAAAAGCCACAACTAGAAATGTGAAAATTACAATATGAACTTTGTAATTAATTCATCAGTAAAGGCAATGATACAGTAAAGATAGGAAATTGTCTACACACAAAGCAAGTATAGGAAGGTTAAAAGACAAAAGCAGTGAAAATAATCCATATCCACAATTATCAGTTAAGGAATACACAAAACAATTACATGTAAAATACGATATCAAAAGAAGTAATCATGAGGGGAAGAGAGTACAAATGCAATGTTTTAAAAATGCACTTGAAATTAAGAGATAAGCAACTGAAAACAATCACATATACATATAGATTGCTATACAAAAACCTCATGCTAACCACAAAGCAAAAATCTATAAAAGATATTCGCACAGAAAAGAAAAATGAATCCAGATACAACACTAAAGATAGTCATTAAATCACAAGAGAAGAGAACAAAATAAGCAGGGTTGGGGCAGGGGGGTGGGGTGCGAAACATTCTACAAAAACAACTTCAAAACAACAAAATGGCAATAAGCACATATATATAATTAGTTCAAATGTAAATGGACTAAATGCTCCAATCAAAAGACACAGAGTGGCTTCATGGATACAGAAACAAGACCTGTGTATATGCTGCCTACAGCAGAGTCACTTTAGAGCTAAAGACACACAGAGACTGAAAGTGAGGAGATGGACAAAGGTATTTTATGCAAATGGATATCAAAACAAAGTTGGAGTTGCAATACTCATATTAGACTAAATAGACTTTAAAATAGTGACTGTTACAAAAGACAAAGAAGGATACTACATAATGTTCAAGGAATCAAAATAAGAAGATATATAATTGTATATGCACCCAACATAGGAACACCTCAATATATTAGGCAAATATTAACAGACATAGAGGGAGAAATTGACACTAACACAATAATAGCAGGGGACTTTAACATGCTACTTACACCAATGGACAGATCATACAAATAGAAAGTCATTAAGAAAACACTGATCTTAAATGACACATTAGATCAGATAGATTAATTAATATATACAGAATATTTCATCCAAAAATACAGAATACACATTATTTTCAAGTGCATATAGAACATTCTGCAGAATAGATCACAAACAAAGCCACAAAACAAGTCTTGGAAAAATAAGAAAACTGAAATAAAATCAAACACCTCTCTGACAACAAGGCTCTGAGACCAGAATCAGTTACAAGAAAAAAATGCAAAAAATACAAACTTGTGGAGGCTTAACAATATGCTACTGGATAATCAATGGATTACTGAAGAAATAAAAGAGGGAATAAAAACTACCTGAAGACAAAGGAAAATGAAAACATGATAATCAGAAATCTGTGGAATGCATCAAAAGCAGTTCTAAGAGGGAAGTTTATAGAGATACAAGCTTACCTCAGAAAACAAAAACCTCAGGTAACAACCTAAACTTACAACTAAAGGACCTAGAGAAAGAAGAAAAAACAAAACCCCAAATTAGTAGGAGAAAAGAAATCATAAAGAGCAGAGCAGAAATAAGTGAAATAGAGACTTAAAAAATAGAAATGAATGAAACTAAATGAAAATCAATGAAACTAAAAGTTGGTTATTTGAAAAGATAAACAAAAGTGAGAAAACTGTAGCCAGACTCAAGATAAAAAGGGAGAGGACCTAAATCAATAAAATCAGAAACGAAAAAAGGCAAGCTACAATTCACATCAAAGAAATATAAAAGAACATAAGAAACTACTATGAACAACTCTATGCCAATAAAATGGACAACTTAGAAGACATGGACAAATTCTTAGAATTGTACAATCTAAAATATGAACAGACCAATTACCAGTAATAAAAGTGAATCTAATTTAAAAATTCCTGATAAATAAAAGTCCAGAACCAGAAGGTTTCACAAGTGAATTCTACCAAAATTTAGAGAACAGCTAACACTTATCCTTCTCACACTGTTTCCAAAAATTGCAATGGAAGGAACACTTTCAAACTCATCCTATGATGTCAGCATTGACCTGATACCCAAACCAAAGATATCACACACAAAAACAAACTTATAGGTTAATATCACTGATGAACAAAGATGAAAAAATCCTCAACAAAACATCAGCAAATCAAATCCAACAATATGTTAAAATGATCACACACCATGATCCCAGGGATGCAAGGATATTTCAATATCCACAAATTATTCAAAGTGCTAAACCAGACTTATGAATTGAAAAGTAAAAACCATATGATCACCTCAATAGATACAGAAAAAAAAACTTTTGACAAATTCAGCATCTATTTATAATAAAAATTCTCCAGAAGTCAGGCATAGACGGAACATACCTCCACATAATAAAGACTGTATGTGAAAAACCCATGGCTAACATCATACTCAGTGATGAAAAGTTGAAAGCATTTCCTCTAAAATCAGTAACAAGACAAGGATGCAGACTCTCACCACTTTTATTAAACATAATATTGGAAGTTCTAGCCACAATCAGACAAGAAAAAGAAATAAAATGCAATCCAAATTGCAAAAGGAACATGTACCAAGAATATTTTTAAAAGAACTAGGGCAAATAATTTTAAAATCTGTATGGAAACAAAAAAACTCTGAATAGACAAAAAACCTTGAGAAACAAGAATAGAACTGGAGGAATCATGCTTCCTCACTTCAGACTACATTACAAAGCCACAGTCATAATAGTATGGTACTGGCACAAAACCAGACACAAAGATCAACAGAACAGAAGAGAGAGCCCAGAAATAATGCCACACACTGATGGTCAATTAATCTATGACAAAGGAGGCAAGGATATCCATTGAAAAAACAATCATCTCTTCAAGTGTGCTGATGAAACTGGACAGCTACATGTAAAAGAATGAAATCAGAACATTCTCTAACACCATATGCAAAAATAAACACAAGATGGATTAAAGACCTAAATATAATACTGAAAACTCTAAAAACTCCTAAAGGGAAACACAGGCAGAACAGTCTCTGAGAGAAATCATAGCAATGTTTTTCTGGATCTGTCTTTTAAAGCAAAGGAAATAAAAGCAAAATAAACAAATGGGACCTAATCAAACTCAGTATATCAAAGGAAAAGTAGTTGCAAATGATATGACCAATAAGGGGTTAATATCCAAAATATATAAACAGCTAATACAACTCAATATAAAAAAATCTGATTTAAAAATGTGCAGAAGACCCAAATAGACGTTTTTCCAAAGAGGACATGCAGATAGCCAATAAGCACATGAAAAGATGTTCAACATCACTAATTATCAGGGAAATGCAAATCAAAACCATGGTGAGATATCACCTCACACCTGTCAGAATGGCTATCATCAAAAACACAAATAACAAAAGTTTTTAAGAAAAGGGAACCCTTGTATACTGTTGGTGGGAATGTAAGTTGGTACAGTCACTGTGGAACACAATATGAAGACTTCTCAAAAATATAACTACCATATGACCCAGCAATTCCATCCGAGTTTATATCCATAAATAACAAAAACACTAATTGAAAAAGATACATGTACCCCAATGTTCATGGCAGCATTATTTATAATTGTCAAGATATGGAAGCAATATATATATATTCATAATATGCACAAACACACACACACACATATACACAATGGAATACTATTCAGCCACAAAAATGAATGAATTTTTGCCATTCGCAACAACATGGAAGAACCTGGATGGTATTTTTTAATAGTTTTATTTATTTATTTTTGGCTGTGCTGGGCCTTTGTTGTTGCATGGGCCTTTCTCTAGTTGTGGCACGTGGGGACTACTTTCTTGCTGTGTTGTGCAGGCTTCTAATTGGGGTGGCTTCTCTTGTTGCAGAGCATGGGCTCCAGGGTGTGTGCGCTTTAGAACTTGTGGTGTATGGGTTCAGTAGCTGTTGTTCCTGGACTCTAGAGCACAGGCTCAGTAGTTTAGTGCACAGGTTTTGTTGCTCTGTGGCATGTGGGATATTCCAAGACCAGGGATTGAACCAGCATTTCTGGTTCAAGATTTCCCCTAGCAATTTTGATTCCAGCTTGTGATTTATCCAGCCCAGCATTTTGCATGATGTACTCTACATATAAGTTAAATACTGCTGCTAAGTCACTTCAGTTGTGTCCGACTCTGTGCGACCCCATAGACGGCAGCCCACCAGGCTCTGCCATCCCTGGGATTCTCCAGGCAAGAACACTGGAGTGGGTTGTCATTTCCTTCTCCAATGCATGAAAGTGAAAAGTGAAAGTGAAGTTGCTCAGTCATGTCTGACTCTTTGCGACCCCTTGGACTGCAGCCTACCAGGCTCCTCCGTCCATGGGATTTTCCAGGCAAGAGTACTGGAGTGGGTTGCCATTGCCTTCTCCATAAGTTAAATAAGCAGGGTGATAATATACAGCCTTGACATACTCCTTTCCCAATTCTGAACCAGTCCACTGTTCCATATCTGGTTCTGTCACTTCTTGGCATGCATGCGGGTTTCTCAGTTGACAGGTAAGGTAGTCTGGTATTCCCATCTCTTTAAGAATTTTCCACAGTTTGTTGTGATCCACACAGTCAAAGGCTTTAGTACAGTCAACGAAGCAGAAGTAGGTGTTTCTCTGGAATCCCTTTGTTCTGTCTATGATCCAAGGGATGGTGGCAATTTGACTGATTAGGTGTCTTCCTTCTTACATTCAGCCCATGGTCCCTTCCCCCTCCAAAAATTCACCAGTTTGGAAGCTCATCAGACACCTGAGAGCTGGGAGAATGAGTGTATGATCTGGGGGTATAGTGCTACAGCTGTACCATTCAACTGTATGTGCTTTGAATAATAAGTTCAACTCAACTGAATAGCTCCTCTTGGAGTCTGTTTCTTTTTCCCAGGAAAACTTACAAGGGGAAAATTAGTAGAATGAAATAGTCCCTGCCACTGCAGTTGGCCTCCTGGAGGCAACAGATTTGAATCATTTCCCTCTCCTTACCCATCTGTATCCCTCATATTTTCTAGAGCTTCTGCTAATCTAGGTGGTTTATATGGGAAGATAAAAGGGTAATCCAGATTCTCACCTATGAAGTCTGAGACCCTGTCATCATGTTCTTCCTGTCCATTTACTCTCAAAATTGGTTACAGGAGTATCAAATGATGCCCCTGTGATTCCCCTGGGTGTCAAACTGATCCCTCCATGACCCTATCATATAATAGCAGCTCTTACCTCCTGCTGATGATCAGAATCAATGAACTCGAAGGTGGTTTAGCTGGTTCACTGTAGTTGAGAATTCAGTCTTCTCTAAAGAGAGTTCTGCTATCGTTATAATTAAGTTCTGGGACTGAGACTCAGATTTTTTTTTTTTTTCTGCCCTCTGCTTGCATTACATGGGAGTCTGTCTGTATGCAGCCAAGGAGGACCGACCACTGACTTTCACATTTTGCCATAAATTGGTGATTAATCACCCCAGCCTTTCATATGTCTTTCCAATGTGTTAATTACACTCAACCATCTGATTCCATTGTCTTTATAATTACTTTTTCCTTTAAACCTCTTAAATGGCTGAGATACAGCATAGCTAGTGCATTCCTTTCCACTGGTCTCTCATTCACCGCTAATTGAAGTGTTAACAGTTATACTGCCAGGGCTATCAGGGCTCTACATATCGCCAGCAGTAGGGCCCTCATTGCCTGCCAGGATGCCCATTGAGTAAGCCCCCACTGACACAAGGGGTCAGGTCTTTGTAACTCTGCATTGGATGTGAACTGCCCCTAGACAGTAGGGGCAAAATGTGATCCAGGTAGCTCCTTTGTTGAGGGGCAGTTCCAGGGGAGAGGTGCAGGTGGGAGCCACCAGCAGCTTCCAGAAGCCAGGGAAATGAATACCTTGGTCCTGATGTGGCCCACACAATACAGCATTTTCTACAATACCGTGAAATTATAGGAACATTCTTACCGCCACCATTCACACTGTCAGAGAACGTCAAATGCCATCTTAGGAGTAAGGCCTCTCCCCCAACACTTGCTGTTCTTCTCACTCTGTTTCATTTTTTCCCACTGGGTTTATTTCCATCTGAAACTCTTGTTTATTATCTATCTCTTACCATCATACTCTATACTCCAGACTTGGGGTACCCATTACCCAGAAGAGGACCTGGCACAAGACAGGCTCTCAACAAACATAAATGAAATTCCAAATATGCATATGAACCTACTCTGTGCATCTCACTGGAGTTTCTGTGAGGACTAAAATCTCCTACATGTAAGAATACAGCTCACAGTAGACACTTAATCCTAAAAATTATATAAAAATATAAATGTTGGTAAAGAAATGTTTGTGTGTGTGTATGTGTGTATATATATCTTTATATAAGGCATTGGGATAAGGAAATGGACCTTTCTTCTTTTCTTTCGAAATTTTCTGGCCATACCACTTAGCACATGGGATCTTAGGTCCCGATCAGGGACTGAACCCATGCCCCCTGCACTGGAAGCATGGGGTTTTATAACTGCTAGGGAAGTCCTTGGACCTTTTTTTCTTGGAGGAAAGATACCACAATTTGAGCAATTCAGCAGCAGGGAACAGAGACAGAACTTCTTATCCAGGACTTAAGAGCAAGCCTTTGACTCTCTGTAAGGTAGGGAGATTTAAGACTAGCATTTCTTTCTTCCAGCACCAGCATTTAATTCCAGACTTAACAGGGACTGAGACCTATAAAAGATTCACCTTGTTTCTCTGAATGTGTACATTATTTACCATACAGTTTATAAAATATTTACCCTTTTATCAACCGACTGTGCCCTGCTCAGCCTTAACTACCTTACTGCTGCTCAAAGCTGATCAAATAGGTGGCTGGCACCTCTCCAGAAACGAATGGAGTGAACAGCTGGAAGGGAACCATATTTTATGCATTTGTCAGAGCACATAGCAATCAAGGGTGTTGAAAACCTTTCTGAACGTGCTGGGGAGGGGTGTGGGTCTTCACTCCCTTCCCACCTCTACCCACCTGGTCTAAAACAAAGCTGCCTTTGCCAGGCCCAGCTTACTCATCTATTCAAGATGCACTTACAGAGCAGTTATTGTGAGCAAGGGGTCTTGGGGAAATGGATGAGAGGAAAGTACATTCCTATGTTCTTTTTGTGGAAAATGAGCCCAATGATAATTACAGTGAAAACACCCAAGTATTAGACTCTCTGTCCATATGATCAGTGCATGCAAAGTACACAGCCTTATGAGTCAGATTTTTGGGTTGAAACTATATCTTACTCTGTCATGAGTGTACGACTCTGGACAAGTTGCCTAACTTCTGGTTGCCTCAGTTTTCTCAGGATATTAATAGTCCCAATTTCATGATATTATTCATATTAAGTATATAGTGCCCAGCACATAGAAAGCATTCAATAAAGTTAAGAGATATGGAGAAAGGGGAGGACAATCCTCAGGCCAGCCCTACATGGTAAATATGTTATGATCCTCAATTTACCGATGAGAAACTGAGATTTAGGAAACTTAGTACTTTGCTAAAATTCACTTATAAGCCAGGATTCAAGGTTATGAATGCCTTATAAAGACTCTACTAGTAATCACTGGTTACACACACACACACACACAGGGAAACATGGCATAACCATCATGTGTGCCTCTTCAGTGATGCTCCCAACCAACCTTCAATGAGATGAGATTTTCTTATTTGCCCTTATAGCACCTCTTTCACTACAGTTATCATGACTGTAAAAATTTATCAATTGGATCCTTATTTGTGACAGGCTGGGTCTCCCCCTAAACTGTATATAGACAAGGGCATGTGTTCATCACGTATTCTCAGTGTCTAGATGACTGTTTCACATACACTGTCATTAAATCTCCACAACAATGTTAAAAGTGATATTTTTCTCCCATTTTATTGTTAATGAAACTGAAGCTCAAAAAAACCCAAATAACTAACTCATAGAAGAACATACAGAAAAAAAAAAAATGGGAGAAGATTCTAACCCAGCTCAGTTGATTTCAGAGCCCATTCCCGTTCATTGGGCTACATTCTCTCCTTAAGAAGGAAGGAACCAGAACACAAGTGTAGAGGAATGAAGGTTACATATCAAGGGCCTGCCACGTCGGGTATCAAGCTGAAGTTCATTATCAATGGTATCTCTTTCACTCCTCAAGATAAATTTTTGTTCAAAACAAGAGTTTTGCTAAAACAAGTTTTTTCCAGATCCGGGTGCAAGCCCTGCTGAGATGAGCTAGTGAAGTGGGGAGAAGGCTGGCAGTGAGCATGAAGTGAATGGGAAAACTGACAAGCTTACAAAGCCCTTCAGTGTAGCCCTTTGCTCCAATACTTCATAATTAAAGAATAAGGCCAGTTCAGGTGGGGCTCAGGCGAAGACCAAGGTCAGGAGCTCAGGCCTGGCGAGGTGGGATGAGGGCGGGGATCAGGAGAGAAGTTTGATGCTTTGACCCCATCATCTTGACTCTGACTCATACTGCATGAATGAAAGTGAAGTTGCTCAGTCATGTCTGACTCTTTGTGACCCTATGGACTGTAGCCCGCTAGGCTCCTCCATCCATGGGATTTTCCAGGCAAGAATACTGGAATGGGTTGCCATTTTCAAATTTGCAGCAGATCTTCCCAACCCAGGGATCAAACTCAGGTCTCTTGCATTGCAGGCAGACTCTTTACCCTCCGAGCCACCAGGGTATCCCATCATACTGGATGACCTCTCTGCTATACTAATGTCCTTTCTCCTTTGCTTTTAAAAAAGAAAACACAGATACCATTTATTTTCTTAGTCTTTTATATTCAATTGTTGGTCAATTCTTTTTTTTTAAAATTGAAGTATAATTGATTTATGCTGGTTAATTCTTAATGAACACCACTGGTAAAAATAACTAGCAAAAACACAGTTGATAATGATAAAACCACACATAGTATAACGTTATTGGTTATCAGTTAACAGAAATATCAACTCTTAAGTAAGAATAGATTTTCTTTTTTTTAATATAAATTTATTTATTTTAAATGAAGGTTAATTACTTTACAATATTGTATTGGTTTTGCCATATATCAACATGAATCTGCCACAGGTATACACGTGTTCCCCATCCTGAACCCCCCTCCCTCCTTCCTCCCCGCACCATCCCTCTGGGTCTTCTCAGTGCACCAGCCCCAAGCATCCAGTATCATGCATCGAACCTGGTAAAAGAATAGATTTTCAAACTGAATTTTATAGAATTAATGTTTACAAAAGAAAACTGGCAGTGCCAGAAGCTATTATCAGATCAATATGATATGGAAAAAAATGATGATTGGTTAGTATAATAGTCAGTTTACAATTTACAAAGAAATATTTGATTCTAATAAAATGTAAATAGGACACTCAGAATTCGTGAATGGTGCTGTATAGAAATTCAATCAAAATTATAAACTGGCTCAATAGAATTAGCTCCAGAAAAGAAATTTTTGGATAAACAAGAGTACAATTTTGATGAAAATAGGTGTTTCATGTAGTAACAACATAAACACCTTTCGGGTCCAATGCAAGGTCTCACAACATCTTATTACCTCACCAGGGTTCGGTGCTATGCTGGGGGCTATACTTAATGTTGTCTCTAATTCTTACAACAACATTTTGTTATAGGAATGCAATTCCCCAAGTTTCAGATAAGGAAATAAATCAGAAAAGATATGTGATTTGCCCAGCATAACCCATGATTTAGTACCAGGGCCAGGATTAGTTGTTGATTAAAACTGAACAGTCTAATCATGAAGCAAGATTTCAGGACATTTTACAAGGGGTGGGGGGGCACCTCTTTATTTCTTGGTCTCTCCAGAGAGGCAGGTGTGTCTGTGCCTCTTTCCAGGCGGAAATGTTGAGACCTCAGGTGAGAAATGCACTAGTCTAAGGTTTCAAATTATATGAAAGGCCTGAGTTTTCCCTGATCCTCAATCCACCACTCTCTTCATTCAATGAAATGACCTGCATAAGGCTGTCTTTAAAAGCAACTAGAGACAGGAAGCTCTCTGCTTCAAGAAGGGTAGAGTTTATGGAATGTAAAGTGATTCATTCATGGCTGATAGCATTCACGGAATTTTGCCTCCCCATCAACCCCCATCCCCCAAAGTAAAACTACTTGTCAAAGATACCCTAAGTAATACATCCTTCAAAGACAGCCTGTGGTCCCTGTGCTCTTTATTCAACACTCAAGACAGTGAAGGGAAGGGGCCTAAACTGGTCCTCTGCAACATCATAATATCAATGTCTCCTATTATCACTGGTTTCTCCATGAAGCAGATGTCTCCTATCTGTTTAGTAGTTATCTAAACTGGGGGTTCATGAGGAAAAGAACAAGGCACATTTCAGGTCTCTAGGGAAATAAATATTTCTGTCATGATTTCCATTTGTTTAAATTCAAATCAATAAAATCATACTGAACTTCATTTCACGTTCCTGGCATGACATTTAGTGTCTTGTGATGGGGGTACAATTTTATAGGATAACTTATGGGATCACCTGCCCTGGCTGCATCCTGGTTTTAGGATGCAAGATCTTTCAGTTTTAAAACTAAACAGTGTCAGGCAAGTCTGGATGGTTGATCACTTGTTGACTACTGTATTACTAGCAGCCTTGCTAGTCTAGTACCTGGTGTGTAATGAGCCTCTGCTAGTCTCACTAGAGTTTACAATGCCTTGATTTCTTTCCCTTTAGAATGGGAACAAAGGGGGCTAATACTTGTCCTGTGTCACTCACAGGGTTATTATGCTATACAGTAATGTTGAGGGAGAATTATACTGTTATTATTACGTCTAGTAAAGTAAAAGAGAATTTAAAATATCTCTGAAAAACCCTCTCCAGAGAGTCAATTTTTTGAGACTGGAACCATGTTTTATTGTATTACCTCCTGAAGCACAGTGACTGGCAGAATAGACACTCAAAAACCTAGTTGAATGAAAAAATAATGAACAAATGGATAGTTAAATGAACACTCTGTGAATGAGAATAAAGGGAGTAAATTAACTCATTTTGTAGAATTATTTTCGGAGCCAGAAGTTTATTTAATCGAACCCCTGCATTTTTTAGAGCCCACATATAAACAACACATTCTCGGTAGGGTTAAGATTAAAACTGAGTCATGTCAATATACTAAAATAAAGTAAAAATCCTTGATTAATTTTACTTATTTTCTCCAGTGATGTTTTTTCCCCAGTGCAAGAAATGCCAATTCAGCCTGTAATTTATAGTTCTTCCAACAGAAGCTGAGGTTTGTCTAACAGCAGAGCATGTGGGCTTGAGTTCCACCTCACTCCCATGCTCTGCTCTCACTGAGATATAGATAAGCTTCAGAGGTGGCTTCAGAGAAAGACCTGAGATTCTGGAGGGGGTTGTCTAAGAGCTTGGGGCATCGAAGGACATTACCATCAGCATCAAGAAATTGTAAGTATTACCAGAAGCCTGATCACAGCAAGCTAGAAGTCTTAACCTGCTTTCCTCCTTTCTTCTATGGTACCATTCCAAATCCAACCTCCTTCGAGGCCCCTGCCAAATTTCTCTTCTCAGCTCTTTGGCTTCATAGTTAAGACTCCATAAGACTCTGAGTAACTTGAGGACAAGGACCTGCTTTATTCATCTCCAGATCCCAGCACTAAGCCAAAGGCCTTGGGTAACACAGGAGTTCAAAAAATGTGAGAATGAATAAATGAATTTAGTGCCTAAAAGTTCCAGAAGTATATCCGAATTACAACATCTGTGCCTAGTTTGAAATGTGGTTTCAACAGATGTTGAATAAATGTGTGAAATAATGAATAAATGATTGATATGAATGACTATTTATGGACAATTGATTATGCACCAGACCCTGGACAGGAACATTTTACATGTTATCTTATTTAATCTTTTCAACAACCCTGCTTCATCTTTTTCTCTGCAGTGCTTAGCACTATCTAACATCCCATGCATTTTATTTATCCACCTTGTCCACTATTGGTCTCCTCCACTAGAATTTAGCCTCCACGAGGTCTGAATCTTTGTCTGCTTTGTTCACTGCTGCTTCCCCTGTCTGGAAGAGTGTTGGTACCAAGTTTATATTCAGTAAATATCCATGGCATGAATATTGAATAAATATTATCCTTACCTGCACAGAAAAAGCTAAATTTAGTGATGCTAAGAAAAAAAATTCCTGATCTTGTGTCAGACACTCCAAGTCTTCCACACTTTCACTGAAAACTGGTGACACATTCTGATGTAGGTAATACCATTATTCTAGTCGGATGGACACTGAGACTCAGAAAGATAGGGTCACCAGTTCAAATCACAGAGTAGTTCACTTAATAAAGTGCTGGGTCATAATTCAAACCCTAGTGTGTGTGGCCTCAAAACTCCTGCTCTTGTCATGACCTCAATCTACCTTGCAATGAGAAATTGACCCATCCTTCAATTAAAATATTCACAGAAAGGTGTTGCTGCACACCTAGAAAAAATCGAGAGACTCCCATTACAATCCAAATCTATTTAGAAAGCTCCCCATCAAACAAAGAGCATCCTTTTAACATTAACAATGCAATACTTGCTGAATGCAGGAGATTAGAAAAACGTTATTAGGATGAGAAAGACATGCCAGTGACTCGAGCTTTTAATGAGATGCCCACTGTATCTAGGAGTAAGCAATTTCCCAGAGGATTATCTGATGTGAAAGGAATAGTAAGGAGCTCTTTAGTGACACCCAGACACATCCTCTCATATACACACCTGCTCAGGGCTCAGTGAAGACAGTGCGTAAATGTCTGGAATATTACATAAAAGCTGTCTGCTCAACCAGTCAAAGCTATTAAAATCCATCTTGCTGAAACAAACCCTGAGAGCAGGTCAAACAAATCTAATTTTTATTGTTCCTTAAGGAGATGACTATGTCGGAGACAAAGGAGAGAGGCAGAAGGCCAGTTAGAAAGAAAAAAAAAAAAAAAACCCTAAGAGGCCTTAAAAAATTAAATGTTCAGAAGAACCGTGGCAGGCAAGATAAATGATATATTACAGTGCCGGTTTAAACCTAATTGATGACTAATGTTGCAATGCATCTGAACCTACACTGATCTATTATCCGTCTGGTCCAGGATGAAGGGACACTGCAAGGAGAAAAATTGCTAACTGTTTTAACCTGATGGAACTTAAAAAAAAATAACCAGCCCAGTTACTTTAAAAGATAAATGGCTGGGTGGTGACCTCCTAATGTATATCAGGGTCTTGCAAGGCAAAATCAAATGTTAATTAAATAGAATCCAGTGTAAGAACGATGCAGAAAGAGCGTGGTTTAGAGCCCAAGAGGCCACAGGGAATTGTGTTGTCAGATTTCAAAGAAACTACCAATGGAGAGGCAGTAATGGCAGACCACATAGAAGTAGCTGAAAAAACCAGATGTACACACAAACACCATCTAAATAATACTTATATACAAGGTATATAGAACAGCCTCTGGGCACAGCTAAATCACAATCCTTGGAAGGGCAGTGTTATCAACAGAGCCACTTAAATTCACTGGGGTGGATCAGAGATGTTTTATTTTTCTGATCTATATCAATATAATCCCAACACAACTCTCAGAAGGCAAAACAATGTAAGATGTAAGAATTTGTCAAAGGGATTCAAGAGCCAACTTGAAATGGCTCCAGATGGCCAAGTCTGGGATAATGTTAGCCACAAAACAGTGAATGTAGTAGATGATAATCAAAGACTGAAATAAGAGTCAATGAGCTCATATTGATAATAATAAATGAATATATGAATGGAAGAAAGAATGAATGATGAGAAGGGAAATTTCCTTGTTAGTGTGCGTGCCTGTGTGTGTGCATGTTAAGTTGCTTCAGTCTTGTCCAACTTGTTATGATCTTATAAACTCTATCCTGCCAGGCTCTTCTGTCCATGGGATTCTCCAGGCAAGAATACTAGAGTGGGTTGCCAAGCCTCGCTCCAGGGGATCTTCCCTACCCAAGGATTGAAGTCTGTCTCTTGTGGCTCCTGCAGTCCAGGTGGATTCTTTACTGCTGAGCCACACACCAAGTATCAAGTCAAAGAATGACTTAGGAAGTATTTTATATTAAAGGAGATCGTGTAGATATGGCAATAAAATTCAACCTGTTTGGACACCAGGCCAGAAAAATAGACATCTGTGGAACAACTGGAAACTTTTGCATTAAGTCCCTGAATTAGATACTAAACATTGTATTAACGTCCCTCTCATAAATTTGACAGTTATACAATGGCTATTTGGAAGAAAGTTAACGTTTGGGGAATTAGAGTAAAATTTAGATATTCTTTGTTCTAATTTTGAAACTTTTTAAATAAGTCTGAAATTATTTCAAAATGCAAAGTTAAAAGATTATAGTCAGAATGCCATCATTGTACTTTCTCTGAAGGACTATATCGAGAATAAGCTAGTCTCCTCAGAGGTGGGAAGAGCTACCACCAAAGCCTATATGTCCTTGCTCAATTGGGAAAAGAAAACCAGTGGCAGAAAGAGGTGATCACTTTGATCAAGTTCAGAAATAGTCAGATACCTTCAAGACATGGGCAACCACAGAACAGCTTTGCCTGGCTGGTTCATGCCTAGGATGGTATCTGACCTTTTGGGTACAGGGGCTACAAATGAGTCCACTGAGAACAGCTCTGTACTGACAGTCACTTAGGAGAGGGAATCATTGTTAACAGCTCTAATAATAATTACACCATTTATTTTGCACTTATTGAGTTAGTCTTTGTGTTACTGTCCTTAATATATTATCTAATCTAAGATGTATAGAAGCCTCTGAGAGAGGTATTGTCCACAGTTTAGGAAATAGGAGGAGACATATTTGTTTTTGAAAACAGAAATGTTTCAATAAAAGGGAGATTTAGTAATACGACTGAGCGACTTCGCTTTCACTTTTCACTTTCATGCACTGGAGAAGGAAATGGCAACCCACTCCAGTGTTCTTGCCTGGAGAATCCCAGGGACGGGGGAGCCTGGTGGGCTGCCGTCTATGGGGTCGCACAGAGTCGGACACGACTGAAGCGACTTAGCAGCCGCAGCAGTAGTAATACTGTTAAAATGACCATTCTACCCAAGGCAATCTATAGATTTAATGCAATCCCTATGAAATTATTAATGGCATTTTCCACAGAACTAGAACAAATAATTTTTAAATTTGTATGGAACCACAAAAGACCCTGCATAGCTAAAGCAATTCTGAGAAAAGAAGAATTTCAGGCTATGCTACAAAGCTACAATCAACAAAATAGTACTAGCACAAAAATATACAGATAGAACAGCCCTCGAGAATACTGGAGTGGGGAACCATTCCCTTCTCCAGAGGATCTTCCTGACACAGGGATCGAACCCAAGTCTCCCGCACTGCAGGCAGATTCTTTACCATCTGAGCCACCATGGAAGTCCTAAAAAAATCAACTATACATCAATAAAAATTAAAAAAGTAAAAGAAAGATTTTTCAATTTGGCAATGGATGGAAGTGATAACATAGTGATAATCTATGCTTATTATTCTAAATCCTGGTGTGTTCCACAACCTCAGAAAGAGTGTAGAGCCTACCTACCAATGACTTTTAAAAATTTTTAACTAGATTTGATCCATAGTTTAGGGTAAAAATTTTAATGTGAAAAGGAAAATTAAAAAAAACAAGGAATTTCTAGCCAAGTATATGAATATATAGGCAAGATTGTTGCAGCATCATTTAATCTACTTAGGAAACCTATGATTTCCAGCACTTGAGTAGAACTTCACTTATTTCACAGTAATCATCCATGTGCTAATTGCTAATGATCCTTATCTATTGAGTCAATAAGAATTTAGTGAATATCTTCTAGTGCAAAATACAGTGCTGGGCCTCAGAGGGACAGAAAGAGAAAAATTATCCATTTGAATCTACTGAGGGCAAGCCATGTTAAGCTCCATCATAGTGATATTCCCTCCTCTCCCCCATCTCCCCATCCTTCCTCTTCTTCTCCATTTTCCCTCCCCCTCCCTGACCTTCTGCATCTTCTCTCCTCCTTCTCTTTTTCCTCTTCTCCTCCCCAATTCCTGTCTTCCTTATCCTCTCCCTCTCCTTTTTCTTTCAAACTATGAAGCATAGAAAAGGGAGAATTCATTCTAACTGGAGGATTTAGGAAGACTTATGGAATATAAGCACTGACTGAATAGGGTCATGAACAAAAGGCAAGACTTTAATACGCAGGGTGAGAGAAAAAACTTTCCAAGGGACTCATTGGATCAAAACTATCTTGGTGGGGAAATTCAAGGAAATAAGAAGTAGTGTGAGTGGTCAGAGCATGTGTACACGAGATGATAAGGGTAAGGAGGGAAGAGCAAGGGATAGGGAGTGGCAGAACTCCTGATGGAGGCTGGGGCTAACCCTGGAGAAGCCACTAGTTCCCTCAGGAGGGATCTGCATTTGACCTTCTGGACCAAAGAATGGTTACTTGTAGGAGGGGTAAGTGATGAACAAACACATTCTTTGTCATCCGAAAGACCTGAATCCAATTCATAAAAGTTAGGCTCAGGAATCATCCGCATTTAAACAGTCCAGGATAGTCTCACAAACAATAAAATGACTCTACGAGACCTCCACCTGGAAACAGGTTGTTATTATTACATCCTTCCTAAAGAACAAATTATAGGTGCTCTTGTCTTTTAAGATTCTCTGTAATCCAAACTTTTTTGTAATATAAACTGTCTATTTCTCTGCTTCATAAGCACTAGTAGAGTTTGCTCATAAGGGCTCATTTTCCCCAATATATTTTGATAGAAGTGGATGATATGAGTACCCAAAGTTAGGAAAATAAGAACAAACATCTTGGGAAGAGTTATTAGCTTTCCTATTAGTGTAGGAGCTGACAAATGAGCTTCCCTAAACAGAGGCGCTGGCTACCTTCCAGGCTGGCCATGACCACTCAAGCTCCAGACCAATGGCTAGAAAAGTCAAAGTCATATTTTATGAAGCTCAGCTAGTTCAATGAAAACACTGTTGAAAAACCTCAAGCAGTCCGTAAATAGATTTCTAGGGTTTTCTTGAAAGGTTTATGAGAACACCATGGCTTAGCACTAAGATATGTGAGTGAAAGGACCAGAATGCACCTTTGAAGGGATGTGTGTCTCTTTGTAAATCTGTGCTTAGTCAACCAGAGAAGAACACAAGTTCTGGGGTCAGGAAGACCTGGGTCTAAATCACAGTTCTCTCACTTACTACTTCTGTACAGGGGCAAGTTACTTAATTCCTCTGAACTTCAGTTTTCTTGGGGCTCTAGTGCCTAGTTCTTCAGGTTATTGTTAGGGCTGATCTCTTCCCCCAGATATCTATATGGCTCATGACAGCACCTATTTGGGTCTTCACTCAATTGTCCTTCCCAGTGGAGACTTCCCCAAACTTTATATTTAATGCTGAAGCCTCTTGATGAAAGTGAAAGAGGAGAGTGAAAAAGTTGGCTTAAAGCTCAACATTCAGAAAACTAAGATCATGGCATCTGGTCCCATCATTTCATGAGAAATAGATGGGGAAACAGTGGAAACAGTGTCAGACTTTATTTTTTTGGGGCTCCAAAATCACTGCAGATGGTGACTGCAGCCATGAAATTAAAAGACGCTTACTCCTTGGAAGGAAAGTTATGACCAACATAGACAGCATATTCAAAAGCAGAGACATTACTTTGCCAACAAAGGTCTGACTAGTCAAGGCTATGGTTTTTCCAGTAGTCACGTATGGATGTGAGAGTTGGACTGTGAAGAAAGCTGAGCACTGAAGAATTGATGCTTTTGAACTGTGGTGTTGGAGAAGACTCTTGAGAGTCCCTTGGACTGCAAGGAGATCCAACCAGTCCATTCTGAAGGAGATCAGCCCTGGGTGTTCTTTGGAAGGAATGATGCTAAAGCTGAAACTCCAGTACTTTGGCCACCTCACGCAAACAGTTGACTCATTGGAAAAGACTCTGATGCTGGGAGGGATTGGGGGCAGGAAGAGAAGGGGACGACAGAGAATGAGATGGCTGGATGGCATCATCGACTCAATGGATGTGAGTTTGAGTGAACTCTGGGAGTTGGTGATGGACAGGGAGGCCTGGCGTGCTGCAATTCATGGGGTCACGAAGAGTCAGACACAACTGAGCGACTGAACTGAACTGAACTGAACACCCCTACCTGCCCCCAATACTTCTTATCCTCTTTCCATGCTTTTTCATTTCAGTACTTACTCACCACAACATATTACACTGCATATTTTACCATTTTTATCTTTAGTTTCTATCTCCAATACTAACATTTTAACAAAACAGAGCAGGAATTTTTGCTCATTTTCATCACTGCTATAACTTCTGTGCCTAGAATAGTATTTGAAACAAAATAAGTGCTTAATAAATACTTATTGAATGAATGGGTGGATGATTAAATGGTTAGTCAATGGGAAGATTCCTGGGCCAGATTCCTGGTCAATATGGTTTGATGAGTTCATGCTTCCAGTGTCCTTGAGTGCCAAATACCCAAAAATGAGAGATCAACTACAAAAAGGAAAAAAAACATTAAAAACCTCTGTTACATGAGAGGTTAACATTAGGAGAAGCTGGTGGAAGTTATTCAGTTACTTTCTGTACTATCGCTGAAATTCTTCTGAGAATCCAAAAGTATTTCAAAAGAAAAATTAAAAAAAAAATAACTGTGGTTGAGAAAAAAAGATAAGCATCTCTGTGGCCCAGAAATAGAACCAAAATACAGCAATAATCAGGGGCTAAAGGTGTGGCACATTAGGCTCTTCACCTAGCCAGCCAATACTGAGTAGTTGAGCTTCTGAGGCAAGGAGAACCACATGTGGCAGGGAACCGAGTGAATCTCACAAGCTAAAATTGAGAGTCTCAGGCAGGACTCTCCAATCCATGAAGAAAGGCTTAAAGTCACACCACCCATTGTCCAGGGCTATGATTTGTATAATGCTCTAAGAAAGAAACAGAGAACTGTGCAACTAGGATTTGGGTCAAGTGATTTGTTACTGATCCTCTTCTAGACAAGGGTGGAGAAGCAGTATATGAAAAGATAATGGATGAGAATTTTTACAGCATGAATGATAGACCACTGGACTTTGAAACACAAGGAAGGCTAAAGATAAATAAAAATTGAACTGTATTTACATACAAAGGGCAGAACATTATGGACACTAAGAAAATATCTAAAACTACTAGAGAATACGGACAGATTGTCTAACATAGAACGATAGTGAGGCAGATGGCAGGTTACTCAGCAGCAGCAATCTCTGCCAGAACTCAACAGATACCTACAAAGTGCTGATGGGGGAAAGATCTGACCTAGACTTCTATACCCTGTGTGACAATCAAGCAAAGGTATATTAGTATATTGCTAGGGTTGCCATAATAAAATACCACACATTGACTTAAACAGTCAAAATTTATTTTCTCACAGTTTTGGAGGTTGGAAGTCCAAGATCTGGGTATCAGCAGATTTGCTTTCTTCCGAGGCCTCTCTCCTTTGCTTGCAGATGGCTGCCTTCATGCTATGTCCTCACATGTTCTTTCCTCCGGGCACATAAACTCCTGGTGTCTCTTTTGCATGTCTACATTTTCTCTTCCTAGAGGGAAATCAGATTGCATAAGAGCTCATGCTAATAGCCTCATTTTAACTTAACCATTTAAAGGTCCTATTGCCAAATACAGTCACATTCTGACGTAGTGGAGTTTAGGGCTTTATCATATGAATTGGGGGAGAGGATGCAATTCAATCTAACAAAGAGTAAGAGAAAGACATATGCTGCTGCTGCTGCTAAGTCGCTTCAGTCGTGTCCGACTCTGTGCGAGCCCATAGACGGCAGCCCATGAGGCTCCCCCATCCCTGGGATTCTCCAGGCAATAACACTGGAGTGGGTTGCCATTTCCTTCTCCAATGCATGAAAGTCAAAAATGAAAGTGAAGTCGCTCAGTCGTGTCCGACTCTTAGCAACCCCATGGACTGCGGCCCACCAGGCTCCTCCGTCCATGGGATTTTCCAGGCAAGAGTGCTGGAGTGGGGTGCCATCGCCTTCTCTACCCACAAAAAACTAGAGCATTTATTACCTATAGATACTTGCTTCAAGAACTACTAAAAGCTATTTATCACTAATGAGAAATTACCAAAAAAATGGTAGAAATATATACAAAAAGTAATAATAAAGTTGATTAAAAGTGAATTAAATTCCTCTGCCAAAAGTTAGAGATTATCACATTGGATTTTTAAGACATCCGGTTAAATGCCTCAAAGAGACATAGCCAAAACACAATGGCCCTAAGATCAAAACTAAGTGTATGAAACAAGAGTTAACAGCCACATATGAGTCAAATAAAGTGGGTACAACAATATTAGAATTACACCAAAAACAATTTAAGGAAAAAGGGGTTAGTGAAGTAAAGAATACTAAATAATAATTAAAAGGAATTCTGCCAAGAAGATGGAAAAATCATAAACCTGTATTTACCTAAAACCTAATGAAATATCTCAGACTTTATTTTTTGGGGGTCCAAAATCATTGCAGATGGTGATTGCAGCCATGAAATTAAAAGACGCTTACTCCTTGGAAGGAAAGTTATGACCAACCTAGAGAGCATATTAAAAAGCAGAGACATTACTTTGCCAACAAAGGTCTGACTAGTTACGGCTATAGTTTTTCCAGTGGTCATGTATGGATGTGAGAGTTGGACTATACAAAAGCTGAGCACAGAAGAACTGATGCTTTTGAACTATGGTGTTGGAGAAGACTCTTGAGAGTCCCTTGAACTGCAAGGAGATCCAACTAGTCCATTCTAAAGGAGATCAACCCTGGGTGTTCTTCGGAAGGACTGATGCTAAAGCTGAAACTCCAATACTTTGGCCACCTCATGCAAAGAGTTGACTCATTGGAAAAGACTCTGATGCTGGGAGGGATTGGGGGCAGTAGGAGAAGGAGATGACAGAGGATGAGATGGCTGGATGGCATCACTGACTCGATGGACGTGAGTTTGAGTGAACTCCGGGAGATGGTGATGGACAGGGAGGCCTGGCATGCTGCGATTCATGGGGTCGTAAAGAGTCGGCCACGACTGAGCGACTGAACTGAACTGAACTGAATGAAATACATAGAATAAAAAGTGACACATCAGCAAATATATAATCATGACTGAAATATATTCAATCTTGAATATATATGCATTTGCACCCAGACAGACAGACAGACAGACGCACACACATAGATACATTTAAGTTTCTAACAGAAAATATACATTCCCCTAGAATGTTCTGCCTTGTTAATCTGGCACATGGTTTTCAAACTTCAAGACTCAGTCTTACTTAGGTCTCTTAAGCAGAATTATTCATTACAACACTGGTGTCCCTTAAAATCACCCACATACATGGTATTTAGTATTTGTAGAATGGTACCTATTTGTTTTCTCTAGATGCTGAGTCCCTTGTTGGCACTGGTGTGTTACCCATCTTTGCCATTCCTGGCACATGGTACATGGTTGAAAACTGCTTATTGGATGAATGAATCCATAGTCTCTGCCCCTGAGAAGCTCACAAAGCAGAGAAATAAGCAGCTAACATGCACTGGGAAAGTCTAAGTGCTGAACAGCTTGTAAGTGCCTTACAGGTGGTATTCCATTAGGCATCACAACATCCCTATGGGGTAAGTGTTCAGATTATCTCCCATTAGAGATGAGAAAATTGAGAGCACTGAGTTATTGTAACCTGTTCAAAGTCACAGAATTAATAAATAGCAGAATCAGGATTTGACTCCAAATTCTCTGATCTCAGGGTCTGAGCCCTTCACCATCATATAATATTACTTATTTTGTATATGAAAACAGAATCACTAATAGAAAGCAGTACTGGCCAAGCAATACATTCAATGCTATTTTGCTAAAAAGACTAGTTGCACAAATTATATCTTAAAAAATCAGTCTTTATTTTTTTGGCCACGCTATGTAGCATGTGGCATCTTAGTTCCCCAACCAGGGATCAAATTTGAGCCTTTTGCATTGGAAACACAGAGTGTTAACCACTGGACTGCTGAGGAGGTCCTGCCTGAATCTGCATCTTGACAAACTGTAAAATGATTCCCACATCTTTCCCTTTCCCTCTTCTCTGGATAGCATTTCTCTCTCCCACTCCTCTGGAAGGTTGTGTTGGGTGGGAGGTAAGGGAAGAAGTCATCTAGTCTCTTTCCTTGGAGTCCAGGTCCTCTCTGAGGTCATTCCAGAACCCTGTTGCTGCTGCTGCTGCTAAGCTGCTTCAGTCATGTCTGACTCTGTGCGACTCCATAGACAGTAGCCCACCAGGCTCCCCCGTCCCTGAGATTCTCCAGGCAAGAGCACTGGAGTGGGTTGCCATTTCCTTCTCCCCACCCTACAACTCTACGGTCTTGGCAGGAATTGCAGAGTGGTGCTCTGTGACTCCAAATCCATCTGGCTCGATGCTTCTCAGTACCCTTAATAGGGACAAGGAGTGATGAGTGGTCCAGCCCATGTAGACAACTGAGCATCTGCTTTGAATCGTCTATATTATCCAGGAAGTTTAGCTATAGGTCAATTGTTGGATTCTGAGAAAAACCTGGGATGAAAAGGTGCAAGAAAACTATTTGCTTCTCAATCCTCATTATCATGAAAACATTATGAACTGTTTTATATTTTTGGTGCCTGAATCAGATAGGTCATGAACTAACATATACACAAATCCAAGTATACTGACATATGCCATTGACAGCTTATTCTCAGTGAAGTAACAGTTAAGAAGAAAAACTGCTTTATTTGAGGAGATAGGTATCAACTTCTCCTGAGTTCTGGAAGCCCTCATGCTCCATCCAGTGTCACTGAGAAATTATTATACAGCTTACATTGTCCACTGTGTTGGTTTTATGGTACATTTGATCAGGGTTTATGAGACAATTTACCACTGAATAATTTCCCTCCAAATGTTGAAGCTGGGGACAGTTTAATTCATGTCTAACTTCAAAGCTGAAGCAATTGAGGGCTGCAGCTGAGCAGTGAAACAGTTGGCAGGGTGAACATTGTAAAAAAGGCTTTGACTACAAAATTTAGAGTGAAAATCTCTGGTCAGTAATTTAACATCAATGGTCCATTTCAAGAAATCATCTAAAAAAGCTCCTCTGGTTTTCAGGTAGATCTTTTAAGGCTCCAAATTGGTGAGAGAGGTAATAATGAAAATAATAATACTCTGTTGTTTGGTTGAGAGGGTTAGAGTTTTAAAATGTATTAATTTAATTTTAACATGGATTTTGTGGAGCCTTTATTCTATCCCACATGACAAACAAGAAAGATAAAGCTCCCAGGAAAGAAATGACTTATCTAAGCAAAATCGTATTGTTCTTAGGAAGTAGCAGAGATAAGACTTAAAACTAGATTTTCTTGTCTAATACAACATCTTTCCCCCAAATCAAAGTTTGTTGTACTTTAATTTTTCATTATTTTTAACTGCCATCAGATGTGATCCTTTAGCTAAAGAGCTAGAATCTCTGCTGTGTTACACAAGGGAAGGACAGGCAGAAGATACTTGAGCTGAGAGGGACCTTAAAGAAAATCATCTGGTTCCATATTTTTGCTTTAAGATGAGAAAATCAAGACCCAGAGAGACGGGGTTGTTGGATGATTTGAAACCAGAGTCAGAATCCATCTCACCACTTCATCAGCCTTTCTGCTACTTCCTGACACCTCACCAGAAATATTTCACCTCTCAACTCTTGAAATTGTGTTTATTTATTCAGTCTATATTCACTCATCTCTTTCTATGGGACAACTAATGGTTTAGTCCCAGAGAATACAAAAATTTACACTATGCGTCCTTTAGGGAAGACAGATACATAAACAGTTACAGTTACTATTGGAGGTTTGCAGAGATGAAGTGGATTAGCCAAAAGAAGTAATTAATTAGGTGCACAAAACAAAGGGAAGACAACCAAGAAGAGGTGAGTTTTCAAGTAAGAGGAGAAGTTTGCTATCCAGACCATAGAGAAAGGGGTTTTGCATGAGAGAAAATGATTTATGTAGTAAAGGAATTAGGGCTGTGAGAAATCACTGAGAGAAACATGCCAGTCTTTAGGTATGGGGAAGTCACCAAGACTCAGAGGACAGTGATAAGAAAAGAGAGCAGCAAGTACAGGGTGAGATGAAGGCTTCATATGTCATAGTAAGGAATATGGACTGTCTCCACAAGGAGATAGAAAGGGAAAGTGAAAATGAAAGTCTCTCAATCGTGTCTGACTCTTTGCAACCCCATGGATTATGTAGTCCATGGAATTCTCCAGGCCAGAATGCTGGAGAGGGTAGCCAGTTCCCTTCTTCAGGGAATCTTCCTAACCCAGGGATCAAACCCAGGTCTCCTGCATTGCAGGTGGATTCTTTACCACCTGAGCCACCAGGGAAGCCACCGCCACCACAGGGACATAAGGAGCTATTAAATCATGGAAAGCAGCAGATTTGATTTACAAATTGCCTTGTTAGGTGAGTGTTATTATCCCCAACTGTAGTGATGGAGGAACTATGGTTCACAGAATAAATAACATACTCGTGTTTGTATGAGAGAGACAGAGAGAGAATTAAAGAGCCTCAACCAAGACTCAGGTATTCTGAGTCCAAATCCCAGGTTCTTTAGACATCACCCTGTGGCTCAGGCAGTAGAGAATCTGCCTGCAGTGCAGAGGCCCAGGTTTGATCCCTGGGTCATGAAGACTCCCTGGAGGAAATGGAAGCCCCCTCCAGTATTCTTGCCCAGGAAATCCCATGGACAGAGGAGCCTGATGGGCTACAGTCCATGGAGCTGCAAAGAGCTGGACATGACTGAAGCTACTAACACACACACATAGTCTCTCTGAGTGTAAGTGCTTTTGAAAGGGAGAGACTGAGTCCTAAGGTCCTGCCAGAGATGTACAGCGTGGAGAGTGGAGAGACACCATATGACTCCATCCCTGATGGAACACCCACCTGGCCACTGCTTACTTCCAGAGCCTGCTTTCCTGATGGTCTGTAGAGTTCAGTTTATCTTTCCCCAGCTTCTGAAAAACAAATGAACGACACGACGACACTATGCTTATGACTCTAAGGGGTTTATGTTGACAGGATAGTTAAGATATAAGCAGAAAGACATAATGGGAAGAAGGCACTGCTCATCTCTAGCTCAACGCTCATGCAGAAAAAACACTCCAGATTCACATTCTCCCTCACAATCCCTTTTTCTGTAGTCCAGATTATTCTGTCTCTAGACTCCTTCCCAAGAATTAACACATCAAGCTTGCCCTTTCTACATGATTCCAAGATCCAAACAAATCAGGTTTATCCTTTCTGTTCAAAAAAATGCCTTTATTCTGTTTCATTTCCTATGTGATGTACTTTCTACTTATTGTGATTATAGAAGTGAGAAACAAAGAAAATTATATCAGAAGAGTTTTAGCAGCAAGTCGGTCCAAGTGTAGCGTCTTTTGTAGCTTTTGTATCCATAGCACCTAGCACAATCATTTGTGGCCAATTCATTGATAGCTTTGTACCTGGCCCACAGTAGACCCTCAATAATTTTTAAATTGCCCAAAGGTTTGATTCCCTCTTAGCATCTTGGGTGAAAACTGGAAGAAAAAAATTATGATAGCCATCTATGTACAGCTGAGCAAATTTCTAAAAATGTAAAAGAATACCATTAAGAAAATAATAATTACCAGGTCAGTCACGGTCCAGTTAGAAAAACAGAAGCTAGGCCAAGTAATTCCATAGAGGAAATTTAATAGGAGAAAACTCATTTTACGTGTCTTGGGAGAACTAAAGGTACAAACAGTGGATAGAGGAGTAACCCAGAAATTAGCAGAAACCCATTGTCATCCTTAAGGATAGCAGGACAAAGGAAAAAAATGGGATCAGACTGAGAAGCAGGGCTGCAGGGAGGGAGGGGTTGCCAGGGGGAGATGAAACAATCGTGGAATCATTGCCACCTGGAAATGCTGCCTGAGACGGAGGAGGGGCAGAGAAATGCCCTGTCTTCTCTTCCTCTCCCACCCCCACCTGTGTCTGCTGCTAAGTCACTTCAGTCGTGGCTGACTCTGTGAGACCCCATAGACAGCAGCCCACCAGGCTCCCCCGTCCCTGGAATTCTCCAGGCAAGAACACTGGAGTGGGTTGCCATTGCCTTCTCCAATGCACGAAAGTGAAAAGTCAAAGTGAAGTCACTCAGTCGTGTCTGACCCTCAGCGACCCCATGGACTGCAGCCTACCAGGCTTCTCCATCCATGGGATTTTCCAGGCAAGAGTACTGGAGTGGGGTGCCATTGCCTTTTCCACCACCTCTGTCTAGTGCCTTCCATTGGCCAATCCTAACAGAGTGGCAGAAAGCAAGAATGTGTGATTATGAGAAATGTAGTTTGCAAGGCTTGGCTCTTTATACTACGATCAAGATTACAAAAGTGGTGAATGGGTCTGAGATCAAACAAGAAAACAGAAACAGATATCTAAAACTTCACTTTGAAGAGACAGCCATGGTTTACATGCTGGCCTATTTACTTTTCATCCTCTTTTAATGTATTTTCCATTTACATAATTGAGATCATATAGGTTTTCCAAGTTTATGTCCTTCTCTGTTGACTCAGTATTATTTCCTATGTGTTTTCCTACATCATTTAAAATTTTATAAACTTGACTTTTATGGATGCATACTACTACATTTTTATAGGAGTGCTATAACTTATTTCTTTATTATTGGACATCAAAAAAATATATCTATCAAAGTAATCTTTTTTAAAAAAGAACAAAGCTGAAGGATCTCAACAGACTTCATAACTTATTATAAAACTACAGTAATTAAGCCAGTATAGCACTGGTGCTAAGTTAGAAAGTAGATCAGTGTAACAGAATATAGAATCCAGAAATAGATCCCCACATATAGGGGCACTTGATTTACAACCCTGAAGTTCAGTAGGAAAAAGGCAAGTCTTCCACAAGTGGTGCAAGGCAAATTGAGTATCCTTATGGTTCATTTTTTGAACTTTGATCCTTGATCTCAACCTCAAAGGATGCACAAAAACTAATTCAAAGTGGATTAAAAATCTCAATGTAAAGGCTGAAACAATCAGGCTTCTAGCATAAAATATAGAAGAATAACATCCTGACTTTAATACATATTAAAGGACACAAAATAAATAGGATGCAAAAGAACTTGCTATAAAAATGATTAAATGGATTATACTAATGTTAAGAATTTCTGTTTATCAAAAAGTGAATAAGTCAGCCATAGTTTGACTGGAAGCTATTATTTATAACACAAATCCAACAAATAGAACACATTCTCATAATATATAAAGAACTTTCAAAAATGAATAAAAAAAACACAGACAACCTGATTTTTTGAAGGCAAAAATACTTGGAATACTGCACCAAAAATCCTATTCAAATAGCAAGAACATTAAGAAGTATTTGATTTCATTAGTCATAAGGGAAGATAAAACCACAATGAGATGCCACCATAAAACCACCAAAATGGCTAAAGTTAATGACTAGCTATATCAAGGGTAATCAAGGATATGGAACAACTGGAACTCTCATACATTAATGGTATCATTGTAAACTAGTTTAGGTACTTGGAAAACTGGTTTTCAGTATCAATGAAAACCAAGATGCAGGATATGGATGAAAATACATATACACTAAGTGAAATGAAAGTCGCTCAGTTGTGTCCGACTCTTTGTGACCCCATGAACTAGACAGTCCATGGAATTCTCCAGGCCAGAATACTGAAGTGGGTAGCCTTTCTCTTCTCCAGGGGATCTTCCCAACCCAGGGATCAAACGCAGGTCGCCCACACTGCAGGCAGATTCTTTCCCAGCTGAGCCACAAGGGAAGCCCAAGAATACTGGAGTGGGTAGCCTATCCCTTCTCCAGGGGATCTTCCCGACCCAGGAGTCGAACCGGGGTCTCCTGCATTACAGGCAGATTCTTTACCAACTGAGCTATGAGGGAAGCCCATGTATACACTAAAGACACGTACAAAAATATATATAGAAACTTCATTCATAATGGACCCAAACTGGAAAAACAAGATTGTCCATCAACAGGAGGATGGATGTGAAACACTGTGAAAAATGTGTACAATGTAATTGGAAATAGTAACAGGAAAAAAAGAAAGAAAGTGAAGTCGCTGAGTCGTGTCCAAATCTTTGTGACCCCATAGACTGTAGCCTACCAGGCTCCTCCGTCCATGGAATTTTCCAGGCAAGAGTACTGGAGTGGGTTGCCATTTCCCATTTATATTCACAAAAATGGATGAACTTTACAAACATAAAGCATAATGAACGAATCACAGAAGGCACTTACTATATGGTTGTACCTATATGAAGTTGTTGAATAGGCAAAATCAATCTATGGCCATGGAAGCTGGGTAGTGATTACCTCTGGGTATGGGTTATTAAAGAGGAAGAGGGAAGCAGGAGACCACTGGGACAGAGGAATGTTCTATAGCTTGATGTGAGTGGCAGACATACCATCTATGTTTGTATGAAAAAATGGATTGAATTAAACACTTAAGATTTTGCAATACTGTAAGTCAATTATATATTTAAAAAGTACCAAAATATTCCCTAGGATAAATAATATGCTACTGCATATTTTTGCATGAACATCTTAACCCATACACCTATCTACATAAATTGGAAAGGCCATGAAGCATGGTGCTAAGCATGCCCGCTCTGAAGTCAGACTGCCTCAGTTTAAATTCTTGCTCTGCAAATTAGCAGATGTGCAAGTGTGGGCATGGTATATCTGCTCAATTTCCTTACCTTTTTCCTCACCAATAAGATAGCAATAATAATAATATCTATCGCATAGGGTTTAATGAGATGTAACTGTCCTAATATGTAACTCACTTAAAACATTGCCTGTACATACTAAGTATTTGATAATTGCATCTGAATTCTTCAGAGAAGCAGAACCAATAGAACACTGATTGACTTTATTTTTTTTTCATTTTCCTTTTTATTTATTTTTGTAAAGGAATTGGCTCATGCAATTATGGTAGCTGCCAAGTCCAAGATCTGCAGTCAGCAAGCTGGAGCCCCAGGAGAGCCAATGGTGCCATTCCAGCCTGAGCATCAACAGGCCTGATACCCAGTAAGAGCAGATGCTTCTTTAGTTTGAGTCCAAAGGCAGGAAAAATGCAATGCCCCTGCTAACAGCAGTCAGGCAGGAAGTCCTCAGCCTTTTGTTCCATGCAGGCCTTCAGCTGATTGAATGAGGCCCACTGCATTAGCAAGGAAAACCTACTTTACTTAATCTGTCAAGTTAAACGTGAGCCTAATCCAAAAACATACTCACAGAAATACCCAGAATGCTTGTCCAAATATCTGGGCACCCTCTGGCCCAGTCAAACTGACACATAAAATTAATGATTAATAATTATCTATTTGAGCTTCCCTGGTGGCTCAGATGGTAAAGAATCTGTTTGCAATGTGGGAGACCTAGGTTCAACCCCTGGGTAGGGAAGAGCCCCTGGAGGAGGACATGGCAACCCACTTCAGTATTCCTGCCTGGAGAATTGCCATGGACAGAGGAGCCAGGGGGCACAGAGAGTCAGACGTGACTGAGCAACCAAGCAAGGCACAATTACCTATTATCATTAGGGAAATCCCTGGATTAAAGAATATCGACATATGAAAGGTCTGCCATACACGTCACACAATTTCTTTGAAATGGTTGTACCAGTTTACATTCCATTCACCAGACTACAACAGGGCCTGTCACACCATTTAATGAAGAAAACTATGTTCAGGTGTCACAGCAGATTAAAAGCAAAGAACACAGCAGGGTGGTTAGGCAACAAGTACTGAGACTTGCAGCTTTGAGTGAGTGAGTAGTTGAGTGAGTGAGTGAGTGAAGTGGCTTAGTTGTGTCCTACTCTTTGCAACCCCATGGACTTTAACCCACCAGGCTCCTCTCACCATGGGATTTTCCAGGCAAGGATACTGGAGTGGGTTGCCATTTCCTTCTCCAGGGGATCTTCCCAACCCAGGGATCCAACCCAGGACTCCTGCATTGCAGGCAGATGCTTTATCGTCTGAGCTAGCAGGGAAGCTAAGCGAGTACAGAACAACGCTGAAGAAGCTGACTGGATGAGGTGATCTGAAACGAACTTGCTCTTTTAAGCTCCATGCTTCCAAGATTCCATCCTGAAATTTCCGTCAGCGCTTTTGGTACTTGGTCTGCATTGCAAGTCCTCTCCCTGTTGACTTGCCTCCCCAGGCCTGCTCCAAACTGGCTACTGCCTGCTGGCCATCCTCTTGCCTTGCCCTGGCACTCTTGATATTCAGTTTCTGCAGCTGCTATCAAGCAGCTTTCTCCAACAGATGGTGGAAAGAGAATTCTAGAAACAGGAATTAGCACGAGAGAGAGAGAGAGAGAACTTGAGAACTTTTATTAAAAATGAAACATATGTCTACTCCTGGGCTCAGCAATTCCAGTGCCAGGTATTGACCATGTAAGAGATGAAAGCATAAGCACTAGTGGCAGTAAGAGGGTTGAAGGCCTTGAAATTCAGGGCGCACGGGACGAAGGGTATAACTCAGTCATCTCTAACCTGTCCCACCACTTCACCAACTTCCTCACTCACTGTCTATATTCCATCAGTAGAAATGACTTGATGTTCCTGGATTCTGCTCTGCTCTGTCTCTGAGCCTTTGGATATACTCTTCCCTCCACTTGAAACAACATTCTTAATTGTGATCAGTGAGTGGCTCCTACCGCCCTTAGCACTCATCTCTTGAGCATACCCGCACCCATGTCCCCGTAAGTCGGGATGGCCAGCAGAAACGTACATCCTGAGCGACCCTTTGAACGTGGAGAAAACCTAATTAAAGCTTTCAGATAATTCCTCATTGCCTTTAGGATCAAAATCTGGAAACATGTAGCCTCAAACAATCTGGTTGTGATCGTCACTTCAGTCTCATCTTTCAATACCTCGTGCTCCAAGGTCCAAGAATGTTGAATGTCTTTCAGACCCTTGAACTTGATGCCCACTGTTGCCTCTGGGCCTTTGCACTCTTTCCACAAGGAACACTCCTCTCTCTGGAACTCACTCCTCTAGGTGGCTGACTTCTATTCATCTCCAGATCTCAACCTAAAGGTCACTTTCTCAGGGGAATATTCTATGGGCCCAGATTTGATTAGCTACTTTCCCACTCATTATACTCCCAAAGCCCCCTGACCTCTCTTTAACATAATAGTCATTAAGCTTTATGAATTATTTATTTTGTCTTTTTTTTCACTAGATAGAAAGCCCGTAGGGTAAAACTATTTATTTAGTTTACCTTTTCATCTCCATAGTTAAGTAAACTATCTTCAGCAGATTTTATCTCTATTATTTCATAGTAGGTACTTCAAATTATTTGCTAAATGAATGAATAATGTGTGCGGATGCACATGTACAGATACATGGAAGAAACCTTGAATGCCAGATGTGTTGGTTAGTCTCCATTTACCCTCTCCCAGGACCTATTTTCTGCTCTACTTTGCCCTCCTCTATGCTTCAGGAGGCTGACTCTGTCAGGTTACACCACATTTGTGATCTGGCTTCCACTGGATTCAGACAATAGGAAGCACCAATGGAAAATTAGGAAACTGAGCAGAGAGAGGCTGGGGCATTTTTTCGTGGCTTTGGTGCCTTTTCTTTGGCAGCTGTCGTGACTCTGTGGCTGAAGCCCCTGCTGAAAGGCTGCTCTCCAAGGATCCAGTTCTTACCAGACTGTAATACACTATCTCTACCTCCTGTCCTCTGGCCCTGGAAGAGATGCTAGCTTCTCATTGAGTCTATTCTCCAGGTGCCCCCAAGTCCTTTGTTTGTTCTCATCACTCTCTAAGACTATTCATTACAGTCTCTACATTTAAACTCTCTGAATGAATCCTGGCTCCTTATTTTCCTCTCCTCTCCCAACTGCCAGCTTCATTTGGGGGGCTCACTCGGTTGCCTGGCACTTACCTTGCTCTATTTACTGATCTCTTATCCCCACTGGATGCCGAGTGCCTTGAGGACAGAGAAAATATCTTATTTATCCTCCAACCTCAGGGTCTAAGATAGCACCTAGCCTATAATGAATAATTAATTGTTGGTCTCCATCTCATCTGTAAAATTGGGCTGAATGATCTCTAAAACCATTTTTAACTCTTCCTAAGCAAAAGAGACAAAGAAAACGTTCTTTTTAGATCTCCCCTATTGGAAGAGTTCTCCAGGAAGATGCAAACACATTTGTCTTTTCTGGGATGATGCTGAAGCCGTCTCTAGTGGGGTAGATGCCTAAAGAAGCCCATCTTAAGCAATTTATGTTGAAAAGATTTACCGCAAAATATCACAGTTCAGATCAGATTTAATAGACCAATAAATGGCTGCTTAACAAGGACATTTGGTTACTGTTACATTAAGTTTCCTAAGGGACTTTGTTCTGTTCTACTAAAAGGCTGCAAAGGGCTATAAAAGTACAAGCCTTCCAAATTTAATTTTTTTTTAATCCAGTCCTTTTTGGAAATTGTTTTTCTTAAATGACAGTATGAAAACAAGCCTCAAACATTTTCTTTTCTAGGCACTTCCTTCATGTATTTTGGGGAAAGTCTGGCCTGACTTACAAGGAAACCCCTTAATTGTCCCTTAAAAGTAGAATTGCGTCATTGTGGATAAGACATGGTGTTCAAATAGCTCCCTGGGGGCCGGGCTCTTGGAAACTCAGCAGGATTTTAATTGTAAGCAGACAATTTGTTTTGGATTGTATGCAGAGCATGAAAATATAACTGCTATAGGATCTAACAACATATAAGAGGATTAAAGTCTAGTATTTCTCTCCTGCTTTACTTCTTGGTCCTAGGCAGTTTTGAAAGCCAGGAATTTACCATGTAAGGTTATTGTGAGTCCTTTTGAAAATCTGAATTGTATTAATTATTAGGCCCCAGTATCTTGAGGGGCTATATCAGTCTTATTCACTCATATCACCAGTGCCTAACATTATTGCTCATATCATCTGTGCCCAATAAATATACTGCATTTCATCAATCCTAAGATGCATTTTTTTTATAATTTAAAAGTTTTAAAATCAGAATGCCTTATATCATCAATGGCATGTCACAGATTAATTGGGTTTTCCTTTTTCAGTGGTACCCCAAATCATGATACCTACTACATCTGATATCATCTTTGACTCAGTGAAATGTGGAATGCCAAGTGCCTATGCTGAACCAGATTCTATGTCAAGTCCTTTAATGCATTATTCATTACACCATGTGATAATAACTCTTTAATGTGGGTACTATTATCTTCATTTGACGAGGCTCAGAGTAGTGCAGTCAACTGTCTAGAGTAACAATTTCTACTAGTAAATATAAAGTTGGCCTCAAATCCAAGTCTGACTCCAAAGCACATAATCTTCCCATTATATCGTGTTCTCTCCCAGTGGAGACTTCAGATAAACATATTTTAGAAACTATGTTAAAATATGAGATGCTTCATTGCAGTTTAACATTCTCTATCCTGGTTGTCCTGAATTCAAGCAATAAATCCCATCTCAGGGAGCTCTCAAAAGAGATCAAGATGTATTAATTAGTTTATATTCTGGGTGACAAAATGAGAGAATTACTGGAAGTATCTTCCCAAGTGGTGCTAGTGTAAAGAACCCTTCTGTCCATGCAGGAGGCACAAGAGACATGTGTTAGATTCCCAGGTCGGGAAGATCTCCTGGAGGAGGGCATGGCAACCCACTCCAGTATTCTTGCCTGGTGAATCTCATGGACAGAGAAGCCTGGTGGGCTATAGTCCATAGGTTCTCTAAGAGTCGGACATGACTGAAGCCATTTAACACGTAGCCATAGGTATCTCACAGCTCCAAGGCTAGGCAAATGTTGGATATAGTTGGAGCCCAGGAACTATTGGAACCAGAGATTCCAATACTGATGAGATATTATCTTGTCTCTGTTTCTCTCTGTGTACACCTTCATTTTTTTCTTTTACTGGAAGCCCATGATTTACACAAAGCAAAACCATAGCCCTTAAGAGCTCCAGAGTCATAAATCTTGGCACTTCAGATAATGAGACAGGTTGAAAGAACTCTTTCTAAAAATCCCAAAGTAAGGTCTCATTGGCCCAGAGTTCAAGTATATGCCTTGCTCACCCCTAGAGCTAGAGTCTTGGGTAGAGTCACACTCATGTCACATGGCAGGTCCCACAGTAACTATGTGACTGGAGCTAGAAGGCAAGCAGAGCAAGTTCCAGAAAACAGCTAGGAGTAGGCAAGAATTTCTCTGATGTCTGTTCTACAAAGCAATCAGAGGTGTCCAGAAACCATATTTAGAGGTGATTAGAGAAGAAGCATCACTAAAAACAAAGCTGGTGGAGGTGATGGAATTCCAGTGGAGCTATTTCAAATCCTAAAAGATGATGCTGTGAAAGTGATGCATTCAATATGAAAACAAATTTGGAAAACTCAGCAGTGACCACAGGACTGGAAAAGGTCAGATTTCATTCCAGTCCCAAAGAAAGCCAATGCGAAAGAAAGCTCAAACTACTGCACAATTGCACTCATCTCACACACTAGCAAAGTAATGCTCGAAATTCTTGAAGCCAGGCTTCAACAGTATGTGAACCGTGAACTTCCAGATGTTCAAGCTGTATTTAGAAAAGGCAGAGGAACCAGAGATCAAATTGCCAACATCCAACGGATCATGGAAAAAGCAAGAGAGTTCCAGAAAAACATCTATTTCTGCTTTATTGACTATGCCAAAGCCTTTGACTGTGTGGATCACAACAAACTATGAAAAATTCTTAGAGAGATGGGAATACCAGACCACCTGACCTGCCTCCTGAGAAATCTGTATGCAGGTCAAGAAGCAACAGTTAGAACTGGACATGGAACAACAGACTAATTCCAAATCAGGAAAGGAGTACATCAAGGCTGTATATTGCCACGCTGCTTATTCAACTTATATGCAGAGTACATCATGTGAAATGCCAGGATGGATGAAGCACAAGCTGGAATCAAGATTGCTGGAAGAAATATTGATAACCTCAGATATGCAGATGATACCACCCTTATGGCAGAAAGTGAAGAAGAACTAAAGAGCCTCTTAATGAAAGTGAAAGAGGAGAGTTGGCTTAAAGAAAGAAAAAGTTGGCTTAAAACTCAACATTCATAAAACTAAGATCATGGCACCGAGTCCCATCACTTCATGGCAAATAGATGGGGAAACAATGGAAACAGTGACAGACTTTATTTTGGGCGGCTCCAAAACCACTGCAGATGGTGACTGTAGCCATGAAATTAAAGACGCTTGCTCCTTGGAAGAAAAGCTATGACTAACCTAGACAGAATATTAAAAAGCAGAGACATTACTTTGTCAAAAAAACGCTGTCTAGTCAAAGCTATGGTTTTTCCAGTAGTCATGTATGGATGTGAGTGTTGGACTATAAAGAAAGCTGAGTACTAAAGAATGGATGATTTTGAACTGTGCTGTTGGAGAAGACTTCTGAGAGTCCCTTGGACTGCAAGGAGATTCAACCAGTCCATCCTAAAGGAAACCAGTCCTGAATATTCATTGGAAGGACTGATGCTGAAGCTGAAACTCAAATCCTTTGGCCACCTGATGTGAAGAACTGACTCATTGGAAAAGACCCTGATGCTGGAAAAGATTGAAGGCAGGAGGAGAAGGGGACAACAGAGGATGAGATGGTTGGACGGTATCACCAGCTTGATGGACATGAGCTTGAGTAAGCTCTGGGAGTTGGTGATGGACAGGGAAGCTTGGCATGCTCCAGTTCATGGGGTTGCAAAGAGTTGGACATGACTCAGCAACTGAACTGAACTGAACTGAGAGAAGAAGGGTAACAATATTTCCAGGTCGGGAGACTGGTGGGAAAGAGAATTCCAAATAGACCTGGAAGGATGGCTATGATTTGAGCATATGGAGATGGGAGGCCTTACCAGGTGGGGAAGCAATGTTACAAATACATAGTCTAGTTAGGAGTTGGCTGTGTGATAACACAAAGACACAGTTGTAAATTAAATTTAGTGGCATGGAGGAAAATATATATGAAGATGTGATAAAGAAGACCTGACTTTGAGGAAGGAGGGACAGCTTCCTTTGAAAAGTGATGTTTCAGTTGTGATCAGAAGGATGAGTAGACAAAAACAAGTGAAGACCTGGGATGATAGAGGGAACATTTCTAGGTGGAAGGAAATGTATGTGAAAGATCCTGTCGTGGGGGAAGCAAGTCAGGTTTGTGCAACTAGAAGGACAGCTGCTTCTGATCTCTTTCTGGATCTTGTAAAGCCCACTGAGGTTATCTCTTTATGCAAACCTAACCAGGTCATTTACTTACCTAAAACTCTTATATTACTTCCCATTACCTAGAACAGCACTTTCCAACAGCATCGGGGCACACTGCTGTGTCACAAATGACTTATAGAGTCCCTCCATCCTGGGAGTAGGCATCCTCTTCCATTTACTCCATTGTGCCATAGGAAATCCCACTCCAGTACTCTGCCTAGAAAATCCCACTGATGGAGGAGCCTGGTAGGCTGTGGTCCATGGGGTCGAGAAGAGTCGGACATGACTGAGCGACTTCACTTTCATGCATTGGAGAAGGAAATGGCAACCCACTCCTGTGCTCTTGCCTGGAGAATCCCAGGGGCGGGGGAGCCTGGTGGGCTGCCGTCTATGGGGTCGCACAGAGTCAGACATGACTGAAGTGACTTAGCAGCAGCAGCAGCCATAGTAAATAAACTATGCTCTAATTTTCTATGTGCACCATGATGAGACAAAAGCTGAAAAGCACCAATGAGAATAAAATTCCAATATCTAGCTTACAACTTAGTTCTCCTCTCTAATTTCACTGCCACGTACATCAGTCACAGTCTTTCAATTCACCTTCATGATAAAGACACAGATGAAGCCTAGTAGGGAGCTGGGACAATGTAATTTCCTTCCACCTTTCCTCCCTACTTGCTTTCAGAGTAGCCTTTGTAGATGCCTTCATGAAACTGATTCCTGAGGATTAGGTCCTCCTTTGTACTCTCTTCTTTTCTATAAACACGAGGCATATACAACTCATTAATACTTTCCCCCAGCCCTCCTTCTACCACACACCATCAAACAAAATGGTTTCACACTGCTGTCCCTTTTCACTTCCCCCTCTTCCTGGAATACCCTGATCCAAATCCCTTGGAGTCTAATAATGAGGGATAGTAACGTGGTAATAGCTTAGTAGCTAAGTCACGTCCGACTCTTGCGACCCCATGGACTGTAAGCCACCAGACTCCTTAGCCCATGGGATTTCCCAGGCAAGAATACTGGAGTGGGTTGCCATTTCCTTCCCCAGGGTTATTAATAAGTATTGCAAAAAAATATGATTGCATTTGTGAGCAAAGAAGATGAGGAAGCCCTGGCTAACCAGAGTTAAAGGGTGACTTCACCACAGGATTTCTCAGCATTTTCCGCATGGTGAGTTGCACTGTGAATTTCTAGGAAGGATAGTTATTTGGGATCCTGAGTTTCCCAAAACTCCTTAACCACAGAGCCACTGTAGGTGGAACATCTGTGGGATGGGGAAATGTTCCCAAGGTCATATAGATGGGAATATGAAGAAATATGGGGTTTGTGTTTAGGATGCAGAGAAGTCAAGGAGGAGGAAGATGGTGAGACAGAGAAGGCAGATGATAAAAAGGAGGAGGGGGAGGAGACACCTCTACAGGGATGAAGGCTCCCCTTCAAAACCTAGAGATTTATCAGACTGCCCCTATCTACACGGAATTAGTTTTTCCCTTGGCAGAATCCCCCAGAATTGGGCTTGTGTGGAGGGTAAAAAATTAAGTTAGACAAAGCCATCTCCTGCTGCTACTTGGGAATCTGGTTAATAACTATCCCTAGAGGGTGAGGAACGTGCCTCTCCTCTTTCATCAAGGTCTCAGCCGTAAGGATGGTCACCACTTGCTGTGACGATGGCTTTTGCAGCAGCCTTTCCTTCTGTATCTCAAACAATAGCTCTTCATGCCCTGGTCAGAGTTCACTTAAGGAAGGAGATTCTAATGACCATGCTGATGACCGTGGCATCATTACTTAATATTCTACCAGGACTGTACATTCATAACTACTTTGACCAACAATATACTAGTGTTAATAATAATGTTACTGATCACAGTTACCATACATCAGGAACAGTGCAAAACAATGTGCACAATCAGTATTCAAAGCATGGGAGTAGGTGATTATAAATATGCCTTTTTTGTCCTCATAACTGCATGAGTTGCTTCATAACCTGGGTTACAATTAAGTCAGATTTTAATGGTTAAACATTTTGATGAGCATGACTCTGGCTTCCCTCTTTCATTTTGCTTCTTCTCTTTGAATTGCTTTCCTCATCCAAAAACTCAGGCTATTTCTAATAACTCTCAAAGGAAGAAAAGGAAGCTTTAATCCGTGTATGAGTGCCTCTGCTTTCTAGCTTCTGACACTGCTGCATGGGGTCATCACCAGTCTGGTCCTGCCTAGTCACCTTCATGCTCACCTCCTGCCTAGTGCCATTCTTACTTTTTCAGACCCTTTCAAAGCTTCAGAGGTGCTTTTTTTTTTTTTTTTTTTTTTAAGGAAGGACAACACTATCTTCTCAGTGCTATTCTTGGCCATGGTTGCTCCACATCTGTGCCCCCAACTATCCTCAAAGCATTTCCACCAGCAGAATCAGAGGCCACACAGTTGATTGAAATGATCTTCCCTTTGTACGCACAGTGCTAAAAAAAGATATCTGCTTGTCAATGAGATGTAGGTTCGATCTGTGCATCGGGAAGATCCCCTGGAGAAGGAAATGGCCACTCACTCCAATATTCTTGCCTGAGAAATCCCATGGACAGAGGAGCCTGACAGGCTACACTACATGGGGTCGCAAAAGAGTTGGACAAGGCTTAGCAACTAAACAACAGTAACAATAATCAGTCAAGAAATTTCCTCATGGGATTTAAAAAATTTTATTTATTTACTTTAATTGGAGGCTAATTACAATATTGTGATGGTTTTTGCCATACATCGACATGAATCAGCCATGGGTGTACATGTGTCCTCATCCTGAACCCCCCTCCCCCCTCCCTCCCCACCCCATCCCTCTGGGTTTTCCCAGAGGACTGGCTTTGAGTGCCCTGCTTTATGCATTGAACTTGCACTGGTCATCTATTTTACATATTGTAATATACGTGTTTCAATGCTATTCTCTCAAATTATCCCACCCTCGCCTTCTCCCAGAGTCCAAAATTCTTTTCTCTTTTGCTGACTTGCATATAAGGTTATCATTACCATCTTTCTAAATTCCACATATATGCATTAATATACTGTTATCAGGGTTTCTCTTTCTGACTTACTTCACTCTGTATAATAGGCTCCAGTTTTACCCACCTCATTAGAACTGACTAAAATGCATTATTTTTGTAGCCGAGTAATATTCCATTGTGTATATGTGTCACAACTTCCTTATCCATTCGTCTGCTGGTGGACATTTATGTTGCTTCCATGCCCTAGCTATCGTAAACAGTGCTGCAATGAACATTAGGGTACACGTGTCTCTTTCAATTCTGGTTTCCTCATATGGCAATTCTATTTCCAGTTTTTTAAGGAATCTCCACACTGTTCTCTATAGTGGCTGTACTAGTTTATATTCCCACCAACAGTGTAAGAGGGTTCCCTTTTCTCCACACCCTCTCCAGCATTTACTGTTTGTAGACTTTTTGATGACAGCCTTTCTGAGCATGAGACGGTACTTCATTGTGGTTTTGATCTGCATTTCTTTGATAATAAGTGATTTTGAGCATCTTTCCATGTGTTTGTTAGCCATCTGTATGTCTTCTTTGGAGAAATGTCCGTTTAGTTCTTCGGCTCACTTTTTGATTGGGTCGTTTATTTCTCTGGTTTTGAGCTGCATGAGCTCAAGCAGCTCATTTTTTTCTTTTTTAAAGGAACCCTCACTGTCCTTTTTGTCAGGAGACTTCAGCTGGGCTGTCTCTAGTCCATACTACAGCTGAATACCCAAAGGAAAGTTCTGGTCTCAATGCCTCGAGTCTATGCAAATATTTCTACAGCAATCCAAGAGATTTTCTTCAAATACGAAGGGAGAGCAGCCTCCCAAAGCCCCAAACAAAAGACTTTGTTACAGAATTCCCTTAGGTACTGTGTGCCCACTTGCCTTACGTATGTGCAACTAGAAAGGGCCGTCATGTGAAGAGACACCTTCCCGATCAAAGAAAGATGACTCTCCTGGTGTCCAGGCTTTTTTCCTAGTCAGAGAGGCAATTTTAAAACGGCAGCTTATTTAGAAAAGTGTTTGGACCCCACTCAGATACCCCCCTGCCTTCGCACCACTGCCCACTCTCTGCCCGGTTTGCTGGTTCCTTCTTTTCTCCTATGCTCTCAACATGAGTTCATAATCCTCTGCTCTGCTTTGCTCTTTCTCTTGACATCTAAATTCCAGCTTCAGCATCCACTGTGTTGGTGACTCTACAATTTTCATTTTCTCACCAGAGCTCTGTTGGGTACCTACCTAGAGCCTGGCACTTACATGGTGCCCAATAAATTCTTTATCTCTAACTGCCAAAGGACATCATCAGTTATACAGCCCCTTTCATCAGAAGTTAAACGTGTCTAAAACTGAGCTTTTCTTCCCATAGAAATGGACCCTCTCCAAGTCTCCTACCCTTAGTCAGTGATGCCATCAGCTTCTCAATCAAACTTCAAGTCAGTAAGGTTATCTGAGTCAATTTCTCTCCACCACCTGCTCTCTCTTCTGGCCCATTTCTGCACTTGTCAAACGGGGATAATAATAGTGCCTCCCTCCTAGCACCCAGCATATAGAAGGCAATAAATGCTAAGCTTTATTAATTTTTAAATTGAGGAGCTATATTTTCTGTATCTGGAACCTTGTCATGGTTGTCTGAGGACAAAGGATGGACCCCTACTTAAATGGTGGTTCTTAGTGTGATGACACTGTTCACACAGTAAAAATGTTATTAAATATAAAAGGGGACATATAATTTATTACTCATATAATGAGACTTTCTGGGGAGACCAGAGTGGCTGCCAAGCACATCCAAAAATGGCTTGAGAGAGGGCAGGGGCAGGAAACTTGGTTGGGATTTTATGGTGGCTGCGGGGTGAGGATGGGGTGAGGGTTCCCATGCATGATTTAAACTTCCCACTGGTGCCAAAGGAGGGAGTACTGGACTTTCTTATCAGCGTGCCCAGATATGGCATTCAGGGAGAAGAAGAGGGTGAGGCTTAGAGGCATCAAAAAAGAAAAAAAAAAGAGTAAGATTCTTTACTATAAAGCTTATAGCACAGATCTCAGCCAGTCAGCTACCACATCTTCTCAATTTTTAATTTGAATTCTCTCTAACATGTGCCTCTAGGGGCTTCCCAGGTAGTGCCAGTGGTAAAGAACACGCCTGCCAATGCAGGAGACATAACGAGATGAGGGTTCGATCCCTGGGTTGGAAAGATACCCTGGAAGAGGAAGCGGCAACCCACTCCAGTATTCTTGCCTGGAGAATCCCATGGACAGAGGAGCCTAATGGGCTACAGTCCATGAAGTCGCAAAGGGTCAGACATGACTGAAGCAACTCAGTTTGCACTCATGTGCTTTTCCCCTCCTCTCTTATGGTCCTAAATGAATAAAGTTTCCAATCACTTTTTTAATTCAAGTGGCACAAAACCTGCTTTCTGGATTTCCTACCACTATTTCTCTGACCTTCTCTTGTTCTCTTTGTCCACAACCATTTTTTGCTAATGTAATAGCACAAATGTAAGCTTCCTTCTCACTATGAGGTTCAAAGAGGTTTCGCACGTGACTTTTTAAGACATAGTCCAAAAATTCCTTGACACTCTGCCTAAAAAGAGGTGGGGTCTATGTCCCCTTCCCTTGACTCATGAAGTGCCACAGAAATGATGCTATCAACTTCCCAGGGTAGGTCAGTAAAGGCCATGTGGTTCTACCTCATCTTCTCAGAATGCTTGCCCCAGGGAAGCCAGCCACCCTCTAAGAAGTCTGGATTCAAGCCCACCATGCTACAGAGGCTATGGACAGGGGCTCCTGTGGACAGCTCCAGCTGAGCTCCCGGCCAGCACCCAGCAGCAACTTCAGCCTGAGAATGAGCCACCCTGGACACCTAGACCAACAAAGACTGTGGCCTACAGCCTCAGAAGACCCCTGACTCTAACCATATGAGAGACTCCAAACAAAAGCTTTTCAGTAAGCCCCTCCCAAAGGTCCAACCCACTATACTGTGACTAAATTATATGGTTGCTGTTTTATGTCACTAATTTTAGGGTAATTTGTTATGTGGTAATAATGACTAGAAAACGATCATTTTTGCCATTAAATGTGGACTGTCAAAGAATAATTTTTTAAGAATATCAACAATTATATATGTGGAATCTAAAAAAGTGATACAAATGAAATTATCTACAAAACAGAAATAGAGTTATCGACGTAGAAAATAAACTATGGTAGCCAGGGGTAAGTGGGAGGATAAATTGAGAGACTGGGATTGACATATACACACTATTATATACAAAATATATAACTTACAAGGATCTGCTATATATCACAGGAAACTCTACTCAATATTCTGTAATGGCCTATATGGGAAAAGAATCTTAAGAAGAGTGTATATATGTATAACTGATTCACTTTGCTATACACTTGAAATTAATACAACATTGTAAACCAAGTATTTGTAAATCTCAAATTTCTTTAAAAAAGAATATCAACAATTACGAAGTGAGCACAAGAGTAATCTAATTCATTAATCAAGGAGCCAGCAGATTACTAAGAGTCATTTGAAAAAACATGTGAGACACGTTTTATGCACTGAAGAAAGTACATTGGGATAAGACTACTCAGTTAAACACAAAATTGGACAAAACTGGTTAATGTCCTATAGGGCAATGAAAGCATAACCTTTGGGGTTATTTTTCTTCCCAACAAAAGTCATTTGCATCTGTACTGGGAAACAAATCTATATTATGTTTCTCCACAGACTCTGGGCCTTAAACAATAGTAAATAATGTGCCAAACCTTAGAAAATTAATAACCCTACAGTAGGCCTGCCAGCACAGGTGATGCGGGAGACATGGGTTTGATCCCTGGGTCGTGAAGATCTCATGGAGTAGGAAATGGCAACCCACTCCAGTATTCCTGCCTGGAAAATTCCATGGGTAGAGGAATGTGGCTGGCTACAGTCCATGAGGTTGCAAAGAGTCGGACACGGCTGAGTGATGGAGCACATAGACACAGGCCCGTTAGACTCGCTCCAACATGATACCGAAAGAATACGCAGTTAAAGTGCAATTGAAGTTTTTGGTAGTTCTTTTTTTTTAAAAAAGAAACAAACAACTAGGATCTATACTAGATCTCACCTTTTCCTAAAAAACTTTCTGAGGGCCAAAAACAACACAAGTGGAGCCACAAGTGGAGGAAAAGTGGAACTTCTGTCCCTGTGACAGTGAAAAGAGATATTAAGGGGGATGATGTTCTGGCACATTCAGACCACATCGTATGTACTGTGACTATCATTTAGCAAATCTGTGGTTTTGCTAAAAGAGGATGAAAGCTGACTACTTCTTTGGAAATAATGGCACTCTTAGTAGTAAGCATGATGTTGGGAGAATGGCCTGAATATTGGGCTTTCAGAAAGTCTTCAGCATAGTGTGATATATTTAAGTAGAAGATATTTGTACAGAAAATCAGAACAGACCCTGGACTAGGTGTCCTTTTTTCAATCTACCATTTACTACCTGATTTCCTGATCAGGAAAATGGGGCTAATAGAAATCATTTTCCTAATTCAGAGAGAGTTTTGGATCTCTTTATAAGAAAAAGATTGTTATTATCATTATTACCTAGTTGAGGACACAAATGGGGGAAAGAAGGAAATTCACTCTAGCAGGTTGCTGGGCCAATGCAGCCCCACGCAAGTGGCTGGACCAGAAGCTCCTAGTGCAGCTGACTACTACCAGTGGACTTGTCTGACTGAACAGGATGTTTTGACATATATTGACAGGGGCAGCTCAGGAAATCCCCTCTTCACCCCAGCAGTGACTCACAGGGACTCAGAGCAAAAGTGAGCTGGGGGAGTCTCCTGAGCCTGAAACACATTGGATCGAGAGGAGAACTGGTCCTCCAAGGAAGGGAGGAAGTGCCACTGCAGGCTTTGGAGTCACAGAGAACTGAATTAAACCCTGGCTCTGCCATTCTGTGGCCATGGGACAACAGAAAAGTTTCTAATGCTCTTTGAGTTTCAGTGGCCTCATATCTAAAGTAAAGATAATCATACCCAGCTCAAAGAGTTGGTGGGAGATTTGAAACTGGAGAAGGAAAAAAAAAATCAGAGTTCTTCATAGGAGTAGGTAGTCGAGGAAAACCCCCACTACTCACTGACAGCACAATGTCTAAATGTATAGTGATATAGTCACACAATAGAAGACAGTAAAGGAAAAAAAGCAGTAAAAGGAATAAACTATAGCCATATGTGCCAGAGTGGTGAATTTCTGTAATATAATAAATGCAAATGTGTGTGTGTGTGTGTGTGTGCATACTGTATACTAAAAGTAAGGAATAAACACTGTGAGAGTCAATAGCGTTTGGGAAGGGTTAATTTGGCTGGGGGTAGGGAAGAGGAAAGAAGAGGAATACATGGGCAAACACCAATGTTCTAGTTCTATTTGTTGAACTTGGTGGCAAGTTCAAGAATATTTTATTTTACTATTAATAATATGATGGACATTTCCTCATTGCTAACATGATGAAAGTATACCATGAACTAAGGATTAGAATGAATTCAGTTTTGTGTAAAACAACACAGGACAAGCACTCAATAAATATACCTTCCTGTCTCCTTGCTAACCTTCTTCTTTCAGAAAATTTTTTTAAGAGCAAAGCATTTTCTTTAATGTATTTGTTTTCTTCACATTGCATATAGGGAGGGGCCTTTGTCCACACATCTTTAATTAAAGCTAAAAATTATGATATTGCTATGCTTACATTGTTTCTATCTTTGGTAACTGTTTTAATTATACTGTTGTCTGTTTCTCTTCTTCATTATGTCTTTTCTAACTTCTATTTCTCACCCATATTTGTAATACAATAAGGGGGACATGCAGTAAGATATTCAAATAATTGAAAAGAAAATGCTAGTGCTGACAAGATAAAGCTGAGACCTCGGAGCCGACACATAAGGCCTTTCATAGTCTTGCACCAAACTCAAACCCATCCCTTAATACATCTCCCTTCCAGTCAAACCGAAAGTCTTGCTATTCCCCAGCATGTTGTGACTGTTTACACCTCTACACCGTACCCTTCTCGAATGCCTTCAGCACCCCCCCTTTTTTTTTCTTTCTCGGAAAATTCCTGCTCTTTTTTCTGAACCACACTTAAATGTCACTTCCCCCACGAAGCCTTCCTGAGCAGCCCCAGGGAGGCTGTTGCTATCTCTTCTGGGCTCCTACATTACTTGAAAATACCACTATTTTAGCCCCTAACACAGATATTGAAATTATTTCTTCACATGTGGTTCCCCTACCACTCTGAGGAAGGGTTATATCTTGTTCACCTCAGAAGTGTCTGGTGCATTACAGACAAGAAAATAAAGACGTGTAGGAGTGAGTGAGAGATTGTTATAACAAACATTTCATACCTCCTCTGCTCACAGGCAATTCTTCGACTGTAGTGTGGTGCTGACATGGGAGTGCTAATGAGACCAAATGTCCTGTCAGGGAGGTTTCTTGGAGAAGAGATTTAGTGGGAGCCTTGAAGGATCAGAAATATGGAAAAGGGACTATCTTCTCCGTGGACTCAATCAGTCCCTAGTTGCTGTCTTTCTCGTTCTACACCCAGAAGACCCTCCTCTGCCTGGAAACAGAGCTCCTGTGAGACCCAATAAGGGAGATTACTCTCTTGTGAGAGTTTCACAGCAAACACATAAAAAAGCACTTGTGGATAGAATTTTGGATGGCCTGGAAACAATTTCCAGAGGGGGAAAGTTGTAAGATATTTTTGTATTACACCTACTTGGTGAAATATCTCCCATCTTCTGAAAGTGTCCACTGAAGGAAAGAAAGTCAATATAATTGAACTGAGACTACAAAACAGGTCAGACAGTGACCACTATAGCAGCTTCTGGTAAGTGACAGAAGCGCACATGAGCAAGTACTACAGACTATCAGGAAATAACAGTATGTTGCAGTGACTAAAGAACAGGATTTGGAATTAGATTTGGGCTCATGTTTCATCTATTTAGTTAAATATCCTTGAATAAGTTACTCAACTTTTTTGATTTTTTAGCTTGTCACTAATGACACAGGCAGAAAATAACATTTTATCTCACTGGATTGCTGTAAGATTATATGAGATGTAAAAGCCATGGTAGAAAAGCTATGACCAACCTAGACAGCATAATAAAAAGCAGAGACATTACTTTGCCAACAAAGGTCTGTCTAGTCAAAGCTATGGCTTTTCCAGTGGTCATGTACGGATGTGAGAGTTGGACTATAAAGAGCATCAAAGAATGGATGCTTTTGAACTGTGGTGTTGGAGAAGACTCAGGAGAGTCCCTTGGACTGCAAGGAGATCCAACCAGTCAATCCTAAAGGAAATCAGTCCTGAATATTCATTGGAAGGACTGATGCTGAAGCTGAAACTCCAATCCTTTGGCCACCTGATGTGAAGAACTGACTCATTGGGAAAGACCCTGATGTTGGGAAAGATTGAAGGAGGGAGAAGAAGGGGACGACAGAGGATGAGATGGTTGTATGGCATCACTGACTCAATGGCCATGAATTTGAGTAAGCTCCAGCAGTTGGTGATGGACAGGGAAGCCTGGCGTGCTGCAGTCTATGGGGTTGCAAAGAGTCGGACATGACTGAGCAACTGAACTAAACTGAAAAACAATGAGTATGTCAGAAGTATTCAATAAATGGTAGCAATTACTATTAAACTCTCTGTTTGCTTCAAGAATGAAAAAAAAGTGAGAGGCAGGCAATGTTACCTACCTCCCAGAAGGGTTAAATGAGGAAGCATTCAGTACAAATATTGAGAATAGTGTTCAGCACCAGGCTCAACATACAATGAATATTTGAATCAAGAAGAGAAGAAAGCTTGAAATGAGGAAGTTGATCTAAGATTTCTTGGGGACTTCCCTGGAGGTCCAGTGGTTAAGACTCTGAGATCCCAGTGCAAGGGGTGTCGGTTTGATCTCTGGTGGGGGAACTAGGATCCCACACGCCACACAGTGTGGCCAAAAAAAAAAAAAAAATCTTAATTTTTTTTTCCAGAGATGTAGGCAGATACCCTCTTAAAATCTTAAATAGCTATGAGTCATTTCACTAGGAAAAAAAAAAGTAATGTATGTATATATTATTTTAAAATTCTAATAAAATTGTGGTGACCTCCTGAATTCTATCTAAAAAATAGAGTACTCGAACCCTCCCAGGCTTAAAATCCCTGGTCTAAATAAAGGTAAAAATATAGGTCAGAGGAAATGGGAACTATACCGTAGATTTTCCTTGGTTTTAAATAAGTAGGTCTATTATTCATTTTCAAAACTGTTGTTAGCTGAAGTAGGCAGACTGTTAAGTGTAAATTAATAAACTCTTTGGGTGGAAGAAACAGGAGCCAGTGGCAAATATTTAATCTTTTCAAAGTTGGAGTGGTTTAGTCTCTGCTCTTTTTGTGCAAGCTATAGATTTTAATCCCCTTTTGGCCTCTTCCTTTGATTAGAGCTAATGGAACTGTTTGCCCCTTATGTCCTCATTTTCCATTCCTCAACCTGTCTGGACTTTTGCCTCCGAAGGTTAAGATCACTATGAAGTAATGTAATTCATCATTACGAGTTAGACAGATTTATTCAGAGTTCTCCCTCCTCAGCTGTCTGTAAGCATGGTGAATCTGACATCCGGATTGCCCACTGGGGTTGAATATTATATTTACTTTATCTAAGCCCAAAGCTAAGAAGCAGAGAACCCTCAAAACCCCCACAACTTTAGTGAACTTAGTTTCAGTTAATTTGTCTTACTTTGGAATACTGAAGTTGGCCTTACTAACATTTACACCTTGGATAAAACATGCAGATTCATAGATTCTAAACATCCCTGGGTCAGGAAGACTCCCTGGAGTAGGAAATAGCAACCCACTCCAGTATTCTTGCCTGGAAAATTCCATGGACAGAGGAGGCTAGTGGGCTACAGTCCATGAGGTTGCAGAGAGCCAGACACGACTGAGCAACTGAGTGCGCACACACAAACACTGAAGCTTAGAAGGCTGTCTAAGGGACAGCACTGTTTCTTACAGAGCCTCCCTCTGAAAAGCTTCCCAACAGAGGCCCAGATGGCTACTATCATTCCGATGGCTACTCAGGACCAGAGTCTTCTTTGCCATGTCTGGTATTCTAGGGAATGCGTTTGGGGGATATCCTTGTCATCCTCTCCACACTGGAGCCCCTTTTTGGAAGGGGACCTCCTAGTCTTTTCCATCCTGGGGCCATAGAGCTTTCTATACCGAAGAGTCAAAATCTGTCTACCCCACTGGGACTGACCTCCTCCTTGGGGGGAAAAAAACACATCTAATTCCTCTTCCACTTAACAGACATTCAGTGAACTGTTTAATTAATGCTCCATATACTATTTATTGAGCATTAATCATATCATACACACTGTGCCACACACATGGGGTATTTTGGTGAGCAGGACAGATTGGGCTCTTATAGAGCTTATGTCTCAGCAGGAAAGAGATTTGATGACCACTGTGACTCTTCTCATCTTCAGAGTGAGAAGCGCATGGGTGCATGAGATGGGTGTATGCAGCCCCATCACCATCCTGCTTAGCCTCCTCTAAATTCATTCTGAGTGGTCCAGGACCCTCTCAAAGGGTAGGGCTAGACTGAACACCAGGAAGAAGGCAGGGGAGAACTAAGCCTATCACTACTATCCTGGGTTACTTTCCCCTGTGAGTCTCTGAAGCTCTCATCATTATCAACCTTATTTGAGTCGCCCAGCTTCCCTATGGAGTAGGGGATGAGGGCAATATGTAGACAACATGAGTGATTTGACAACATGAATTGAGACCATGAACTTTCGAATCAAAGAGGTCCAGGTATAAGTCAGCTCTGTCACTTACTAACTTAAGTAAGTTGGACCAACTTTATGGATATGTGAAGTCATATCCTTGTAAAGGAAGGGGGTAAAGGAAGGGAGAGGGGCTCAAGCTCAGAAGGAATCTGAAGTTGGTTTAATGCTCTGCTGTCACCATCTTGAAATTCTTTAATAATTTCTCAGATGGGGCCCTGTATTTCTATTTTGCACTAGACTCCACAAATTATTATCACTGTAAGCAAGTTATTTAACCCCTCTGAGCTTTAACATCCTCACCTAAGACAAGGTGGTGATAAGGACATTTACTCCACAGATTTCTTCAATCTTTGGATGGGACAATGTGTATACCACGCACATCCCATTGTAAGGGCTACCGCCCAACCAATGTAAGTCAATGGCATTCTTATTTAGAATATCAGACATGAACTATTCTGAATTTATGATCTATGGTGCCAAAGTGAGCACTTCTGACCTCTATGTGCCATTAGTTATACTATTTAGTAACTCTTCTGTTCTTTTAACTCAGCAATTCTTGGAAAAGGAGAGTTAACTTTTCGTCTTTAGTGGGCATCTGATATGTTTGCCTATGACAAACACTGCTTCTTCATTGCTTATGCAAAAGGGAATTTCTGGAATGATAATGTGACCTAAAAACAAACAAAAATGATAGTAAGACTGGAGAATTAGGCTTGGAAGTGAGTTGGAACCAAGACATCTTTGCTCCCAGGTGGAAGAGTTTTGGCAAGGGTGGAATGCATGAGCTCCTACCATTTTTCGTCTCTGTATCATTCCGCTGAAGATTCAAATTCCAGAGAGAGTGTGGCCATGACCTACCTTGGTTCACATGCTCACCCACAGGCCAGGGAAGGGCAGGGCACCTGATTACAGAATGTACTATAGTGTGCTAAGTTGCTTCAGTGGTGTCCAACTCTTCACGACCCTATGGACTCCTCTGTCCATGGGATTCTCCAGGCAAGAATACTACAGTGGGTTGCTGGGCCCTTCTCCAGGGGATCTTCCCAACCCAGGGATCGAACCTGTGTCTCTTAGTTTCTCTTGCACTGGCAGGCGGGTTCTTTACCACTAGTGCCACCTGAGATGTCCCTAGATTGGGAGTGGAAGGGACTAAATATAAAAATAAGATGCTAGTAGAAGAGGGAAATTGGTCCAGAAAAATAAAAACAAAATGATAAAATTTCCCCAGAGTGTTTGCTTTGTAGCCATCCAGCTGTTAGGGACTTTTGTATAGTATTCATTTTATATTACATACAGTGCCTAGCATGAAGTAAGTACTCTGCAGGTATTTGTTGAATGAGTGAATAACTGAGTGAACTTACTTAACTCTCACACAACTCTTGAATGTAGGTATCAACAGTTCCATTTACAGAAGAGGAAACTGAGGCTCTGACAACCAAGTCTGTGCAAAATCACACAATCTATATGTTACAGTTGCGGTTATAACCTGGTTCTGTTTGATTTCAAAGCTTATTTTTGTTCCACTGCATGTGCTGCCTGCCTTCCTCAGGGTGTATGTGAGAGCTGTTCTAAACCTCTAGACCTCTTGCAGTGCTGTCCCAAGACAAAGGAGTATATGTTTGAAATCTAGAAAAATTGTATAGATGATCTTATTTGCAAAGCAGGAAGAGATCAAGCATATACATACCAAGGGGGAAAAGGGTGGAGCGGGTGAATTGGGAGATTGGGATTGGTACATATATATGCTACTATGTATAAAACAGATAACTAATGAGAACCTACTGTATAGCACAGGGAGCTCTACTCAATGCTTTGTGGAAGAAAATAAAAGGAAAAAAGGGGGTAGGTATATGTACATGTATGACTGATTCATTCTGCTGTATAGTAGAAACTAACACAACATTGTAAAGCAAGTATACTCCAATAAGAATTAATTTTTAAAAAAAGAGACAGGAGCTTGATGCATTATCGTTTATCTGGGCTGGGAAAAGTTCATTTTGTGATCCTCCACTAATTTCAGAAAGGAAGTGGTGTAAACTGTTTAACCTTGGGCAAGATATCTCAGTCTCTTCAGTGTTAGAAGTGTGTGATAATGGTGTCTCCTGCAGGGTTACTGCGAGACACTTGAGAGGATGTTTGCAAAGCCTTTAGCACAGTTTCTACACAGAATGCCCTCAGATAGGACACCTTATCTATAGGCTAGACAATAAAGAAACCGGAAGAAAGTCCTGGGGGAGACATCAGGTTTCAGTATCTTATTTCATCAAAGTTAAGAGGCCACCAGCTGAACTCTTAATTTACATATGTCTTAGAAAGAAAAAGCATTGGCAATTAAGCCATGAGGATGCTTTCTACATTTTTTAAACTTTTATTAATACTGAGAAAATCTCTTGTAGATATAATCGACATGATTTAGATAATTTTTAATGAAAATCTCCTTTAGGTTTTTTCATATTTTTAATCATGTACTGCTTTTTAAAATAATTTTTAATTGAAGTATAGTTGATTTACAATGTTAATTTCTACTGTCCAGGAAAGTAATTCAGTTATACATATACGTGTATATATTCTTTTCCACTATGGCTTATCACGGTATATTCCCTGTGATATTCAGTTGGACAATGTTATTTATCCATTTTATATATAATAGCTTGCATCAGCTAATCTCATATGCCTAATCCATTCCTCCCCACACCTCTTCCCCTTGGCAACCACAAGTCTGTTCTTTAGGTCTGTGAGTCTGTTTCTGTTTCATAGATAAACTCACTGTATCATGTTTTAGATTCCATACATGTGATATCATATGGTATTTGTCTTTCTCTTTCTGACTTACTTCATTTGTTATGATAATCCCTAGATCCATCCATGTTGCTGTAAACATTATTTCATTCTTTTTAATGGCTAAGTAGTATTCCATGGTATATACATACTACATCCTCATCCATTCATCTGTCAGTGAATACTTAGCTTGATTCAATGTTAGTCTATATATATATATATATATGGATATATACTGGATATATCAGGATATATATATATACTGGATCTATCTACATGGATTCAGTTTCAGTTATATATATATATATCCCTATATATATATCCTAATATATATATAGATCCCTATATATATATAGATCCCTATATATATATAGATCCCTATATATATCTGTATGCTTATACATTGAATGTCTGTCTTGTGACTGTCAGTTCCATGATGACATGAACAATATCTGTTCTTCTCAACACCATCTCCATAAAGAACAGACTTTGGACTCAGTGGGAGAGGGAGAGGGTGGGATGATTTGAGAGAATAGCATTGAAACATATACATTAGCATATGTAAAATACATGACCGGTGGGAGTTTAATGTATGATGAAGGGCACCCAAAACTGGTACTCTGACAAGCTGGAAGGATGGGATTGAGAATGAGGTGGAAGGGAGGTTCAGGACACAGGGGACACATGTAGGCCTATGGCCAGTTCATACTGAGATATGGCAAATACCATAACAATACTGTGAAATAACTATCCTCCAATTAAAATAAATATATGAATTAAAAAAACCAGTCTCTCAATCTCTGTTAGATGTGTGAATACATAAATGTCTGAATTCATGAATAAATGAATAACCATACCTATTTCTGTGCCATGACTCTAAGAATCTCAGGGAAAACACGTCTTTTCCATAGTGGGGAGGCGGTGGTTAATTAGAAAAAGCTTTCAGAGAATGCAGTTGGAGCATCAGAGGGTCACCATGGATCACCAGGGGAGAGCACCAGGTCTCCTGTCTGCCTCCTGATGTTGCACTTAATAGGCTCTGAACAGGAAGGAAATTACACAAACTTCCAGTTCAGCTGGTTCCAGTTTCACAACCCAGCTCTTTCTGTCTCACTTAAATCTGATGTGCTGCGTCACTGATGTGACTTGTGACCTGTCTACTGGATGACTTTGCGTGATGCCCACACTGCCTGCCAATAATCTAGAGTGGACGTCAAGACGTTCCAATAATTGAGTCTTTTAATCCAATGTGACAGGATAATCCTTTATGCTTAGTGGAAATAAACAGATGCACTAATAACTACCAAGCATTTGATACATTCTAGTTCCATGATAGAGGTAAGGATAGGGAGCTGAAGGAGGCTATAATCCCATCTAAAGTGGACCTGATGGAGGCTATAATCCCACCTAAAGTGAAGCAGTATACACATAATTGGATAACACTTGCAGCTTTCAAGTTATGGTTATGTATATTATCTTATCTCAGTCTTCCTTGTAGCCATGAAAAAATGGGAAAGTACAGATAATATTTGTGTTATTTGATCCCAATATATAAGAAACTTAGGCAACTGGGGTTGGTTCAGGATATAGGTCTGGTTTCAGGGCAGATTTGAACTGAGTGTCCAGATCTCACGATTATCAATTTAGGGATCTTTCTTTCTTTTGTATCTCATTGTCACTCACTAGCTTTATACTGGTCAACAGTGTACAGGTGCCTGGAATGTCACAGTCCCCCTACACCCTGTAATATATTTCTGATGCACTCTTGTGATGGGACATCACAATCTAATAAATCAGGGGCTGGCAAGCTAAGGCACACTGGGTCACACTGTCCATTGTATGCCTTTGTAAAGTTGTTCTGAAATAGTCACACTCACTTATTTACTTTTATCTATGGTTGCTTTTGCCCTACAAAAGCAGAGTTGAGTAGTTGCAGCAGAAACTAGATGACTCACAAAGTCCCCAAAATTCACTATTTGGTGCTTTACAGAAAAAGTTTGCCTCCTCCTAGAATAAATGAATGAAGTGGAAGTACTGTAAGTCCCCTACATACAAACCTTCAAGTTGCAAAGTTTCAAAGATGTGAATGTGTCCCTGTAGGCCAGCTGTTGTATGGTACTACTGTACTTTTCAAGATACTTTACTATAAAACTAAAAAAAATTTTTTTTAATGTGTTTGCTGTATGAAAAGTATTACAAACCTACTACAGCACAGTACTATATAGCCAACTGTGTTAGCTGGGTACCTAGTCTAACTTTGTTGGACTTAACGAATGTGCTCACAAAACAGAACTCATTCATATGTAGGGGACTTGTAGCAGATGAAAAAAAATAGATTTGTTCGTGTACAATAGGCAGTGGGTCATAGTTGAAAAAGAAAATGAGAACGGGCCACAAAATTATGCCTCTATCACTTGGCTGGATGACACTGAACAAGTCATTTACACTCTCCAGGTCTGCTTCTGCATCTATCACAGAGTTGCTCCAGGATTTCTGTGACATAAAGTATACATATCAGTTATGATTACGTTTGGCCCCATGGACAGAAAACACAAAATTGCAGTGTCTTACACAAGAAAGCAGTTTCTTTCTTGCAAGTGGAAGTGGGGAGTGGGTATTGGTCTGGTGCTGCTTGGTGTTAGAAACTCAAGCCCTTGCACCCTGGGGTATATAGCCTTCATTCTTGAAATCCTCTCATGGTCCACGATGGCTGCTGGAGCTCCAGCCACTGTGCTATTGTTGCTATTACCACTGCCGACAGCATGATGATAAGAGGAAACAAACCCCAAATCAAATACAAATGCCTAGTAACAGAGACATCTACAAAGGCCAGGAAGAAAACCGACATTAATTCAAGTCTAGCCAAGATGAGATCTCCTGCCATAGTTCCTAAGGTATATTCAATTATTCTATTCCTGAGGTACAACTGATGGTTCAGAAGCCATCTTACATGTGTTCAGCTTCTAACACTTCAAGTATTTCTATATTTATTCCCATATTTACTCATCACAATACTCTGGAAAGGTAAGATGAACAGGTCTTAATATTATTATTCCTATTGTATTAACACATTATGATTCACACAGGTGCCGAGAACCAGATCCTAGTACTTCCCACACTGCCAAAGAGTCCATGGTTAAAGCTTTGGCTATTTGTTGGAAATGAAGGTGAATAGCCATGGTGTAGAAGAAAGAAAATGACCCTGTGGGGGTGGGTAGAGTTGCCACCCCAAAACATCTCTTTGGCATGGAAATTATTTAGAGCTGAAAAAATTCAAAGCCCAAGAAGACTCAGGAAAAAACTCTGATGTCTCCCCTTAGCTGCATAAAGACAGACAGGGAAACTTCCAAGAAGCGATCATAGATAAGTATAGTATGAACTAGGTATGGGAGACTGGGAGAAGCCTGGGAAGGTTTTTTTTTTTTTTCCTAATTCTGTTCTGTGTCCTATTGTCTCTGCACATCCAGAAAACATGTGTTTACCAAACATTTTCTTTTCCATCTTCATGTAAACTGCCTTCCTCCCTTCTGAAAACTCAAACCACTACTCCCAACATCTTTGTCTTTTTTTTAAATCTTTAGTTAAGGATGGTTTTTCAGTTACTCAGTTTTACTGGGTCTTTCCCATGTACGCATGTGATTAAACTTTCATTTGGTTTTCTCCCATTGATCTGTAAATTCAGTTCTTAGTCCAGCCAGAAGAACCTAGAGGGGTAGAAAAGAACTTCCTCCTGACAACAACAATCCAGGAACCCTAGGAACTAATCACACGGCCTTAGCCTCACTGAGCCAGTATCCTCACCTGTAAGACCAAGAGAAGAACATGTATTTGGGGTAGTTACGAGGAGAGCAGAGTGACTATCACACAGATGGCACACACTCCAGTTCAGTGAAAGCACAGTGATTACCTAGGCTTACCTCTCAGAGCTGGTGTGTCCTTTGACAATCACTTCCTTTTACTGTGCCTTCGTCTCCTTTTCTAGGAAGATAAAGAATTTAGACTTGATAAATTACCTTCCAAATGCCAGTCCCATCAGCCTGGGAGCCAGACTTTTTAAAAGATATGGCTCAGGTTTAAGCTAAGTTTGTGGAATCTTCCCTCCTATTATTTATTGGGTGTCTCAAAACAAGCTAAAACACCTTTCCGCCTCCCTGCATCTGTAAACTAGGAACAACTAGGACCTAGCTAACTGGAAATGTAAGGATAGTGAAGATTAAATGAGATAGGTGTATCTAGCACCCACCAGACTGTAATTTCCTTAAAGGCTGGGACCCATTTGTAGATTTACAAACTGTGACACTTTTTCTCATGGTTGCTCGCAAAATTAGATAAGTAAATTTAAGTAAAGTATCAGGAATAGGATCTGGCACAAACTAAAAACATTTGATAAATATTATTAGAAGGGCTTCCCTCTTAGCTCAGTCGGTAAAGAATCTGCCTGTAATGCAGGAGACCCAGGCTCGATTCCTGGGTCAGGAAGATGCCCTGGCGAAGGATATGGCAACCCACTCTAGTATTCTTGCCTTGGAGAATCCCATGGACAGAGGAGTCTGGCAGGCCACAGCCCATGGGGTCTCAAGAGTCGAACACGACTTAGCGACTAAACCACCACCACTTCATTTTAGCAACTGTCTGCATGAGTCCTGGTGTTAAGCGCATTGTTGAAACGCAAAGTTACAGGATACACGCTGGACACATATACCCACCAGCGGCTACGGAAAGTTTGCGTGGATAAATTCTGCTAGAAGAGCCTGCAGAGCAGGAAACTCGCGGCCTGAGAGGACAGAGCCCACTTCAGGCCTTAAGTCCCCGAGAGGGTGCAAGAACCTGTTAGAGACAGGTCCACACGACTCGCCGGGCCGTAGGACCGCAGGAGCAGGCGGGGGCCAATCCCCAGCCCGGTTCAAAGGGCCAATCGCGGCACGCTTTACAAGGGCCCCGGCCGGAGGGGGGGGGCCGCGCCCGGGGCGGGGCGGGGCGGAGCCTCAGCTGCCCCCGTGGACCGCCCAGTCCAGGCCCGGTGGGGCTCCGCTCGGCAACCTGCAGAGCCCTGATAGCTAAAATGTAATTTCAGATTGGACAAGTAAGTGACCCTCCTCTCAGTCCCACGTGTGTACCAGGGGCTTTACAGAAACGCAGGCTCGCAGCGCGAACGTTCTCCAACCGGAGGGCGTATCTGGCCCAAGCCTCCCTCCCCTTTCCCGCAGTCGCCGCCTCCTCTTCCTCCTCTGACTGCCTGAGTCTTAAACGCCAGCGCCAGCCGGGCCCTTCGCCTCCGAGATCTTGTTGAGTCCCCTGTGTACACTCCTGGGTGAGGCGTCCGACCACTCAAGAGACGGGTGGGCTTTACTGCATTCCCCCAAGCTGCCTAAGATGTCTGGAACCCTGGGTCCTCTGCAGTCACTATCCAGTTAATTATGTTAATTTCCTCGCTTTCCCCTCATCCCCCCCCAGGGTCCTCTATCACCTTATTTCAGGATATTTCCTGGTAAAGAATCCGCCAGCAATGCCGGAGACGGAGGTTCGATCCCTGGGTTGGAAAGATCCCCTGGAGAAGGGAAAGGCTACTCACTCTCGTATTCTGGCCTGGAGAATTCCATGGACTATATAGTCCATGGGGTCGCAAAGAGTCGGACACGACTGAGCAACTGTCACCTAGGCATTTTTGAGCCTTTTAATTTCAATCTGGCTACTGTAAGGCATTTAAGAGCTGTGTTGCTTGTAGCTTTCAACGCTTTCAGCAACTTGTGATAATATTTGAAGCGCAGTTTAGATAGTATAATGCTCTTTGGCTACAGTTATCCTGGGTAGAAACGGCCTAGGAGTATCTTTCCATTTTTATTAATGACCTTTCTTTTTAAGAACAAGATGCAAAATGGTGAATTTCCTTGACATATTCCACCAAAGCACTTCTCATGTCTTAACATTTGTCTCTAAAGAGTCTGATTTTGTCTCTAAAGAGTCAATACTGAAAAGCAGTCATCATTAGATTAATTTTTAAAATACGGTATTAGGGGGAGGAAGTGATGATGCTTTTGAATTGCCAAGCAGTGAGAAGGCAAGCTGCCTTTTAGTTTGTGGCTGGTGTCTAGAGGGTAGAGTTCTGTTTTATTTTGCTTGCTTTCCCCCTTTTCCCTGTAATCCACCAAATGTGCATCCTGAAGTTGTCCTTCTTAAGTTGCCAGCTGGGTCTTCCAGCCTTCTGACTGCCTCCTGGTCTTCTGGGAGTTTCCTGTTAATGAGGTCCTGTCCTTTGGTTTTGACCTTGTGGCCACTGGCCTGACTCTTGGAGGGATCAGCTAAGGAGAACTTCCTGGTGGCAGGCTCAGAAAACTCTTTATTAAGGATGATTGAAGGAACCCAGAGGGTAAGAAGGCCTGGAGATTGATTCTGACGGGAAGGGAGTCTCCCTGCTGGATTTGGAAGTCAAAACATGTGTATTGGGAGAAGGAACTAACCAAGAAGTGGAGATCTGTGTCTTTCTGGGTGAAGTTAAGTTTACTGGGTAGAGACTGGACCTTCTTCCAGGCTGTGTTAATTGTTACTGTCAGTAATTGTTACTATTGACCTTTTCCTGGAATCTGGTTCCCTTTCCCTAACCTACTTCGCTTAGTTCAAATCACCATCTGTTATCAGCTGGTTCTGAAAACAGTTTTAGGTAGTGAATCTTCTCTACCCCCACCTCCAAATATTTGAAATAATTATTTTACCAGAATGTACTACAGAGAGTATTCAGCCTCTTACCTGCCCCTATTTTTATAAGGTGGAATTTAGAGTCTACTCAAGTTATGTAAGGGGAGGTCACCCAAACCTGCTCTTGGGTTCATTTGTTCACTGATTTGGGAATGTGCTCTGGGCCTGAGCACTGTGGTAGGCTCTGGGAAAGCAAGGATTGGTCTTTGCTTTCAAGCTTTCATCCATTCTGCTTCTGTCTAGCCTGGCAAAGGAGATTATGTGATGGTGAGATTGGTGCTGTAGCAAGGTATAAGAAGATTCTCCCCTATATAGGACTGTATGGGAAAAAAAAATATAAAAAAAGAGAGCGGATATTGCTGATTCACTTTGCTGTACACCTGACAACACAACATTGTTAACCAACTATACTCCAATGAAAATCAATTTTAAGATTCTTAGGAGTTGAGGGAAGTCCAAATGGGCCACTATAGGCTCAGAGGAGATAATACCCAACTGGAGAGTTGCAAAGCCTCAGTATGAGTGGGCTGGAGAAAGATATGCTGACCTGGGACAGCATGGGCAAAGATATACAAGGCTGGTGCCCTGCTGATTATGGGCAGACAGGAGAGAGTGAAGTGGGAAATCGCCAAAAAGGGGGGTGGGGAGAGTGCAAAGGCCAGCTCAGGCAGGGTCAGGTGAACCAGGTTAAGGAGGTTGAAATGTATCTCTAGAGCAAGCAGCAGCTATTGGAGTGGCTGACACTCAGGGATGTGTTTTAGAAAGTTAATTCTGGCTGCAAGGTGGCAAATGAATTGAAGTGGTGAGGCCTGAAGAGGCTAATTTAATGCAGGTGAGAGATGGGTTAGCAGAGTTATGGGACTAGAAGAGAGGGATTAGAATAGAATGCTTAAGAATTAATTACTGATTGAATGTAGGAGATAAGGAAAGAATATAGCCGTCAGAGTACCCTGGAAAAGAAAAGGCATTCACCACTGGGATATTTTTCAGCAGCTTTATTGAGGTATACCTGGCATAAGGTAAACTGTACATATATAAAGCGTCTAATTTGAGAAGTTTTAATATTATCCATGACACTGTCATCACAATCAAGATAAAGAACATTTCTTATACCCCCGTTGATTTCTTGTGCCCTTTTCTAATTCCCTGTAAGAACCAGTGAGCTGCTTTCTGTCAGGATAGATTATTTAAACTTTTTTAGAATATTTATCTGTAGGGTCAGACAATATGTATCTTTTATGTATGGTGACTTTTCTTTAGCATGATCCTCTTGAGATTTGTCCAGGTGGTGTATGCATACAAAATTTATGTTTTGTTTTTCTGAGTAGTAGTCCATTGTATAACTATGCCATATTTAGTTTATCCATTAACCTGTTGATGGACATTTGAATTATTTGCTGCTTCTTGGCTACTACACATAAAGCTGTTATGATTACTTGTATAAATGTCTTTGTGCAGCCTTTGTTTCTCTTGGTTAAATACTTAGAAGTAGAATGGCTAGTTTACACAGTAGGTGTGTATTTAACTTTTTAAGATGCATCCAATCTGTATTTCAGAGTGATTCTAGTTTGCCCCAACTGCTGTGGTCACTTTTAAACTTTAGTTATTCTATTAATGTGGAATTCTCTCATGGAGTTTTAATGTGTACTTCCTTAATGACTAATACTGTCAAGCTTCTTATCATGTGCTTATTTCCCCATATATATTTCATACATCTTGGTTGAAGTGTTTATTAAATCTTTTGTCCATTTAAAAAAATGACCTATTTCTTTATTGATTTTTGAGAGGTTTTTATGTATATTCTCATTACAAGTTTTTTTTTTTTTTAAATCATAGTTGTGATTTGGAAAAATTTTCTCCCATTTTGTGGCTTATATTTTCATTTTCTTAACAGTGTCTTGAAAAGCAGAGTTCTTAATTTTGGTGAAGTTTAATTTATCAATTTGTAATTTTAGTGATGTCTGTTTTATCAGTTTGTTCTTTTATAGATCATGGTTTTGGTATCTAAGAAGTTGAGCCTAGTCTGAGATCTCAGATACTTTGTCCTATTTTTTTTTTAAGAAGCTTTATTTTTTTATATTACATCCAGGATCTATTTTATGTTAATCTGTAGAAAAAGATATGGACAAGCTTTATTTTTTGCATATGGTGTCAGCTGTTCCAGTACCATTTGATAAAAACCCTATCCTCTCATGAAGTGTCTTTGTACCTTTGAACAGAATCATTTTACCATATGTATATGTGGACCCATTTTTGCATGTTTTATTTCATTACATTGATTTCTTTGTCTATTTTAATGCTAATACCACTTAGTTTTGATGACTATAGCTTTGTAATAGATATTAAAGTTAGGTGGAATATCCTTCCACTTTTTTGTTTTTAAAGTTGTTTTGGTTATTCTACACCTGTTACATTTCCATATTAATTTTACAGTCATTTCAAAATAAAGCCCTGCTTAGATTTTAATTGCAATTTAGTTTAATCTATACATTAATTTGGGGAAAGAATTGATGTCTTAAATTTTGTTTTCTATCCTTGGACAGAGTATATCTATTCATTTATTTAGGTCTTCCTTAATTTCTCTCAACAGTGTCTTTTTAGCTTTCAGTAGATGGATCTTTGTTAGATTATCTGTAGGTAGTTCACATTTTTTGATGCTGTTGAAAATAATGTTGCCCTTTTGGGTTTCAGCTATCAGTTGTTTTTTGCTACTTGTATATTGACCGTGTATCTTGCCATCTTGCTAAATTACTTGTTCAGTTCTAATAACTTTTTGCTGGTACCATCAGATTGTCTATCTGATCATGTTATCTGTGAAAAAAGACAATTTTACTTCTTCCTTTCAATGAGAATGTCTTAACTTTTCTTGCCATAGTATACTGGCTAGAATCTCCTGTGCTGAGAGGTTTCATTAATCTTTTTAAATGAAGAATGGGTGTAATATTTTGTCAGTTGCTTTTTTCTGTAACTATTGAGATCATAATTTTTTCAAAGACTGTTCATATAGTCAGTTACATTCATTGAATGTTAAATTAACCTTGTATTACTGAGGTAGATCCCACTTGGACAGGACCTATTATCCTTTTTATATTTTGTTGGATTCTGTTTGCTAAAATTTTAAGAATATTTGAATCTGTGTTAATGTTTGGTAATGATACAATCTTTCCTTATATTGTCTCTTAAGTTTTGTTATCAAGATAATTCTGGCCTCATAGAATAAGCAGGGAAACATTTCTTTCTCTTCAGTTTTCTGTAAGGGTTCATGTAGAATTGACATTGTTTCTTTCTCAGATGTTTGGTAGAATTCATCAGTGAAGCCATTTGAGTGTTTTTTTTTTTTTTTTAATGGAGGAGACAGAAAAGTCAATTGACTTAATAATAGAGGACTGTGCGGATTATCCGGAGAAGGCAATGGCAACCCACTCCAGTTCTCTTGCCTGGAAAATCCCATGGGCAGAGGAGCCTGGTAGGTTGCAGTCCATGGGGTCGCTAAGAGTTGGACACGACTGAACAACTTCACTTTCACTTTTCCCTTTCATGCATTGAAGAAGGAAATGGCAACCCACTCTAGTGTTCTTGCCTGGAGAATCCCAGGGACGGGGGAGCCTGGTGGGCCGCCGTCTCTGGGGTCGCACAGAGTTGGACACAACTGAAGCGACTTAGCAGCAGCAGTGCAGATTATTTGTTTCTTCTTGAGTGAGGTTTGATAGTTTCTATTAATATATTTAAAGGAATCTGTACATATCATCTAAGGTCCTCATAATACTTTTATTATCATTTAAACATTTATAGAATCTGTTGTAATTTCATTTCCCTCATTCCGAATACTGGTTGTCTCTTTTCTCTTTATTTTCTTGATCATTCTTGCCAGAAATTTATTAATATTATGGATCTTCTGAAAGAGTCAGCTTTTTGTTTTCATTTATTCTCTTTATTATTTTTTAATTTATTGATACTTACCCTAAATTTTATTTTCTTTCTTCTGCTAACTTTGGATCCCTCTTACCCTTTTTTTTCTAATGTATTAAGGTAGAAATTAAGGTCATTTACTTGAGACATCTTTTCTAATATAGGCATTTGGGTCTGTAAATTTTTAAGTATGGCTTCAGCTGCATCCCACAAGTTTTGTTGGGTGAGATCTTGGGCAGTGAATACATTTTTATTTTCATTCGGTGAATACATTTTCTAGTTTTTTAAAGTGTCTTTTTGACCTATGGTTTACAGAAGTGTGTCAGTCGGTCTCCAAGTATTTGAGGATGTTCCACATATCTATTATTGATTTATAATTTAGTTCCATTTAAGTCACAGAAAGTAGTTCATATGATTTGAATTTTTTTAACTTTTTGAGACTTGTTTTATGACCCAGAATGTGGTCTGTCTTTGTATTAGGTTGGTGCAAAAGTACTTGTGGTTTTACAGTGTTGAACTTTGCTATTTGATACTGAAATACATTCTTAATTCTGGTTATGTTATATGTCATTTTAATGCACATTTCTCACTTTATTTCTATGTTAATGACTTATTACTTACTGTTTATTTTATATTTATTTTAGACTAGGGAAATGATGTTAGATAAAAAAAAGTGAATTCAAGTGATTTGCTTATTCGAATTTGCTTATTCAAAGTGAGTCATAAAGCAACATAGACAACTCAGCATCAGCAATGCATCTGGCTCAGGAACTGCTAATGAGTGTACAAGAAGCAGTCGTGGTTCAAGAAGTTCTGCAAAGGAGATGAGAGCCTTGAAGATGAGGAGCATAGTGGCCATCCATTGGAAAGTTGACAGTGACCAGTTGAGAGGATCATCGAAGCTGATGCTCTTACAGCTGCATGAAAAGTTGCCCAAGATCTCAGTGTTGACCATCCTACATTCATTCGGTATTTGAAGCAGATTGGAAAGGAAAAAGGTTGATAACTGTGTGCCTCATGAGCTGACTGAAATTCAAAAAAATTGTCATTTTGAAGTGTCATCTTCTCTTATTGTATGCAACAGCAACAAACCATTTCTTGATTGGATTGTGATGTGTGGATTTTATATGGCAACTGGAAGTGACTAGCTCAGAGGTTGGACCAAGAAGAAACTTCAAAGCACTTTCCAAAGCGAAACTCGCACCAGAAAAAGGTCATGGTCACTGTTTGGTGGTCTGTTGCTGGTTTGATTTACTTTCAGTTCAGTTCAGCTGCTCAGTCGTGTCCGACTCTTTACCACCCCATGGGCTGCAGCACATCAGGCCTCCCTGTTCATCACCAACTCCCAGAGTTTACCCAACCTCATGTCCATTGAGTTTGTGATGCCATCCAACCATCTCATCCTCTGTCGACCGCTTCTCCTCCTGCCCTCAAACTTTCCCAGCATCAGGGACTTTTCAAATGAGCCAGCTCTTCACATCAAGTGGCCAAAGTATTGGAGTTTCAGCTTCAGCATCAGTCCTTGCAATGAATATTCACGAGTGATTTCCTTTAGGATTGACTGGTTGGATCTTCTTGCAGTCCAAGGGACTCTCAAGAGTCTTCTCCAACACCACAGTTCAAAAGCATTAATTCTTAGGTGCTCAGCTTTCTTTACAGTCCAACTGTCACATCCATACATGACAATTGGAAAAACCATAGCCTTGACTAGACGGACCTTTGTTGGCAAAGTAATGTCTCTGCTTTTGAATATGCTGTCTAGGTTGGTCATAGCTTTCCTTCCAAGGAGTAAGGGTCTTTTAATTTTATGGCTGCAATCACCATCTGCAGTAATTTTGGAGCCCCTAAAAAATAAAGTCTGTTACTGTTTCCACTGTTTCCCCATCTATTTCCCATGAAATGATGGGACCAGATGCCATGATCTTAGTTTTCTGAATGTTGAGCTTTAAGCTAACTTTTTCACTCTCCTCTTTCACTTTCATCAAGAGGCTTTTTAATTCCTCTTCACTTTCTGCCATAAGGGTGGTGTCATCTGCATATCTGAGGTTATTGACATTTCTCCCAGCAATCTTGATTCCAGTTTGTGCTTCTTCCAGCCCAGCATTTCTCATGATGTACTCTGCATAGAAGTTAAATAAGCAGGGTGACAATATACAGCCTTGACATATTCCTTTTCCTATTTGGAACCAGTCTGTTCCATGTCCAGTTCTAACTGTTGCTTTCTGACCTGCATATAGGTTTCTCAAGAGGCAGGTCAGGTGGTCTGGTATTCCCATCTCTTTCAGAATTTTCCACAGTTTATTGTGATCCACACAGTCAAAGTCTTTGGCATAGTCAGTAAAGCAGAAATAGATGTTTTTCTGGAAGTCTCTTGCTTTTTCCATGATCCAGAGGATGCTGGCAATTTGATCTCTGGTTCCTCTGCCTTTTCTAAAGCCAGCTAACATCTTGAAGTTCATGGTTCATGTATTGCTGAAGCCTGGCTTGGATAATTTTGAGCATTACTTTATTAGTGTGTGAGATGAGTGCAATTGTGCGGTAGTTTGAGCATTCTTTGGCATTGCCTTTCTTTGAGATTGGAATGAAAACTGACCTTTTCCAGTCCTGTGGCCACTGCTGAGTTTTCCAAATTTGCTGGCATATTGAGTGCAGCACTTTCATAGCATCATCATTTAGGATTTGAAATAGCTCAACGGGAATTCCATCACCTCCACTAGCTTTGTTCGTAGTGATGCTTTCTAAGGCCCACTTGACTTCACATTCCAGGATGTCTGGCTCTAGGTGAATGATCACACCGTCATGATTATCTGGGTCGTGAAGATCTTATTTGTACAGTTATTCTGTGTATTCTTGTCGCCTCTTCTTAATGTCTTCTGCTTCTGTTAGGTCCATACCATTTCTGTCCTTTATTGTGCTCATTTTGCATGAAAAGTTCCCTTGGTGTCTCTAATTTTCTGGAAGAGATCTCTAGTATTTCCCATTCTATTGTTTTCCTCTATTTCTTTGCATTGATACCTGAGGAAGGCTTTTTTATGCTCTCCTTGCTATTCTTTGGAACTGTGCATTCAAATGGGTATATCTTTCTTTTTCTCCTTTCCTTTTTGCTTCTCTTCTTTTCACAGCTATTTGTAAGCCCTCCTCAGACAGCCATTTTGCTTTTTTGCATTTCTTTTTCTTGGAGATGTTCTTGATTCCTGTCTCCTGTACAATTTCATGAACCTCCATCCATAGTTCATCAGGCACTCTATCTATCAGATCTAGTCCCTTAAGTCTATTTCTCACTTCCACTGTATAATCACAAGGGATTTGGTTTAGGTCATACCTGAATGGTCTAGTGGTTTTTCCCCACTTTCTTCAATTTCAGTCTGAATTTGGCAATAAGGAGTTCATGATTTGAGCCGCAGTCAGCTCCTGATCTTGTTTTGCTGACTGTATAGAGCGTCTCCCTTTTTGGCTGCAAAGAATATAATCAATCTGATTTCGGGGTTGGCCGTCTGGTGATGTCCTTTAGCTTCCTGAATTCCAGTGAAACCATTACATCTGAGAAGTATGTTCAGCAGATGGATGAGTTGCACCAAAGACTGCAATGCCTGCAGCTGGCACTGGTCAACAGAAAGGGCCCTCTTCTCCACAAGAACATCTGACCACACGTCACACAGTCAGAACAAACTGAACTATGAAGTTTTGCCTCAGCTGCAATATTCACCTGACCTGTTGCCAACTGACTACCACTTCTTCAAGCATCTGAAAAATTTTTTCAGGGAAAATGTTTCCACAACCAGCAGGATGCAGAAAATACTTCCCAAGATTTTGTGAAATCCTAAAGCATAGATTTTTATGCTACAGGAATAAACAAACTTAAGTTTCTCATTGGCAAAAATGTGTTGATTATAATGGTTCCTATCTTGATTAATAAAGATGTGTTTGAGCCTAGTTATAATTTAAAATTCATAGTCCAAAACTACAATTACGTTTGTACCAACCTAATAAGTATTCCATGTGCTCTTGAAAAGAAATTCTAGTATAAAGTTTTTTCTTCTAGTTCTTCAAATCTTGCTCTGCTGTCTCATAGCTTACATTATTTCTGTTGACATTCTCACATTTTTTTTTTTTACATAATTTGCCATCTCCACCCTGACTGCTTTTAAGATTTCTCTTTACTATTGGTTTTGAACAATTTGGTTATGATGTTGCTTGGCTGAGTTTTCTTTATATTTCTTTTGCTTGGGGTTCATTTATATTCTTGAATATGTGTTCTTATAGTTTTCATCAAATTTGGAAATCTATAACCATTATGTTTAATGTATTTCTCCTGATCCCTTCTTTGTTCTCTCCTTCAGGCATTCCCATTTCACATATATTAGGTCACTTAAGTTTTTCCACAGCTCACTGATGCTCTATTTAAAAAAAATCTTTTTTCTCTTTGTTATATTTTTGATAGTTTCTATTACAATGTCTTGAAGGTCACTAATCTTCGGTGTTATGTAATCTCATACAGTCAGCTTTGCATCTCAGATATTTTAGTTTTCATTTTTATAATTTCAGCTTGATTCTTTTAAGAACCTTGTATGTCTGAACTTTTAAATTCACCCTTTAGCTTTTTGAGCATAGGACTTTCACGTATAACTGGCTTAATATCTGCATCAACTCATTCTATCAGATAGGTCAGTTCTGGGTTGGAGTCCATTGATTTTGCTCGTTTTAAGTCGTATTTTCCTTCTTTGCATGCTGCTAATTTTTGAATGAATACCAGACGTTATGTGTTTTACCTTGTTCAGTGCTAGATATTTCTGTATTTCTGTAAACACACTTGATCTTTGTTTTGCAGCATGTCTAAGTTATTTGGAAGCAGTGTGATCCTCTTGCGTCCTGCTTGAGCTTTGTTGAGTGGGACTAATGCTTCTTCACTGCTGAGCTAAAGCCCCTCCGTGTACTTGCCCCCAAGCCCTGTCAGTTATGAGGTCTTCCTCGCTGGCTGGTGTGAATCGCCTCTATTCCTGGCCCTGTGTGAAGTCCACTGATTGTTCACTCTCATCCTTTGGAGTCTTCTGGCTCAGATCGTGTCTTCACATGTGTACAGTGACTGCTACGGTCCTGAATAGTTGACGAGCACACCTTCGGGGCACCTTTCCTATCTCCTACTTTGCCCCAAGAATTCTAGCCTCCTTGCTCTGCACAGACTCCTAGCTCTCGCTCAGTTCAGGAAACTGCAGGCCTTGGTGTGGATTTTCTCTTCCTGTGTCCAGGTCCCAGGCATTCAGCTTGAACAATTTCAGGATACCTCTTTTTCTCCCCATCTCTCTGACATCACTGTATTTTGTTGCCTGATGTCCAGTATCCTGAGAACCTTTGTTTCCTGTATTCGTTATTTTAGTTATTTAAGGTGGGAGGGTAAATATGGTGCCCTTTACTCCATCTTGGCTAGAAGTGGAGGTCTTCACCTGGAAATTTTGAAGAAAATTTTAAAAGAGACTACTAGAGTTTCTGAGGAAGGGAATTTGAGTTATTCAGGCACTTTTCCTGCTTGAGGACTGAAAGGGCACAGTGAAGGAATAAATCAGAAGGAAAGACACCCTTAGATTTGTGTAATTTTAAGTACAGGAACTATTTAGAAAGATGAGGGCAGCATGAATGCCTAGAGCTAATATTAGTGGTATTATACCTTTCTACTTAAGCAGGCAAGGGATGGAGAACTCAAAAGGAGAAATCCCGTGGAGAAAGCTGCCTTGAGAGGATCTGATATCTTGAAGAAATGCAGCAGGTTCGGAACCCGGACCTTACTTTCCTTCTTCCTTTAAGGTCTCTGCTAATGGCTCTCCATGGGCAAAACCAACTAGAAGATAAAAGGGTTAGAGAGCCTTAGAGGTCAGACTGTAATCCCCAGGACACAGGGTAGACAGAAAAGGGTTGAGTGTGAAAGAGGTGGGTAAACAGAGAATAACCTGCAAAGGGAATCACTGATACTTTTTAGATTGCCGGCTACAATGTCGGGGTGGTTGGTGGTGCCACTTGGTGGGAAAGAAGAGAAAAGGCACAGTATGTTCGGGCAGAAGTAGGTTTGACACAAGGAAAAACAATGAGATGGTTTTTCCTGGAAGTCCTACAACTATTGTTTTAAATTGTTTAGAAGGTCCTTATAAACATGGATGATGAAGCAGAGTTTATATAGCAAGTACATATACAGTGATTTGTGTGGGGACTGGGTTTAGGAAGAGTGGGGAAAATAAAGTACAAATCATTCAGCCTAAATTTATGTGTTGTTGCCTGTCCCTTGGGCCATCTGGATTTTGGGCCAATTACACTGAAATCTGGTTCGGATTTTATGCAGCAGCATAGGGGATAAAAGTTGAGAAGACAGGTGATAAAATCAAGTGTGATTTAGATACACCAAACTCAGTATAATTTATCAGGTTCTGGGATTATAGACTTATGTGGCCAACGTTGATATTAGAGTATGGCTGTTTTAAATCATCATGCGACATAGTGGAAGGAGCATGGGTTGAAGTCCCTCTCTTGTTTTTTACTGACTCTGTGACATTGGGCTGCTGCTGCTAAGTCACTTCAGTCGAGTCTGACTCTGTGCGACCCCATAGATGGCAGCCCACCAGGCTCCCCCGTCATAGCTTTTCTTCCAAGGAGCAAGTGTCTTTTAATTTCATTGCTACAGTCACCATCTGCAGTGATTTTGGAGCCCCCCCCAAATGAAATCTGTCACTGTTTCCATTGTTTCCCCATCTATTTGCTGTGAAGTGATGAGACTAAGATGCCATGATCTTAGTTTTCTGAATGTTGAGTTTTAAGTCAACTTTTTCACTCTCTTCTTTCACTTTCATCAAGAGGCTCTTTAGATCTTCACTTTCTGCCATAAGGGTGGTGTTATCTAAGGGATGCATATCCAAGGGCTGCTGCTACTGCTAAGTCACTTCAGTTGTGTCCGACTCTGTGCGACCCCATAGACGGCAGCCCACCAGGCTCCCCCATCCCTGGGATTCTCCAAGCAAGAACACTGGAGTGGGCTGCCATTTCCTTCTCCAATGTATGAAAGTGAAAAGTGAAGTCGCTCAGTCGTGTCTGACTCTTGGCGACCCCATGGACTGCAGCCTACCAGGCTCCTCTGTCCATGGGATTTTCCAGGCAAGAGTGCTGGAGTGGAGTGCTATTGCCTTCTTCAAAGGCTAGCTGACTTAAAGAGGTTAGGTGGTTTGGATGATCCCATGGGATAAAAATGTGGACGAGAGGGTGGAAGCCACATAAAGTAGATTTCAACCCAGTACAAGAATCTTCCTTAGTATTACAATAGTAGCTGCCTATTGTGAAAATTCAAGCAGAACAGAGACGGGAGATTAAAAATTGCCCTCCATGCTTCCACTGTACCTCTTTCTCTAGATGTCACTGCGGTAAGCAGGCTTTTGCATATTCTTCCTGAAATTTTGTATGTTGTTAGGTCTTTATACAGTTTAGTGATTCTTAGACTCTAGTAGCACTCAGGGTAGCCTGAAGGGTCTTAATAGCATAGGCTGTGAACCATACTCCCTAAAGTTTCTGAATTAGTAGATCTGGACTGGAGCGTGAGAGTTTGCATTTCTAACACATTGCTTGGTGGTGCTGATGCTGTTTCTCTGAAGATCACAGTTTGAGAACAACTGATGTGCTTTCCTCTTTACAGAGTTCTTACAAATGCAGTCATATTGTAGTATCTAAGAATTTGCTCTTTTACTCAATAACATATAATTAGCAATTTCCTTTAGCTCTGTCTCATTTTTCACAACTGCTTCTGTATCAGTTTTAGCAAGTCCCCTATAAATGAATGGGGCTTTCCTAATGGTTCAGCAGTAAAGAATCCAGATGCAGTGCAGGAGCCGCAGGAGATGTGGGTTTGATCCTTGGGTTGGGAAGATCCCCTGGAGGAGGGCATGGCAACACCGTCCAGTGTTCTTGCTTGGTGAATCCCTTGGATGGAGGAGCCTGGCGGGCTACAGTCCATGAGGTTGCTAAGAGTCAGACATGACTAAAGTGACTTAACATGCAGGCACTATAAATGAATACTGAATTTGTTTCCAAGGTTTTTGTGAGTGTGCCCTTGCCTTAAAAAAAAAAAAAAAAGCAGAAATGTGCATTTTTGTATATATCTTTTAGATGAACCAATCTTCAGTTCCTAGAAGGTAAATTCTTAGAAGTTACAACTCTTGGGTAAAGGGGTAGATTTGGAAAACAGATAGATATTGCCATTGTCCTAAAGGAGGATGAACCAATTATTCTCCTGTTAAGAGTATCTGAAACTGCTTGTGTCCCCAAGCTCTTGCCCAAAATGGATATTATCAGTGTTTTCATTTTCTGCCCATTTTTTTAAAGTTGTAAAATTGTATCTCAGTGTTGTTTTGATTTGCATTTCCCTCCATTTTTTTGTGAGCTTAAAGGGTCAATGTATGGATTGAATATCTTTTTCTATGAATTGCAAGTTTGTATTTTTTGCATCACATGAACAAAGGCAGCAAACTTTCATTTGAGGGATTGCTAGTAATGTTGTAAGGTTGGCATATTAGGAGTTGTGATCAGAGATGAGGTTGGGAAGTGGGGTTAGTGGTTTGGGCAGGGGCAGGAGCTTTGAGTTCCTTGTGGGCCAGATAAAGAACTTGGCCTTCACTTTGGGCAGAAGCAGCATTGCTGGTGTTGAAGCTTACACTGCTGCTCATGATAATTTTAACAGGGCCTGTTTCTGGAAAGGCACACTGTTCAGTAATCTTCAATAGCTCATTCTTTAGGCCTTTCATGTGAGGCTTTGAAGCCACCTAGCCATTCTTCATAAATAGGGTGTTGAGGGGGGTGGTAGGGCACCCCAAGAGGGAAGGGACACATGTATACTTCTAGCTGATTCATGTTGTTGTACAGCAAAAACTAACACAGCATTGTAAAGCAGTTATCCTTCAATTAAAAAATGGTCAGTAATTGTTAGCAGTAAGTAAAAATAAATTACTATATATTAATAATATATACTATATAATAATAATATAAAAATGTTTATATTAGTAAAATAATAGAGAAAAATTCTTTAAAAAATTTCTTTAAATTCTTTAAAAATTCTAAAAAATTCTTTAAAAAGGAAAAAAGCCAAAAGAGTAGGCCAGAAACCTCAGCCATCCTTAGTCTGGGTGTTGTCTTTGAGGGCAGAGTTTTACAAGATGGTGCCTGCAAGATGGTGTCTGGATTTTGTTGCTGTACCCAATACTTCTCTCCTCTATGCCTGTGTGTGCGGAAGTAGGCTACAGGTCAAGGAGGAAGAATGCCCTGGGAAGGGGTGCAGTGCTTCATACAGAAGAGAGGCTTGCGGACGGTGCTTCTAGACCTCTCCAGGGATGGAGAGTTTTTAGAGGCTTTTTATTTTAAAAGATATTCGACTATTTTATACATTAATAATTTCCTCCTCCCTCCCAGCCCAAGAATTCCCCTATTACTGCAGGACAACACGGCATGCTTCCCTCTCGGCAGAAGGAAGTAGAGGGCAGAACATTCTCAATGTCTAATGCTTCTCATAGTAGCCTGTATATAGTGACATAGGGTTGTCATTAATCAGAGCATGGAGGGGGCATTTCTGATGGTTGAGTGTCTGAGAAGTTTTCACAGGATGAACTGACTTGGAATTGTGTTCTGAGTATGCTAAGGATGAAAGCAACTTGGTTGGGAGGTGGGAAAAGTCAAGTCATTTCAGGGATGGATAAGAGTCCTGTTCTGGCCTAGACAAACGTGAATTTGAATACAGCCTCCTTCATCTTCCAGCTTTGTGACCATCCACTGGATTTTGTTCCCCTCGGGATTTTAGTGTCTTCCCCCTGTAAGTGGGGGAAGGGTGGGTGTCATAAATGTGGGTTCCTCCACTCCCTGTCTCTGCAGAGAGAATAGCTTGGTAGGGCATTTTAAAGGGCTTGGAAGGCATTTTAACAAGTAGGGAGCTGCTTTATTGGATCACAGGGATTGAAGAGAAGGCAGTGTAAGTGAGGTTTTATAGAAGAGGACATGGGAGATCCAGAGTTTAATTTGCTCTCGGGCGATGTTTGTTTTGGGAGTTTGGGAATGTCATTTGATGCGTCAGATTTTCCACCCATGATTTTGTTAGGACCTATACCGTGCATCTGGCCTCAGCATGGCTGGGTTTTGTATTTTCTCTGCGTCAGCTGTTGAGCGTTGCTTGGGTGGCTCTTGGAGGGTGGTGGGTTTTGGCCACTGCCCAGGACCGCCTCAGTGTTGATCCCTGTGGCCACCACATTGCGAGGCACGCACAAGGCTTTGTTAAGTTTGCCTGTTCTACCTGTTGGAATCCAACTTTGAATCTAAGACGACAGCCAGCTTTTCTTCCATCTGATTTAATTCCACACCCCTCATCCAGTCACCTCAGATTTGTTTTTAAAGATGGGCTCAGTCCAAAGCATGAAGATCCTCAGCGTCTTGAAAAATACTGGGCTCTGATCTAGTGCTTGGAAGACTGATGAAGACAGTAAATTGGTACTTCTTTTATCAACTTCCATCTCCGTATTCGGCCAAGGAAGGTGGAGTTGGAACAAGACGCTTGGCTTCAAGAGTATAGCCGAGATTCCACTGGCAAATGGAGCCCCCTTACTGCCACGTGCAATATTACCAGGTGCATTAGTTGCGCTTCAAGTACATAAACTAGGCACAACTTGATGCATCACTGTTTGATTTTCAAAAGTAAGATTCTTACACTAAATTGTCAACTATTTAAGATCAGAAATGATATATTTTTCCCCTTCCTATTCCTAGTGTCCTGACCCAGAGAAAGCACTTTACATTTGTTTACTGGAATTTGCGCTATTAGACATGGTGTGAATACCTAGGTATAGATCATGCATACTGAACATCCCTGCAGATGTTCAGGGATGATTTGGTCATGAAAGAAAAGGTTGGCATATCTTAATAGTCCTAATAATTGCTGCTGTTTACTGAGAGTGTGTGTGTGTGTGTTAGCTGCTCAGTCATGTCTGACTCTTTGTGATCCTATGACTGTAGCCTGCCAAGCTTCTCTGTCCATGGAATTCTCCAGGCAAGAATACTGGAGTAGGTGGCCATTCCCTTCGAGGGGATCTTCCCATCCCGGAGATCGAAGCTGGGTCTCCCCTACTGTAGGCAGATTCTTTACCATCTGAGCCACTAGGGAAGCTGTTACTGAGCATACCATATATTAATACCAGGCACCGTGCCGGGCACTCTGGTTATACAATCTTAGTTAATCGTTCAAAGAATACAGCAAGATTGGAGCTGCAGGAGACAGCCTTTCACTTTAAGAGGAGAAGTACCTGTCAAGAAGCTGTACTTGTTCTCCCATGTATATTTTTGGTAAAGCCGGTGGAGAACCAGGTATTATTGCCCGATTAGCTCTTTCCTTCCCATGCCAAACTTTCTCTCCATTTTAGAGCATGGGAGAATTGCTTAAAGTGGTATTTAATTCTTTCTGTTGAGGAGACTAAAGTGGAGCAGCATGCTCATTGCTTATCTTTTTCTTCCCAAATCTCCCAACCCCTTGATTATATTATAACTAAAAAAAAAAAAAAAAAAAAAAATTTATGTGTGACTTGTGTACCTGAACTCCCAGCCAAGACCAAAGATCAAAGTCAAGAGAGGATATTAAGCTCACTCTTAGGTCCCTGGGACGTGGTATCTGTAGACACTGTCCTCAAGTTTGTCCCGGAGGAGTGGCCCGCTAAGAAGTAGAACTGCAGGTAAGCTTATCCACTCTGGAGGGTTGCAGTCTTAGGGAACAGCATTCTGCTCTTTAGTCATTTAGGGGAAAGAAGGAAGCAAATGTAAGAGAACAACCCCACAGAGTGGTTTTCAGCATGATTATGTGTAGCATGACCCCTTTTGAGAATTTTTGGGACAGTTACGCAGAGAACAGCCTCCATGTCCCTGACTCTGTCTCCTTTTCTCACTCTGCCTTTGAGCAGCTTTCACGTTTGTTGAGCAATCTGCTGTGAAGCCTGTGGTTTCCTGTGGCACATTTCTAATAATATTTGTACAGGCTATTATTTAATGCACCATATAAATATTTATCATAAGAGCAGTCTTTTGATCATGAACAGAGGCTAAAAACCAGTTCAGTCCGTGCTGGCAATTGGCTGGGAAGCTGTTCTGCCCTTTGGAGCCTCTTGTAGACTGAGAAGTTAGGTAAGGCCTGGGACATGTGTGCAGCCAGCTTGAATTTCTCCCTGTAGCTTTTCTTTCTCTTGCCCTCCACAGTCTATGCTCTTAATTCTCTTGCCTGACCAGCCACCTCATATTCCCTATTAGTTATGTTTCTTTTTTAATGGGCTTCCCTTGTGGCTCAGATGGTAAAGAATCCGCCTGCAATGCAGAAGACCTGGGTTCGATACCTGGGTTGAGAAGATCCCCTGGAGGAGACATGGCAACCCACTCCAGTATTCTTGCCTGGATTATCCCCATGGACAAAGCAGCCTGGTGGGCTACAGTCTATAAGATTACAAACAGTTGGATACCCCATATTCCTTATTAGTTGTTTTTCTTTTTAGAGAATTTACCTCTGCCTCAAATGAATGAAGTGGGATCAACTTTTCTGACTCTCAGCATTCATCTTTTGGGCTTTAAAGCCACACCATTGTGACCTGGACAAAAACCAGCTCCTCTGGTGTTGTGCTCTGTGACCTTAAACTGCTTTATTGCTGAGAACCTCAGTCTCTTTAACTGGAAAATGAGCTCGTAGTGGCAACCTCACGGGATTGTTACAAGTGAAATCACAAAATCAGGTGGGTGATTTGCAGAGCAGAGCTTAATAAGTGCCAGTTGTTGCTGCCTTTGTTGTTGATACTGTTGTTGAAGGATTCGGTTTTCACTTTTAGGTTGGAAAGAGCCCTAAAGTTGCCTTAAGAGGCCAGGGTTCAAATGCAGATGCTGCTGCTTTTTACTCTTTGTGTGACTTGGGGCAAATTTTCCTATCCCAACAAGGTATAAAATGGTGGTAGGTTTCCCAGCTTAAATGCATTTCAGTTGGAAGAGATGAACTTGTGAAAGTGCCAAGCATGCAGGAGAATCCTAATCTTTTTTTTTTTTAAAGCAAATTATAAAAGGGAATAATGTTTTCCATTTTGCAGTTAGTTTATTCTCTGAGGCCAAGAGGAACTGGAATATAGTTTGGAGTCTAGGACACATCAGAGGGTACTTACGACCCGGGAACAAAGGGCACAGAGGGGAGACGAGGAATCTGAGTACAGAAAATCCTCTGGCAGAATTTTTATAACTCACAGGGTCAAGTTTCAGGGAAGCTGCCCTAGAGCTTGAACTTTTCAAGATCCAGGTGTGGAAACAATCATAAAGAGATCACTTAAAACTATAGTAATAGGAAACGTAGTGAACCTGAAATATTTAATTAGGATCTATTTCTTACAAAAACATGAACTGGGGTATGTGTGTGAACAATGCAGAGAAGGGATGATGCCCTTGTTCCTGTGGGTTTGACTCTCTTTTGGACTCATGTCTCAGTCATACAGTCTAGAAATGGATAGTTTTTACCAGAGGCCACTTGGTATTGGGGAAGGGACAGTCTCTGAAGGTGGGCAGCCTGAGTTCTGAGTAAGCCAGTTGTAGACACTAGGCACATGGCTTTGAGCCCTAGGTCAGGAAGATCCCCTGGAGAAGGAAATCCACTCCAGTATTCTTGTCATGAACAGAGGAGCCTGGTGGGCTACATTTCACAGGGTCACAAAAGAGTCAGGTACAACTTAGCGACTAAACAACGACTCCAATGTACAGAGTAGGCAGAGTCCTTGGCAAACATACATTATCTAAGTGGAGGGTATCCTGCAGCATGGGGCTTCCTAGGTGGCACTGGTGGTAAAGAACCCACCTGCTAGTGCAGGAGACATAAGAGAGGTGGGTTCTATCCCTGAGTTGGGAAGATCTCCTGGAGGAGGGCATGGCAACCCACTCTAGTATTCTTGCCTGGAGAGTCCCTATGGACAGAGGAGCCTGATGGGCTACATACAACCCATAGTGTCGCAGAGTCGGACATGACTGAAGCAACTTAGCATGCGTGAACCTGTTAGCATGGCATTCTGAGATCGCTTAGGGATTTGGCAGCCAGAGGGATTGAGACTGCTCTCACCTCCATCACCTGCTATTACCTCCATCACCTGCTATTTATATGACATATGGGAGCAAGTTACTTGACTAGTCTAGGACTTGTTTTTCCTCATCAGTAAAATGGGAATGGTCCTAGTAATTCTCTTCAAGGGTTGATATCAGGACAAAAAGTGGATTTAAAAATGCAAGCTGCTTAGTAAAGCATCAGATACACAGTAAATTTTTACCTTTTATTATTTCCCTAAAGGTGGGTTTTAAGAGTTTGCTCTGAGTCTCAGGGACGTGGTGAGTTTGTGCCATGTGCCAGACACTGGGCTGGCACTAGGGGTACTGCTGTGGTCCAGGCAGCCCTGGAGTTAACTCTCTAATGGCAAAGCTCCAGTCTCCATACAAGTCAGAGTGGAGGGGGAGGATTCTCCGGAAGGATGGGCTCTTTCCTCTTTAGCCAAGAAATAGGTCCAAAACCCAGAGCCAGGGTAAGCCCCAAGTCAGCTACAGAGTAGAAATCTGCCTCTTTGGATTTTACTGGGAATAAATCAGGATGTCTGGGTGGTGGGTGGTGAGATGAGATATTCCATGCAGAAGAGGACAGTCGCAAGTGAGGGAACCAGGCCTGAGGAGCTGGGCCAGCCCCCTGGGGGCCTCTTTTGTCACTGGCTCTGGTAGGAGAAGAGAGAAACTTGGGTGGCTGGCCAAGTCTGTGTAAGCCAGAATGTTAGCATAGACTCTTCATTTCCTATTTTTTCCCCCTTGTTTCTCCCTGCAGTGTTTAGAATAGTTTTGAAAAGCTCTAGTCAAGGACAGAGTTGTTGACTTGCCAGGATCAGTGTTGGAGAGCAGCGTCCTTGGGTCCTTCGAAGTGGTGACGGTGGGACACTAAGAGAGGGAGTCCTGCGTTCAGCAAGTGGAGGCCTGTGGTCATTTGGGGGCGGTGGAGCGGCTAGCCTAGTCAGTCTTCCTCCTCTGCAGATAAAGAAATCTAGGAAGATGTAAGCCACGGCACTGCCCTGTTCTGCCCTTCACTGTATCCTCGGTTCCTAGCAGGGTGTCTGATGCCTGGCACAATCTGCATTTCTGCTAATATCAGTCTCTGCTGGCACCATGCCTCATCATTTCATATATCACTAAGAAAGATGTTCCTGGTTGCCACTGGTTTTTAAGAGTCATTGATGTCAGATAAGCTAAATGTGAAAAGAAATGAGTACCTTAGAATTAATAAAATGTGGTTGTAAGCATCCAGTAAATATTTATTAATTGGATGAATGAAGCATACAGATATTAGAATCAAGGCAAAACACTAGTGCAGATAAATACAAACCTAGGAATCTGAACTATTAAAGCATTAAAGCATGAACCTGTTCATCCTTATTTTTGTTGTTGTTGTTGTTGTTGATTCACTGATTTAGGTGTTCATTCCATAAGCACTTACCGAGAACTATTATGTACCAGACAGTGTACTGGTTTGGGGATACATGCTCTGTAGGAGCTGAGGATCTAGAAATCAATCACTTCCTTTCTTCAGGTTCAGGCCAGTGAGGGAGGTGAACACAGAAGCAAAAAATTCGGTCAGAGTGATTTTTAAAAAGTTTAAAAGAAAGAAGGGACACAGTACTATGGTGGCACTGGGGCATGGAGAGAGGCAAGAGGTGATGGTTGGGATTCTCTGGTGGTACAGTGATTAAGACTCTGTGCTTCCAAGGAAGGAGCCCAGGTCTGATCTCTGGTCTGGGAACTATATCCCACATGCCTCGGTGAAGATCCCGCACATGGCAGCAAAGATCCTGCGTGCCACAGCTAAGACCCAGAGCAGCCAAACAAATTAAAAAAAAAAAGTGTTGGTTGAGCAAGATCTTAACATGAAAGTCAGTAGGCAGCACATTAAAAAGCAGAGATGCCAACAACGGCCCTTCTAGTCAAAGCTGTGGTTTTTCCAGCAGTCATATATGGATGGGAGAGTTGGACTATAAAGAAAGCTGAGTGCCGAAGAATGGACGCTTTTGAACTGTGGTGTTGGAGAAGACTCTTGAGAGTCCCTTGGACTGCAAGGAGATCCAGCCAGCCCATCCTAGAGGAAATCAGTCCTGACTATTTATTGGAAGGACTGATGCTGAAGCTGAAACTCCAATACTTTGGCCACCTGATGCAAAGTACTGACTCATCGGAAAAGACCTTGATTATTGAAAGGAAAGAATGAAGGCAGGAGGAGCAGGGGATGACAGAGGATGAAATGGTTGGATGGCATCACTGACTCCATGGACATGAGTAAACTCCGTGAGTTGGTGATGGACAGGGAGGCCTGGCGTGCTACAGTCCATGAGGTTCCAAAGATTCAGACACGACTGAGTGACTGAACTGAGCTGAACTGAAGGAAAGAGAAGTATGAAGTGGAGACAGTCCTGTAGTGGTGTGGTGCACCTGGGAACCTGTGAGGGGCCGATGTGTCTGAAGCCTGATGTGAGAACAGGGAGGACTATAGTAGATGTGGCTGGATAGGAGGCAGAGGGCAGTTCCCGGAGGGCCTGGGATGCTGTGCCGAGGGCCTCAGCCAATGGTTTTCAGTCCTTAGGAGGAACTCAGCAGAGCCACTGTTGGGGGAGGGTCGAGGGCCAGGCAAGGATGATCTTTGCTTGACACAGCGCTGCTGTGCTTTGGTCTATTTCAGTTTCCTTCGAGTAACGGCTTGAAGAAAAAATATCCCCATTGGCTGTTTGAAGGAATGCATGGTTTGAAAACTGGTGCCATTGATCGTGTGGGCGAGGAGATGAGAAAGCAGTTAGGCTGGAGCCTGGGAGTTGTTCTCTGAAGCTTAGAGGAGGGTAGCCCTTGTTCCTACTCCAGCTTCCACCTTCGCTTCTCCAGCTGCCCATGAATCATAGTGGCCACATGCTGTTGGGGGATCACTGTGAGCAAGTCAGAAGCCATCATGTTTAACGAAGCCATTTTTAACTGGGATAAATACCCAGGAAACCTTAACGGAACACCTGCTGGCTGACTTCGTTTTTGAATCCCCAAGTATGATCTTGCCAAGGAAACATTACCTCTTTGAAGTGAAAGGATGCAGAACACTGCTGTGGTTGAAATTAGACCCTGGGCGCTGAGGCTACCCTGAGCTCACCTAGGGGGCTGTAGCACGTTCTCCAGCATAAATGTCTTGGAGGCTTGTTCTTATTCTTTAAAACTCCAGTCTGGAAAATGAAAGCCTCTGTGAGATGTCTGCATCATGGGGGCTAATCTGAGCAAAGGGACCAGAGCCTCAGTGAAGGCCAAGGAATTCCTTGAGTGTTTGCTGGGCAGTTTCCTTGTAACTCGCAAGGGGTCTGTAAAGAAAACAGATTGTCTAACAAGTTCCTGATCCTGTCTCCCTCGAGGCTCCTTCCCAGTCAGTTCACGACACGGCTGCAGTGTATCTGCCTCTTCTCCAAATGTGTGCTGTGAGCTGTTACGAAGGAAAAGAGAATGTACAGAGGTGGGATTGTGGGTTCAGGCTGCTCTGCAGTCGTGCTGCCTCCTCTCTTAATTTCTGAAACCTTTCTGCCCGTCAGTATAATGTGCATGATTATCGCAACTTGCGTTTACTGTTCATAAGTGTGTGGACCTAGCGTTAAGAGAAAATTTACATATTCCTTGGAGTCTCATCTTAATCACCTATAAAATAAACACTCACCGTCAGGGTGAGGAGGGAATTGGATGAAAGCAGGCAAAAGGTACAAACTTCCATTTATAAGATAAATGAATAGTAGGAATATAATGTACAATGTGATAAATATAATTAACACTGCTGTATTTGTATATGAAAGTTGTTAAGAGAGTGGATCCTACGAGACCTCATACCACAAATATTTTTCTGTTTTTCTTTTCAATCTGTATGAGATGATAGATATTTACTGGATGTATTGTGATAATCATTTCTTAAAGTATGTAAGCCATTATCATTATGCTGTGTACCTTGAACTTAAACAGTTCTGTATGTCAATTACACCTTAATAAAATTGGAATAAAATAGTCTCACCTTGTAGCATCACAGTGAGTAGAGGGCCTCTATGCTAAAGCTGAAACTCCAGTACTTTGGCCACCTCATGCAAAGAGTTGACTCATTGGAAAAGACGCTGATGCTAGGAGGGATTGGGGGCAGGAGGAGAAGGGGACGACAGAGGATGAGATGGCTGGATGGCATCACCGACTTGATGGACATGAGTTTGAGTGAACTCCAGGAGTTGGTGATGGACAGGGAGGCCTGGCCTGCTGCAGTTCATGGGGTCACCAAGAGTTGGGCACGACTGAGCGACTGAACTGAACTGAACTGAACTGAACTGAATGACTTCCCTGGTGGCTCAGATGGTAAAGCACCTGCCTACAATGCTGGTGACCCAGGTTCGATCCCTGGTTCGGGAAGATCCCCTGGAGAAGGAAATGGCAACCCACTCCAGTACTCTTGCCTGGAAAATCCCATGGATGGAGGAGCCTGGTAGACTACAGTCCATGGGGTCTCAAAGAGTCGGAAAGTGACTTCACTCACTCACTCATGTACTGTTTAAAGTGCTTATTGGCATGTGATAGGTGCTCAGTAGATAGTTTTTTGAATGAATGGCTGACCGGGTAGGTGAGTTCCTTTTTAGCAATGACCATTGCCCTTTTGATTCAAATTCAGTGAGGAAAAAATGCATATCTGTTGCTTCCAGATTCTCAGTTCTACAACCCTTTGTTTATCCTCATTGCACTTTTCATCTGCTATCACAGCTTTGTTTGAATAATGGTGAAGCTTGTAAATGCTCATCATCTGACTCCCTCCAAAGAACAGAAACTCCGTGTCTGAGGCCACGCCTGCCTGTTCACCCACCACTTACCTCAGTGCCTGCTTGCACACTGGCAGCAATGAGCATCTTTCTTGGATTAATGAATAATCATCCAGTTTGTCAGCTGTGCCCCTTCCATTTCCACTTTCAAGATGTCCTGTGCTCGACTTTGCAGACCAGCTTGGTCTTCACATGGTTTGGCCTTTGACCCCACAGGTGGAGGGATAGCAATGCCCGGTGGAGATGAACCCAGGAGCTACTATGTGGGCATGGACGTGGGGACTGGCAGCGTCCGAGCAGCCCTTGTGGACCAGAGGGGCACCCTCTTGGCTTTTGCAGACCAGCCCATCAATCAGTGGGAGCCTCAGTTCAACCACCATGAGCAGTCGTCCGAGGACATCTGGGCCGCGTGCTGCATTGTCTCAAAGGTATGGCCCTGACTCTGGCATTCTATCCTTGCACATGCTTCTTTCCCACCTCCCCTCTGCTGAGTGTCTCTTGTGTGTCCATCTGGTGCCAGGGACAATGTAAGGGTAACTTTAGACACTGGCTTTGCCTTTTGGGAGCTCAGGGTCTGTGACGGAGACCAACAGTCAGCAGGGATATGACATGAGAGGTGTGGGAACAAAGTGACTGTGGCTGGAGCTGAGGATGGGGCCAACCCAGAGGGGCTCAGGGTAGATGGTAGAGGACTCACACCATGCAGTCAGAGGATTTGGTTGGGTGTGACTCTCTGTGAAGATGTCACTGATAACCATAGCTCACCTCTACGGTGCCTTCAGGTGTGCCCAGTTCTGTGTAAAACAGGTTAATCTGCATCATAGAGGGGAATCCTTGCAATGGCTGTATAGAGGCAGTGCTATTAACACCATCATTTCACTGAGGCAGAAACAGAGGCACAGAAAGATTAGATAACTTACCCATGCTCATGCAGTTAGTAATTATGAAAGGCAGAGCTGCAACCTAAGCAGTCTGATTCCAGTGGTGCACCCTGAGTCACTGGACTGTCCTGCCTTCCAAGTGGACAAGTGAAGGGAACCTCTCTTGTTCAGAGGGAGCAACTTACGCAAAGGCAAGGTGGGCTCTGAGAAAGGAAGAAAGTCGGGCAAGACCAGTGCAAATCTGAGTTGTAGCAGGTAGGCATTTTTCTTGAGTGGCCTTTGTTTGCAGTCAGCTTGCTGACTTGGAAAAAAGTGACGCTGGGTGAGAATTGTTCCCTTTTAGTTTCGCTTGACTGGTTTTATATCCCAGTAATCAGGAACGACAGAGATGTTTTTGTCATTTTTTTTTTTTCCAGAGGGAAAAATAAAGACCTGGATTCTGTCTTCTCCCTGTTTCTAGTTTAGTTCCTTAAATATTCATGATGGGCTTGGTAATTTGCGGATGGACAATTCACCATTCTGTCCGTATCGATCAGTCTGTTTAAACTTTCATGAGCTCTGGGCTGCTGTTAGTGCCCCCAGAGAAGAAGGCAGGGAGAGGAGGCTGGGGGTGGGCAGCACTGGAGCATGACAGAGGAATAAAAGGGAGGCATGTCTTTTCTTCTGCCTGTTTAATTTTCTTCCTCCCTCCCCCTCCCAGCCCTTGCCTTGGTGAGAATCCTCTACTCTTTGCCCTTGGGTCTCCTTTGTCCTTCCAACATAGAGCCTTTCTTGCCATTAAGGAAATTGTCAAGAAGAAAATACAATCCCCTGATGAAAAGCTACTTTAAAACAGGTCTGCTCTAAGTACAGCTTGGTTTAATGTTGGACTTTTAATCATCTTGCAGTGGCAACCACCACGTTATCTGCTTGAGTCCCTTCAGCCCTGTGAGTGCTCTGGGCATTTGTCCTTCTTGAGGCTGTGCTTCTAGCGTAAACCTGGATAACGCTACTGGGTCTTAGGCCCTTCTCACATGGGGCATGGCCACGTGGCCATGTGTCAGGAGCCATGGGATAAGCATGACACATCTGCTCATAGCTCATCGCTTGTGAGGTTGAAGGAGGGAGGCATGTTTATATTAGAGAGTAACGTACCAGAGAGCACAAATTTTAGAGCTGGACTGCCTGGATTGACATCCCAGTTCCGACATTTATTAGCTTGTCATCTTGAAAAAATTACTTTTGGTTTCTTGCTTGAGTTTCATTATCTGTAAAATGGGAATGATAACTGTACCTATCTGCATTGGGTCGCTGTGAGGATTAAAAGAGTTAATGCATACAAAATGTCATAACAGTGCCTGGAAATGAGTAAGCACTGTGATTCCTATGGCGATTGCACTGATGACTAACAAAAATGAGTAGATTATGGAGGAGAATGAATTTTTAAGATAGAATGTTGAAAAGTCAAAGTCAGTAACAGAGGTACCTCATGGGGAATATTCACTCCTTTTCTGGTTAGGGTTCTTTCTATGTAAGATTTTGAGAAGCAATGGTCTGGGGCAAAGGGTGACGTAAAATACATCCTGACCTGTCTTGTTCTCAAAAACTTAAGGAGCTCAAGAGCTTGAGAGCGGTTGTATTGTTTCCTTTTCTCTAAGTTGCTCACATTGCCTGAGATGGTTTTCCCTTAGTCAAATTAATAAAAACAATAAGAACAACAGCAGCAATAGTAATAATAGTTACCACTATTATTAGTAATAGTAACAGTAATCATGAATAATAATTAATAGTAATATTAACAGTAATAATAATGATGGCAACTAACATTTCTTGGGCACTAATTCTGTTCCAGGTATCAAGCTGAACACTTTATATCAATCACTCCTTGTTATCTACACAAAAATCTCTTTTAAAAAATTGAAGTATAGTTGATTTACAATGTTATGTTAGTTTCACATGTACAGCAAAGTGATTCAGACATATATATTCTTTTTCAGCCTCTTTTCCCTTATTGGTTAGTACAAAATTATTGAGTATCGTTTCCTATGCTATAGTGTAGGTCCTTATTTGTTAACTATTTTATATATAGTGAAAGTGAAGTCACTCAGTCATGTCCAGCTCTTTGCGACCCCATGGACTGTAGCCTGCCAGGCTCCTCTGTCCATGGGGTTTTCCAGGCAAGAATACTGAGGTGTGTTGCCATTCACTTCTCCAGGGGATCTTCTCGACCCAGGGATCAAACCCAGGTCTCCCGCATTACAGGCCAACTCTTTACTGTCTGAGCCACCAGGGAAGTAGTGTGTATATATTAATCCTAAACCCCTAATTGAACCCTCCCTCACTTTTCCTTTTGGTAACCATAAGTTTGTTTTCTGTGTTTGTAGGTCTATTTCTATTTTGTATCTAAGTACATTTGTATCTTTTTTTAAGATTCCACATGTAAGCAATAATATATGTGGAATCTTTTGTCCTTTCCTGCCTGGCGTAGTTCACTTAGTAAGACAGTCTCTAGGTCCATCTTTATTGGTGCAAACGGCATTATTCATTCCTTTTTTTTTTTTTACTGAGTAATATTCCATCGTTGAACCACGTCTTCTTTATTCATTTCTCTGTTGATTGACATTTAGGTTGCTTTCATGTCTTGAGTTCTGTGTCATCACTGATTTTAATGGCTTATGTTCCTTTTGGGGGGCTTCCGAGGGGCTCAGTGGTAAAGAATCCACCTGCCAGTGCAGGAGATATGAGTTCCATCCCTGGGTCGGGAAGGTCCTCTGAAGGAGGAAATGGCTACCTACTCCAGTATTCTTGCCTGGAAAACCCCACAGACAGAGGAGCCTGGCAGGCTACAGTCCACAGGCTCACAAAAGGGTCAAACACAACTTAGTAACTAACCATTTCTGTTGGAGCCACAAATCTTAATCACCTCAACAAGGCAAGAACATTGCAAGTTTAGTGTATAGTAACAGATTCCATTAGGAAGAAGATGATAAGCTGGAGGTGTTGTTTAGTCTGCAAATATTTATTGAGCACTACTGTGTGCTATGCTCTTTGCTAAGAACTGGTGTATATATGGGAGAGGGGGCTACAACAAGTTCTCTGCCTCTAAGGATAAAATAGTTGAGTTGCATGGGAAAAAAATATCCACAAAGTCAACAAAGTGCCATTTTCCCCCCGCTAAATTGTACCAGCTATATGAGTAATATATACTTAGAGAGAGAGCAGGAGGAGGAGTCATAATGTGGGACTGAGCAATGATGTCACCCTCCTACCGTTCATAGAACCTGTATGGTTTGCAAAGCATGTTCCTATCCACTTGACTGTCATAGGAGGTGGGTAGGGGAAGGATTGTTCCTTCCATATTATAGTTGAAAAGAACAACTGGGATCCAGAGAGTGAAGTGAGTTTTCCTAAGTCACCCAGGAAGTGAGTGGTAAGCCTGAAGTCAGGTCATATCTTTGCATTCCCTCCGTCTCCAACACCCCATACCTTCATCTTTTGTTTAGATCATCACTGGAATGTAACCTCCTCCTAAATGTCCTTCCCCTCTGTGATTGTTCTCCTTCCTGAGCTGGAATGACGTTTTAATGCTAACTTGACAACTCTTCTATAGCCTCAAACTACTCTTAAGATAGAACTCAGAATTTGTAACATGGCCTCCAGGCCTTGCATGGTTTGGTTTTAGCCTGCTCTTCTGGTTTATCTCATGGTCCTTCTCTTAGCTCTTCCACCTACATTTTCCTTCTCTCCTGTCTTCACACATGCACTGTTTCCTCTCTTTCATACATATTCTCTCTTCTTCCTGTACACTCTTCCTGCCTGCAGCCAACATATTTCACTCCCATACATCCTTAGATCCATAATGTCCAATATGGCAGTCATTAGCCACATGTCTTTTCATACTGTTCATGGGGTTCTCAAGGAAGAAATACTGAAGTGGTTTGCCATTCCCTTCTCCAGTGGACCACATTTTGTCAGAACTCTCCACCATGACCCATCCATCTTGGGTGGCCCTACACGGTATGGTTTAGTTTCATTGAGTTAGACAAGGCTGTGGTCCATGTGGTTAGATTGGCTAGTTTTCTGTGATTGTGGTTTCGGTCTGTCTGCCCTCTGATGCCCTGTCTCAGCACCTGCTGTCTTACTCGGGTTTCTCTTACTTTGGATGTGGGGTATCTCTTCATGGCTGCTCCAGCAAAGCGTAGCCGCTATTCCTTACCTTGGAGGTGGGGTATCTCTTCATGGCCGCCACTCCTGACCTTGGACGTGGGGTATCTCCTCTCGGCCACTCGCCCTCCAATGCCATTACTTTGCCAACAAAGGTCCGTCTAGTCAAGGCTATGGTTTTTCCAGTAGTCATGTATAGATGTGAGAGTTGGACTGTAAAGAAAGCTGAGTGCCAAAGAATTGATGCTTTTGAGCTGTGGTGTTGGAGAAGACTCTTGAGAGCCCCTTGGACTGCAAGGAGATCCAACCAGTCCATCCTAAAGGAGATCAGTCCTGGGTGTTCATTGGCAGGAGTGATGTTGAAGCTGAAACTCCAATATTTTGGCCACCTGATGTGAAGAGCTGACTCATTTGAAAAGACCCTGATGTTGGGAAAGATTGAGGGCAGGCGAGGAAGGGGATGACAGAAGATGAGATGGTTGGATGCCATCACCAACTCAATGGACAGGAGTTTGGGTAGACTCCGGGAGTTGGTGATGGACGGGGAAGCCTGGTGTGCTGCAGTCCATGGGGTCACAAAGAGTCGGACACAACTGAGTGACTAAACTGAGCCATGTGTCACCATTTACCTTTAGTTAAAATGAAGCGTAGGTCAAAATTCACTTCCTGGAAACACTTTTTTTTGCACAGATTTCTACAAAGTCAGCTTCTTAGGTCCTTCGATTGTTTCCTCAAATCTCACCTTTTTGGCAACTGTCTGCCTTCCCCGGCATTCCTGATTCCCCTGACATCACTTTCTAGTAAACTGTACATACATACACTATATAATTTTCTCAGTTTATGGCTGTTGTCTGTCCCTACAATGTAACCTCCAAAAGGGTAAGGAATTAAAAAAAATTTTTTTTCTTTCCATTTCTTCCCAAATACCCAGAAGAGTGCATAGCATGACCTTAGAAGGGGCTTGATGGTATTGAATATTTACTGACTAATTGAATGAATGAGTAATTGAATTGTGTAGGCAATGGGGACTGATGGGCCTGAGGGAACTAGGGATTTCATAACCTCATGCACACCCCCAAAGCTGACAAAAGCATTCAAATCAAGAATTAAAATGATACAGAACCAGCCACATGGAACTCTGTTGCAAGCTGAATTCTGTGAGGCCCCAGGCCTTGACCCTTGATTCAGATATAGCTAAAGATAAAACCAGGTATGCCTCTGACCCTCCAGTTCTCAGTTTGGAAGATTTCTGTGGAACGCTGTCTCCCCACCCAATATGGCAGAGCCTGCTGATTTAAAACACATGCAGGATTGAACTGGTTCCCACAGTCAGAACAAAGCGATGCACAATCCCTTCCCCAAATATTTGTTTGCTGCCCCATAGCTACGAGTTGACAGTTGCGAGACATGGACCAGGTTACAGAATGAAGTTGCAGAAATCTCCTTCTCTGGAAATTCTTTAGCAGAGCAATGTGCTTTCTCTCTAGCCGAGGAAATTCCCTTGATGCCAAGTTGTTGGGGTGAGTTTACTAGCCTGCTTTCTTCTTCCATTAATGAGAGTATAAAAAAGAATCCTCAGGTCAGCAGGTCAAAGTCCCAGGGGCCTTCTGGGTAGTGTGACTCTGACAGCCATCTCTCTGAGATGGTTTAGCTGGGGGGTGGGGTGGAGGGGTTGTGGTGGGGGGTCTCAGTCATGATAAGCATGATCATAAGGTATTTCCATATAAGGCTGGGCAAATGACAGTGGCTGCCTAACCAAATCAGGTTTAAATGCATGTCACAGTTTTTTCTCCAGTTCTTTGTGATAGGTTTCCCTTTTAGAGATGGAGACGCTGAACCTTTGTTGCTGAAAAGCCATAATTAGAATATAGAACTCTGTAGGTCTTCAGAGGGGATTCATAAAATAGATTGAAGAGAATATTTTTTTTTTGCTTCTACTGGAATGTCACCTTCACCATAATTCTTAGGAGGATTCGAGTTTAATCTTTCAGTCATTAATCCTGTGGTTTTTATATGTGATTACATGACACAGAGAGCATGCTATACTTCATACATAAGATTCCATAAACACAATTAATGAAGCATCAAGTGAATTTTTCCCTTCACGTTTCCAACAAAGGTTGATTGGTTCCAAAGCACTTTCAAACTAATTGACACTTTTGATCCTTACCTGTCTCTCTGTCAGGAACCTGAAGCTTGTAAAGGTGATGATATTAGTGCAAGATTACCTGAACTGAGTGTTGGGACCAGAAGCTGGTGCTTTTGATACCATAGCGTATGCTCCATTCTCCTGCAGAGCTGCCTTTTTGTATTGAGTTTTATTGCATTTTCTACCTGTTCTCTCCCACTTCCTCTCTTGACTAGAGATCTTTTGTAGGCCTGTGTAGGATGGGCTTGCCTAAGTCAGGCATACGCTCTCTGGGCAGAGACCAATAGGGCTGCATGGCAGGTAGAAGTTAGGGCTGGTTTATGCATTGACAGATTGAGGCTCCATGAGTTCAAAGACTGGATGCAATTAATTTACTTATATAATGGCAGCTACTTCTTGTGCACTGATGTTGGGCTAATCACACCTTATTTTGCTGAATTCTCCTAACATCATTCAGTTCAGTCGCTCAGTCGTGTCCGACTCTTTGCAACCTCATGAATTGCAGCACGCCAGGCCTCCCTGTCCATCACCAACTCCTGCAGTTCACCCAAACTCACGTCCATCTAGTTGGTGATGCTATCTAGCCATCTCATCCTCTGTCGTCCCCTTCTACTCCTGCCCCCAGTCCTTCCCAACATCAGAGTCTTTTCCAGTGAGTCAACTCTTCGCATGAGGTGGCCAAAGTATTGGAGTTTCAGCTTTAGCATCATTCCTTCCAAAGAACACCCAGGACCAATCTCCTTTAGAATGGACTGGTTGGATCTCCTTGCAGTCCAAGGGACTCTCAAGAGGCCTCTCCAACACCATAGTTCAAAAGCATCAATTCTTCGGCGCTCAGCTTTCTTCACAGTCCAACTCTCACATCCATACATGACCACTGGAAAAACGATAGCCTTGACTAGACGGACCTTCGTTGGCAAAGTAATGTCTCTGCTTCTGAATATGCTATCTAGGTTGGGCATAACTTTTCTTCCAAGGAGTAAACATCTTTGAATTTCATGGCTGCAAATACTATCTGCAGTGATTTTGGAGGCCAGAGAAATAAAGTCTGACACTGTCTGTTTCCACTGTTTCCCCAACTATTTGCCATGAAGTGATGGGACCAGATGCCATGATCCTAGTTTTCTGTATGTTGAGCTTTAAGCCAACTTTTTCACTCTCCTCTTTAAGAGGCTTTTTAGTTCCACTTCACTTTCTGCCATAAGGGTGGTGTCATCTGCATATCTGAGGTTATTGATATTTCTCCCAGCAATCTTGATTCCAGCTTGTGCTTCTTCCAGCCCAGCGTTTCTCATGATGTACTCTGCCCATAAGTTAAATAAGCAGGGTGACAATATACAGCCTTGATGTACTCCTTTTCCTATTTGGAACCAGTCTGTTGTTCCATGTCCAGTTCTAACTGTTGCTTCCTGACCTGCATACAGGTTTCTCAAGAGGCAGGTCAGGTGGTCTGGTATTCCCATCTCTTTCAGAATTTTCCACAGTTTATTGTGATCCACACAGTCAAAGGCTTTTGCATAGTCAATAAAGCAGAAATAGATGTTTTTCTGGAAGTCTCTTGCTTTTTCCATGATCCAGTGGATGTTGGCAATTTGATCTCTGGTTCCTCTGCCTTTTCTAAAATCAGCTTGAACATCTTGAAGTTCATGGTTCATGTATTGCTGAAGCCTGGCTTAGAGAATTTTGAGCATTACTTTACTAGCATGTGAGATGAGTGCAATTGTGCGGTAGTTTGAGCATTCTTTGGCATTGCCTTTCTTTGGAATTGGAATGAAAACTGACCTTTTCCAGTCCTGTGGCCACTGCTGAGTTATCGTCTAAGTAGTAGCTTTGCATAACCAAGGGAGCTGGCTTTTTGGCTTCCTAAAGTCACAAGACCAGTCAGTGGTGGAGCCAGGTTTCAAGCTCAGGTAGTCTTCACCCAACACCATTGATATTAGCCACTACCTAGAGATTTCCAAGCCAACTTGGAAGGACATTCCAGGCAGAATTGGCCATGCTTATAAATGCTGCAGATATGATCCAGCAAGACAAGGTGACTGGAAGGACTGAAATTGCGTAACCTGCCTTGGACCATGTAGCCAGAGGGACAAAGCTAGGATTTGAAACCAGGGCTTGGTGTGTCTTTGTCATGAATCTGTGTGCTCCTCACGCTCTTCATTGGAGGGACTGATGCTGAAGCTGAAACTCCAACACTTGGGCCACCTGATGCGAAGAGCTGACTCACTGGAAAAGACCCTGATGCTGGGAAAGATTGAGGGCAGGAGGGGAAGGGGACGACAGAGGATGTGATGGTTGGATGGCATCACCCACTCAATGGACATGGGTTTGGCTGGACTCAGGGAGTTGGTGATGGACAGGGAGGCCTGGCGTGCTGCAGTTCATGGGTTGCAAAGAGTCGGACATGATTGAGCAACTGAACTGAACATGCTCTTCTAATTCTAGATGGATCAATGTAGTAAAGATTTACAGGGCGTTCACCTGGTACTGTTGGGCAAAGAGGTTTCCTGGAGTCACAGGTGGGTCACTGGCAGTGTTCTTCTGAGGACACATGCCCTGTCTGCAGGATAAGTCTCTCGGGCAGGCAGGCAGTGTGGTGGAGTAGGAAGAACCTAGCCATTGACTGGCTCTGAAACAGGATTACGTTCAAGTTCTCAGTCTCTGGGATGTGCTTGCTCTTCCCTTCTCTCCCTAGTCTTCTATTTTTTCTTTTTATGAAATGAAAATACTAAATGTTTCCTCAGTAGGCTTTGTAAGGATTAAATAAGGTGATGCTTGTAAAGTATCTGGCACACAGTAAGTGCTCAATACATGATGACATTTTATTATTTGTTGTAAGTATTTGAAAAAAATGCTTTTCCTTGTTGAAAATATGTAATAGTTGTGTGTAGCTCTTATTTAAGGAACATATTCAAAGTAAGAAATAGAGTCCTAAATGACAAGTCTGGTGTTCTATAATAGGGGAGAAGAAGAATTGTACATTTTATCTCTTTAAATTTATTAAAAAATTTTTCTTTTTACTTTTTTAATGATGATGGACACATTTGAATTGATTTTTGTGGGGTTTGAAAGGTTATTATCTGTTTTACGTTTCCAGAAAATGTTATTGAATATAATCACTTGTGCTTTTTCACAAAAGGAAACTGTGGAAACAAAAATAAAAAAATAGAATTAATAAATCTGTTATTCTACAACTTAAAAAATTATATGACAAAGTGAAAAATCTCCCATCTCCTCCAGCTGTTGTTTCTGCTCTCAGAGGCAACCATTAGTAACAGTTGTATATGCTTTTTCTTTTTTTTACCTTATTAATGTACCATGGAAATATTTCCATTTTTTGTGTTTTATAGCTCAGTTTTTTCAAAAATATTTAACAGCTTGAGGTATAATTTACATACCATAAAATCATAAATTTAAATGTATAATTCAATGATTTTATTAAATTTACACCTTTGTATGATCATCACCATAATTAAATTTTAGAACATTTCTATTTCTAAGTGAAATTCGCTCAGTCGTGTCCATCGCTTTGCTACCCCATGGGCTGTACAGTCCATGGAATTCTCCACACCAGAATACTGGAGTGGGTAGCTGAACCTTCTCCAGGGGTTCTTCCCAACCCAGAGACCAAACCCAGGTCTCCCACATTGCAGGCACATTCTTTACCAGCTGAGCCACCAAGAATACTGGCGTGGGTAGCCTGTTCCTTCTCCAGCAGATCTTCCCAACCCAGGAATCGAACCAGGGTCTCCTGCATTGCAGGCGGATTCTTTACCAACTGAGCAATCAGGGAAGCCCACAATATTTCTGTTAAACCCCCAAAGTTCCTTATGCCTGTAGTCAGTCCTCAGCCCTCGATAGATAATTTTTTCTGTCTTTATAGTTGTTCTTTTCTAGAAAATTTACATAAATGGAATCATGCAACATGTCTTCTTTTGTGTCTGACTTTTTTCACTTAGTATAACGTTTTTAAGGTTAATTCATGTGGTTATACATATCATTGTATCACACTTGGTTTCACCATTTGGTTAAACCATGATGAATATTTGATTTGTTCCCAGTTTTAGGGTATTTTGAATATTGCTGCTGTGAATACTCACATACAAGTCTTTATGTTGATATATGTTTTTATTTTTCCTGCTTGGATACCAAGGAGTGAAATTGCTGGATTGTGCGATAAATTTTATTGCACTTTGTGAAATAGCTGCATTGTTTATCTTCTTGTTATTGCGTTATAAGTGTTCTTTATATATTTCATATATGTCTATTATCAGATGTATCAATTACAAGTATTTTCTTCTAATATTTAGCTTATCTTTTCACTATCTTGTTTCTTTTAAAGAGCAAAATTTTAATGAAGTCAAATTTATTATTTTTTTCTTTTATGAGTCTTGCTTTTTAATAAATCTTTGTCTAGCCCATGTCATAAAGGTTTTCTCTGCAAGGATTATAGTCTTAATTCTTAACATTTGGGGATATGATACATTTTAGAGTTAATGTTTATGTATGGTATAAGATAAAAGTCTAAAAGTATGGGGTTTTTTTGTATATGTTTTGTGGGAATGTTTTAGGTACAGTTTTATTTTTCAAGAAAGACTGCTTCTCAGTTTCTTATATGGCTTTGGTTAAGTTTTATTCCCCTCAAATAGTTGTTTTTGATTATTTTGTCCAGTTTTATGTTTTTATTTTGTTAAGCGGATTTGCCAACTTCATACTCCCAGACCCAGAATATGCTTCTGTACTTCTTTTTTTAATGGTGTAGAAAATTCTGTTTTATAGGTTTATTTAATAAAATAGTTTTCAGTAATTTTTATATTCATAAACAGTTAACATTGGTTTATATAATATTTTACTTACTTATGCTAATAATTCATTAAGATAGTTTCCTAGAAGTGGGATTTCTGGGTCAAAGTTATATATGTTTTTAATTTTAATAAATACTATACTATATTCTTCAAAATCTGTACTAAATTATCACATTGTTAGAATGTAAGGAAGGCCCACTTCTCACTGTCTTGCCACTATTAATACTATATATTTTTAATTTTTACGTTTTGCCAATAAGCAAGATGAAGAGTGGAGTATTTTTATTTGCATTTATTTAATTTTAGTGGAGTTGGGAATCGTTTTATATACTCTTTATATACTGTTTGTTTCTTTTATGAAGTGACGTCTCATGTCCTTTGCTTAATTTCCAATTAGATTGATTGTCTTTTTTAGAATTAATGTATAGAATATTCTGATATTTTAGTGATATTGAGTTTTTATCTGTGTTTTGTTGTAAGTACTTTATTCATTTCCTTCTAGTCATAGCTGTTTTAAGTCTTTTAAAAGCCTGTATTGTAATTCATATTTTTGTTTATTTGTTTTTAAAACAGAAAGTTGTACAAGGGGTCAATTTACACCAAATTCGAGGGCTTGGGTTTGATGCCACATGTTCTCTGGTTGTTTTGGATAAGCAGTTTCGTCCTTTGCCAGTCAATCATGAAGGTAGGACTGTTTCTGTCTTTTTCTGGTAGTGGGAGACTGGCTGCGGCCCAGGGGGAGCATGAGATCAAGTGTCTGTTATCGCCATGAGTGAGATGCACGAGCAGAACATGGAGACCAGAGATCATGTCCCTAGAGGACATGTTGGACAGCAGTTAGTAGGAGAGGGGTGACATTAGAATTAGGTGGATTAGGAAGAGACTCTGCTCTCTAGGGCACACGAGCAACAGCAGAAAGTTTGATGTAGGATGGACATGGAATCATTAGCTCGGAGTGAGTAGCCTTGAAACAGGTAAGTGGTCTGGGCCTTTCCAAGGAAGGCAGCCTGGAGTTGCTTATGCATATGAAGTTCACCACCACGTTCATTTGAGTGGATGAGTCAAGTTAATTTAAAGGAAGTAGAATAAGACAGGTAGAACCATATATCACACAGAAGAAGCTGGAAACAAATGGTCTCTATTTTCAATAGTGAGACCAAAGATGTTCCCATTGAATGATGTTGTTCTAATAGATACTCATGAATACCGTAATGAGCTGTTTCAAATGTTTAAGTGCCACTTACACCTACCCTCAGAAAATTTTCATGGATGAGTATGTGTCCTTTTGGGATACTTTAGCCAGTAGTGCTAGCACTGAAGTTGCAACCCCAAAAGTCAGGTAGGTAATGGAAGTGAGTAAAGTGGGCCAAATTTGAGAAGAATAACAGCATGTGTGCAGAGATAAATTTCAACTGATATTTATCCTTTTAATGGGTGGCAGACATTTGGGAGTGGTGGAGACTATGGTACCTTGGAAATTGCATGCTGCATCTAAAGGAGTGTGGCTCTCTGCATTTTCCGTTGGCTGTTACCAGCATAGGTATCACAGCATGCTTTGGGCTGTGTTAAAAAATCCTTAGTAGTGGACACTGCGTAGTAGCACCTTTCTTAAATGGTGGCTCTAGACACTGGGGTACTCTGAGATACTCTGAAATTGGAGTCAGACAGTTTCAGATCTTAATCCTGCTACTGCTGAGCTGTGACACCTTGAGTGAATTGCTTAACCTCTGCATGACTTGGTTTCATCTCTGAAAGACTTGGAATAATGAAATAGCACTTTGCTGTGAGAATTAAGTGAGAGACTGATACCTGATTGTTTAGAAAAGTTTCTTCCATCCGATTATGAATTCTTTAACTTAGGAGAATGTGTTCCACTCATTCCTATGGACCTGATGCATGCAACAGTGATATTTATAAATGACATGCCCTGAAGAAGTATGCAAATGGACGAAGGATTAGAACGCAAGTAGTAATGGTGACCATCTTTTATACACACACATTTTTTTCTATGTCACATTTACTAGCACCCCTTGTGTGCCAATCCCTGTCTTACTAAGTGTTAAGGCTTCAAAGATGAATACAAGTGGTCCTTGTTCTCAGTGGCCAACCACTGGCTCGGTTGGCATTGTTCTGGTCCAGGAGCGGCCCCTGTCTGGACCACTGCAGAGAGCAGAGACCCAAAGAATGGGACTGAACCTGCGCACTCAGCTCTGCAGCAGCAAGCCCTCTCCAGCCATGGAGCAGGCTGCCTGGGGAGGCTGCCGGGGCTGCTTTGTAGGCTGGCTTTAAGGAGCGGTCAGGTGATGGTCTGTCAGGGATGTTGTATGAGAAATTCTCATTTTGTATGGAGCTTTAGATGCTAAGAGCCCTAAGTTCCAAGTACTCTATACCTCTAATCTGCTAAAATACATGGTTTTAAACTCTGGTTGCATGCTAGAATCAACTGGAGATCTTTTTAAGATTATCAGTTCATCAGCCTCACCCAGGGTTGTTTTTACTCAGTTGGCTTAGGTGAACTTAGGCTATCAGTGTTTTTATGAAGTCTTCTCATTAATTCTAGTATTTGGAGAATCACTGGGTATGGATGAATGAACAGCTAAAATATTAGGAACAAGAACATTTGAAATGGAGGAAGAGTTCTTTGTTAAATCTGCTTATACAAGCACCCTCAGATACCATCTTTTCTTCTCAGTGTAGGTAGAATTGCTTCCTATTAACAATTAAAAGAGTATGTAGGAAGCTACCCTAATTATAAGTGTTGAAAATATTGGGTAATTAGGTTGCAACCTATTAAAGAAAAGAGTAGCCAGGTTGCAACCATAATTATAAGTGTTGAAAAAAATTGTATTCCACCTAAAAGGTTAAAATGTGCCCATTCATCACCCCTTACCAGTTTCTTGCCTTTCAGCAGGTTCTGTTAAGGTTAGATTTTATATGCAGTGGATTAGCCTGTGTTGGAAAGTGAAATTCAGATTTTAAGGATGAATTAAAGGTTCTTTAATGACTTGTCCTTACCTGGCAGTGACCCATTCTTGATTGGTCAATTGGAGTAATTGTGGAGTGGGATCAAAAAATTAGCTATCACCATTAAAACCAAGGGTTTCTGAGGTGGTGCGAGTGGTAAAGAATCCACCTGCCAATGCAGGAGACACAAGAAATGCAGGTTCAGTCCCTGGGTTGGGAAAATCCCCTGGTGTAGGAAATGGCGACCCAATCCAGTATTCTTGCCTGGAAAGTTCCGTGGACAGAGGAGCCTGGTGAGCTATAGTTCTTGGGGCCACCAAGAGTCAGACATGACTGAGTGCACACAGACATTAAAACCAAACCCCCAAGACTGGCAAAATTTACCATCTTTGGATGGTAACCAAAAAAAAAAAGAAAAATTCCCAAGTAAACTAAGTTCAGTAGTTTAAGGACACTGACCTGTGTGATAAAATCATCTCATTGTTTGGTTTCTCTTCCTTTGAAGGTCAGAGCAGCTCTGGGTTGGACCATGGTGCCATTGCTCTGTGCTTCCTACCTCTGCAGCCCACCTGGCTCAGACCATAACTCTGGATGAACCATTCCAGCCACAGGAGCTCTTGGGAGGGAGAGGAATTGAGGGTGATAATTTAGGGTCAGGGAGGAAGTTACTACCTAGGCCACTCTGCAACAGAAACCTCATGTTTAGATGGTTTTCTGATCTAGTCATTTCCTTCAAGTATCCCTGGAACACCTCCTGTGAGGCATTAACAGTATTAATTGAATGAGTACAGGGATGAATAATTTGCTCCAGGGCAAACTGTGTAACCCTAATTCTTCTCTGTTAGATTGCTTCCAGTTGTATTAAATATGATGCCATCTTGGGTCTGTGCTCTGTTGGTCTCACATGCTGTCTCTGTTGTGTGGTCCCTCTTCCCTCAGTCTTTCTTGACCTGCCTACCCAGTGACCAGTCATTTCCAGAATTAACCAAAGGCTTTCCTGCTTGTCGGGAGCTCCCTGTGCAGCCTCAGCCTTCTCTACCTGGGGCCTTCTCTACCTGGGGCCTTCTCTACCTGGGGCCTTCGCTACCTGGGGCCTTCTCTACCTGGGGCCTTCTCTACCTGGGGCCTTC